>NW_028255886.1:3185000-3493889 GCF_971803275.1 Cyanistes caeruleus
CCACCGCCCGCTTCCGCCTGCTTCCTTTTCCCCGCTGTCCGCCCCGAGGTGCCGCTTGCTGGCTGGTGCCGTGTCTGCTCCCCGCGGGGTGGGGACGCCCCGTTGCCGGCCTGTGCAAGCGGCCGCCCGCTCACCGCCTCTGCCGGCGACTCGAGTCGAGTCACTATGACTCTTAACAGAGGTAAGTTTGCATTCCTAACTGGGCCTAGCCGCTGAAATCAGACCTCCTCGTGGTCCCGCTGGATACCCGCAAGGGTAACTAGCTGATTTCTGCCCCAGTGTGAGTGAGGTTGTGTTTTTCACTGCCTCCCTGCCTTTGGACTCGCCACCCAAAGTGCAGTTTCACGATTTTGCGTCGAAAAGTTATCGGCAGAAGCTCCTTAAAAGCTCCCTGCCTGAAACCGAGCCCGCGGTCAAGTTGGGCAAAGCTGACAGCGCTTGAGGGGGTGCTGTTAGTCAATATTCCCTCAATTGGACTTAGTTTTACTTTGAAACGGCACCACGGTAAAGGCTTTAAAGCTACTCGGTGTGTCCACGGCGACTCAAACTAATTTTAAAGACTGGTATATAAAATCGCCACAAAACCCAAATTTTAAACCCTCAGAATTGGGAAGGGAGGTTTGGAAAGTTTAAAACTGGAGTTCTACAACTCGATGCATTGTGCCGAAGAATGTAATGCCCATTGTGTGGGGCGGGAGGGGCTGGAGGAATACCCTGATGTGTACTGTGATGATACAATGACTTGCTTATCTCTAGATGATAAGGGGATTGATAAGAGCCAGGAAAAGACTGCCACACCCCCACCCACCCAGGAAGAAGCAGCAGTTTTATCAGAGCCAGAGGAAACCACTATTCAACCACCAAACAATGGGGAATCAGAAGACTGCCCTGTCATATCAGTTCCAGATGAGAATCCACCCTGCCCGTGCTGCGGTATTAAAACGAATAAAATGCCTGGATTAATTGAACATTTACTCAGAGCACATGGAATTAGAGAATGCAAATTTAAATGCACCAAATGTGATTTGGAAAATACAAATTTTCACAGCATTGCCTGCCACTATCCAAAATGCAAAGGTAAAATAAAAAAACCATCCCCAGGAAAATGGCCCTGCAATGTATGCCAGATGAGTTTTCAAACTAAAATTGGACTGGGACAACATAAAAGAATTGCACATCCAGCAGTCAGAAACCAGGAGAGGCTAGAAGCCATGAGACCAAAAGAAACATCAGCAAGAGGAGCCCAAAAGAAATGCTGGAGTGAAGAGGAGGAAAATCTGCTAATCCAACTAATAAAACAATATGAGGGTAATAAAAACATTAATAAACTGATTGCTGAACACATCCCATCCAAAACTGCAAAACAAATCAGTGACAAGAGATGCTATCTGATGTTAAAACAACAAGCCTCAATTGGATTACAAACTAACAGAAAAACAGAAGAGCAGCCACAGGAAAAAATTCAAAAGCCATCAAAGCGTAAAGAAACCACAATAAAGCACTTGAAAAAACACTAGGAAGATATTATCCCATCAAAGATCAGTGATGGCACCTTCATTTTGTATCAGGAAGCTTTCCAAGAAATTCTCAAAAAGAAAAATAAGAATCCCACCCACACCATTAGTGAAATAACCAAAGACTGCATGAAGGTATTTAAAGAGATGCACAGCTGGGAAAAGAACACGGCCTCGTCCGTGGGGCTGTGCCTGGCTGTGCTGCTGGAGCTCCACTGAGACGTGATCTGGAAGCCTCTGTCTGCTGTGGCCACCTGATCCAGCAGGCATTCTCCATTTATTTCAAGACTGTTCTTTTATCATTTTTCTGTAGTGTATAAATAAAAGATGTGTTCTAATAAATAGACTGCAAGACTGTTCTTTTGCTGCCCAGGGTCTGCAGGGCATAGGGGAAGAGGGGGAAAAGGGTGCTTGTCCTCAGCAAGCTGCCGAGGTGTGCAGTGGTGCAGGGAAAATGGCCAGAAGCCCCTTGGCCTTTGGTGGTTGTGCTGAAGCCACAAGCCCTGTCCCAGCCTGGCAGCGCCGTCTGTGTCCTCCTGCCCGTGTGGTGCTGGCTGGATTGCTGAGGGCTCCCAGGTGCATCTTGATCCAGCTCCATGAGCAGCCCCCAGGCTTGATTTGCCTTGTTCCTGACAGCCGGCTGCTCTGGTGCTTCCCTGGGGCTCCTAACTGGAGCAGGTTTATCTGAGGGGGGTGAGAATGCCAGGATGTGCCAGGACCAGAGCCCTGGGGTTTCCAAGGAAGAAACCATCAATCCCCTTTTCCAGGAGATCCCAACCCTCTGAATCACACCAGGGATAGAGAATAGCAGAATCGCTGGAGTGCTTAAGACCGGAATGCTGGGAAAAAACCTGATCTTTAATGAACCCCATTTCCTGATGGGAAATAATCCAGGAATTCAGTCCCTGGAACTGGAAAAAGAAGGAAATGTTTATTTGGGAGGTGCCATAGGTGCTCCTGGACGGGGGATTTCCCTAATCCATCCTTCCCTGATTGAGGAATGGAAGTTTGTGGGATGAGCCAGGATTAACAGACCCCTCCCTCAGGTGTGTGATCCAGGATTTTTCTGCTTTTTCCCAGCCCAGGTGAGCCATGTGCAGCATTCCAGAGGGATGGAGCTATCATGTTTGTAATCCATGATTTTCCCATTTTTTCCCCAGTTGTTCCCAGTCCAGATGAGCCATGTGCAGCCTTCCAAATGGATTGGTTCAAACCAGGAAGGATTTTATCCCCCATGGGAATAAACCTGGGCTCCAAAACAGTCCCAGAATGGCAAAATCACAATTTTAGCAGCTTTTTCCAGCTCCACATTGGAGGAACTCATGGATCTGCTGGATAATGGGTTCTCATCCCAAATAATCTGCCTGTTTGTCTAGGAACACTCCGGTGATGGTGCTGATACAAGTTGTGCTGATTCAGTCTTCTGAGAGTTTTGGGGATTTTTTTGGGGGCGGGATTTCAGGTGTCTGAGACAGCGGGGAGTGAGGCAGGAGAGAATCCAGATCCAGAAAAATACCGGATAGTGCTGGGAATGGGGAAATCGCAGTAGAAACAAGCACAAAGGAACTGGGAAAAAAAGCATTTTTAAGAAGGGAAAAAAAGGATAACATTCCAACCAAATGCACTGGATGTGTATGGATGCTGAAAGCAGGCAGGGGGCACAGAGCCTGTGTGAAACTAAGTCACACAGGCTTCTCTCTCTGGCCTGGGAAAGCATAAGAAGGAATCCCAACAGTTCTTGGTAAAGGACACCAATTTGCAGGTGTTAGTCAAGGGCTGGTGTTCCACTTAAGCAATGAAGGTGATGTGTACCTTTAATGAGCAATGGGAGTTTTACCTCTCAGACCTTCTCGAACATGTGTATAAAAGAAGATTAAGAATAATAAACTTTGCTCTCTTGGACAATGCAGCCAAGGGAGTCAGTGTCGTATTCCTCGCCGTTCCTAATACAGTGCGAGAGAAAAGAATAACTTGGAGGTGGAATAGGAGAAATTCCAACACAACAGGTTACCAAGGCCTGGGAGGGCCCAAATTTTTCATTTTATTTGGGAATTTTTTTTGTGTTTATCAATGTTATTGCATTTTGGTTTTTTCCAGGAAAATCCCGGTTTCTTTCTGATGGGACTTGCAGTTGCCTCCTGTTCTTGTAGTTCTGATTTTGCCCATCCTCATTCCCAAAATTTTTTAGAAATTTCTGTAAAATGAGGAAAATGATGATGGACTGTGGCCTTTTTTCTTTCTCCTTACTTGTGATGCTATTGCAGTGAAAAGAAGAAGAAAAAACACTGATAAGAAATGGTAAAAAAAAAAAGATAAAAAGATCAGCATTTTACCATGTATCAGTGCTTGGCTATTTGTTTTAAAGCTTTTTTGGCAAATGTTCTTTTTGCTATAAAATAGAATTATATGAAGCCCTGAAGAGGTTTAAAAAATAAGAGAGAAAAAGTAAATTATAATTTAAAATTTGGCTTCTTTTTCAAAGGAGCAATCCTTTTAGACTACAAAAGTGTTGTCGTTTTAAAGCAGTAACTAAAAAATTACTAGAAAATTTACTTATTTCTTGCTATGAGATGTGGATTAGAACAAGAGCAAAACAGGCTTAAAACTTAAAAGGAATAAAGTAAGTTCATTAACAAAACTACAAGAATAAGAACACCAGAATAAACCTCCAGAAAAACCTTTTTATCCCCCACTACTTAACCATTCCCTCGTTCAAATGACAACATAGAGATAAAAATGTTTGGAACTCAGGTGTTTAAAACAGTCCCAATCCCTGATAGAGTCTTTTCATCAGCCTTTGTAGAGAAACAGAAGTCTTCTTCTGCTAATCTATGGAGTTTCTCACAAGAAAACTATTTTTGTTATAGCTTTCTATTTTTCTGATGTCCAGAAATCTGTCATCCTATTTTCTCCTCCCATTTCACATCACTCTGAGGTGTGTTATGGGCCATGAGTCTAGGGATGTCATTTTTAAGGATGAGTTATTCAAAGGCAAAAGTTCTCTTCATTTGTCTTTGTGAGCTTCCCTGGAAAAAAGAAATTTTCTCTTTGCCTCTCAAGGCTTCAAATCTTCAACTTTTACTTCTCCCCACTCTGTTCCAGCACTTCACTACTTCACTGTATCACAATTCCTCCACCTTTTGCTCAAAATCTACACTTTGAATACTCCATTCCTCCCTATATACTCTGTCATGAATTAAAGGAGTTTTTTCAGGACACTATTGTCCATCTCCATAACTTTAACAGAAAAATATTTCAGCTTAATTAAAGCATCTCCTTATTCTCTACCTCTTCTGAAGCTTAACTCTTTTCTTTACTGTCTCTGATAGTTTATAAAGTCTCTTTACATGTTGATTACTATATTTTTCTTTTTCTGGAAAAAAAGGATTAATCTGAAAGTCTCATCTGGGTGATGAAAGAGTTAAAATCTTGCCCAGGCTTTGTAGATGGTTCTGTGATCTCTGCCGGAGCAGCAGCTGGAGTTGTCTGCGATGGAAGATTGTTCATGGCTGCTCTGGAGAGTGTGGTCACTGTCTCAGCCCGCCGCAGGTCAAGAGCTTCTTTTCTTTCCTTACTTGGCAGTCTCTGGTGAATTCAGTCACAGCAAAAACTGCAGCCAAGCCAGGGACCGGCCTGGCTCGGCCAGAGCCCGGGGCAAGCCCCGCAGGCCCCATCTCCCGGCCGGGAGCCGCGGCAGGCCCAGCCCAGCCCCTGCCCGGGCCGCATGGGCTGGGCCGGGGACGGGAAGCCAGCTAAAGCTCAGTTACCTTTCACAGCCAGAAAACAAAGAGACCAAGAAATTCCCAGGCTTAGGTCTTAAGGTGGTGTCTCACTTTTCAATGGTTAAGAACTGCTGTCAATTCTTAGAAATGACCAGCTGTTGGCTAGGAGACAAACTCCCATCAGGCTCCAGCGGTTTGAACTTCCTTAGGTGTTTCTCTTTGTTTTCTTAAATGCCAATCCATCACAGTTTGATAGACCATGCTGGATTAAATAGCATTTGTTGTTGGCCAGTTTTCCTGATTACATAGGGTCCAGTTTCAGAAATTTTTGGAGTCAATCTAATTGGTGGCTGTGTGGTAGGTATTACAACATGAACATTAAGCTCTCCCCAATATTTGGTATTGTTTTTACCACACACAACTTTGGAGGACAATTGTACAGCTGTTAAATTCAGCCAACAATCTTGATTCCAAGTTTCACAAGATTTAACCTGGCCACGAGATCCGGCGACTTGACTGTGTACAGGCTCAGTGTGGGATCCGGTACTCAGTCTGCAGCGTATTGAAACATCATCACCTTGAGTTAACAGGAAAGAAGGGAAAACATTAGTTTTGTAATTTAGCACAAAAAGGAGTGTTCACATCATGGTATGTGATTATTACACTAAATATAGGCCTTGCTACAGCATTTGTTTTAAATCTGGAAGTTCATGGTTTATCTGATCTTCATGTCCCTCGGTATTCTTCTGTAGAGAATAAACAAAACAGAGTCTGCCACATAGGGGCAGGAGATTAAAACAATGGAATTATCCAGCACGTGTTTATCCGATGCTCTTTCCCCAAGGCATCGAAGGATACCCATGCATATTCTCCTGTAGTTCTTTTAAAAGCTTCAGCTTGGACTAACCAAGATATAATCCCCACTCTTACCAGCACAAAGCGTAGAATTTCTTGCCACTTTTCCTTTTGCCATACATGAATCCTGTTTACTTCCCAGTCCTTTTGTTGCCAAAAAGGAAGCCACTCAGTATATCCCTTGAACATAGCATAGGAGTTAGTGTAGATACAGACAAGAGAGGTATTCTGTGCCTCACGCTGGAAAACACTCCAAACAGCTATCAGCACTGCATCCTGAGTGCTGCTTTCTTCCTCAGTAACAATTCGTTCAGCAGAGGAAAGGTGGAGGGCTACTGCCCTGCACCTCCACACCTCTCCCTCTCGTTTGGCAGAGGTATCAGTGAACCAAGAGTTTGCTGATTGTTTTTGCTCACTGTCCAGAACCTGTGAGTGGTGTTGCTTCAGCCCACTGCCCAGAATCAGTTGAGGGCAAGGTGGAGTGCTTGGTACAATGGGGCTGGAATCCTGCCACTGAGAGACCAATTTACTTAATTTTTCAAGCGGCAGGTTAACCATTAAACCCTTCAGTACCCCTTTCTTCACCCCCAAGTTCCACCAATACTGTAGACTAGAAATTTGCCTACCGTTTTCTGTTTTTATATTAGGAGGGGTTTCTTTAATTATCAAGTCAGGTTTGTCATGGCTGCTACTTAAGCTCTCAGTTTTTTGTATCACCTGATTTTTTACAGCTCCTTCTGTTATTGAGAAGATGTTAGAGTCATGTTCAATCTGGGCATACCACTTTCTCACTGAGGCCCTCTGGACCACCCCATTGGAGGGGGGAATCCCAGTACTGACTGTCTTCATAACTTCAAAAGGGCCTTTTAATGCAATTGGTTGTTGTTGTGCAGTTTTTCCTACTTCTATGAGAGCTGGAATAACTACAAACAATCCTTTTTCCCAGGTAGTGTAACTCTTTTCAGCATCTTTATTTTTTATTACTTCTTTTTCATCTCCTCCCATGAGGATATTATCTATGGTTGTTTCGAGGAGAATTGCTGTAGGTTTCAGTGATTCTGGAAGACCACAAATTAAAGGGGTCATAATTTTAGCATTCACAGGTAGCAACATTGGTGATTCATAACCAGCATTTAATTTTCTTTCATGAATCACTTGCAAACAAGCTGCCTTATGAATATTTTCTAGAATTTGGTCTGGGGAACCAGCCAAAGCTACAGGATCTCCCCTTTCCAGGGGGTTAAGTCCCCCTGGCCAATATGCAGCTCGCTGGGTTAGGGACCATGGGTTGCGGTTATCTCCTGTTGTTAAGAAAACACCATGTCCCAAATAACCACTTGCTTCTTGTTCTGTTCATCGAATTTGATCTCCCCCTGTGAGAGACACTCAGAATACGTATTCTGTCTCTGAGTCATGAGGGAGACGCCCGTACTCCTTTTTTAACTTAGCCAATGCAGTAGCAGTGTATGGGATTTCTTTAGTGGTTATATGCAGATCAAGATCTTCATCATTGATGTAGTTATATTCTGTTTTAATCAAAAGTCTTACTTGGGAGCAACAGTTTTCACCACAATTTTTTACCAAATGTAATTCTGCTTGAGGATATATGTGATTTGTCTGAGGAGTTTCTTTTTCCAGCAACTCCTTAAAGGAGTCAGCACACTGTGAATTTTTGGCACACTCCTCACTCAGGGCAGTTTGTAAGAAATTATTTTCTTCATTTTGCAAACTTTCAACTAAATTTTGTAGGGATTGACTAATTGCATTTTCTTCCTACCTTTGTCTCATGCGAGCCTCTACAGCTGACGTAAGGCAGGCTCCCAATACAGAACAAATTATGGCTTTATTATGGCCAAATTTGAACTTTGCCTCATGTTGCAGGGAGCAAATTCTGTCAGTTACATTTTCCAGCTTGAACCAATTATTTTGAGCCCATTCTTCCCCAGCTGGAGAGGGCCTAGCATTATGTTTTGCTAACAAAACAAAATGCAGCTTTATCTTTTGCACTAGAGTTTTCAGAGTTTTCATTCATCTTTGTGTGTGAAGGGACCAATACCATTACAGGGAGTAAAGTAAAACTTAGTTAACACTACGCAGCCCATGCTATGTTTCCCTTTGCTTCCCTGAATGGGTGAAGAGACCAAATCTGCTTGTGACTCTTTCAGTTTAAAATATCTGCTGGTCTCTCTGCTACACCAAGCAGTCAAAATAGAAAAAAATATCAGTCCCACCTTTTGCACTCGAAGATCCCTTGTGAAATTCTGAAGACAGAGCCCTCAAATGAGTGTAGGGGTGCTTTTCACCTGGGCATGTGCAGTTTGTGAGAAATTCGAGTCGCCTCCCTTGCTTTCTAAACACTGCTCAGCAGCGTGGCAGGCTAGGGGCGGCTGAAGCGAAACGTCCTTCCCCTGATACCGACTGCACAACAACCTGCAACCACTTCTGTCTCTCAGAATCCTGTCCTTGATGCCAATTTATGTCATGATCCACAAGGTGGGATTCGTGATGTGGCTCTTTTATTTGATCGTAGAGTACAAAAGATTATCAGCAAACCAGGGACTCAAACAGCAGAACACACTTTACTGAGTGCTCATCAGTACTAATATGCGATAGAGGGAAAAGAGGAGAAAGCAAAGCACAAAGAAAGAGAGTAAGGGGATTATAGCTACCAATGTCGAAGTCCACTCCGCCATCCACGGATGCAGAGTCTTCTGTCTGTTGGTGAGATCTCAAAGGAAAGTAAGTTTTGGGTTTATTTTACAATTTTTATTTTATTTTATAATATTTATAGTTTTTATTATTATGTTTATATTTTATTATAGAAATAAATTTTATATTTATTATAGAATTATTTCTTTTATATTATTATTATTATTAAATTATATTTTATTTTATATTTGGGTGTTTTTTATAGTTTTTTACAAAGCGAGGGGCACAAGGCCAAAAACAGAAGAGATTGATGACCATTGTGATGAAACCCATTGCTCGGGGGGGGCAGATGTGTGGTACAAATCTCTTCTCGCCAGCAGGAATGAGGGCAGTGTACCATGGCAGCACAGCAAGCACACTGGCAACCAATCACTTGGCAAGCATCCACCTCAACCAGGTCAGAGCCCCTGTACCGAGTCCCTTGTGATATTCAGGGTCCTTCCTTGCAGCAGTTGTAAGACAGATGGGAGAATCTTCGGACCATCTCTTACAAAGGCTGAAGTGGAGCAGGGTTCCATGTGAACAGCAGTTGAACATGGGTCAGTTGGTCCTAAGCAACAGGCGAGCGTCGTTCCAAAAGGGCAGGCGATGGCCTTGTCATGGTTTTAAAGCAGTAACTAAAAAAATTACTTCTTTCTTGCTGTGAGATATGGATTAGAACAAGGGCAAAACAGGCTTAAAACTTAAAAGGAATAAAGACAGTTTATTAACAAAACTACAAGAATAAAACCACCAGAATAAACTTCCAGAACACTCTTTTATCCCCCACTACTTGACCATTCTCTTGTACATGTGACAACATAGAGACAAAAAACTTTAGAACTTTGGTGGTTAAAACAGTCTCGATTCCTGCTAGAGTCTTTTCATCAGTCTTTGTAGAGAAACAGAAGTCTCCTTCTGCTAACCTATGGAGTTTCTCACAAGAAAACCTCTTTTGTTATAGTTTTACATTTCCCTGATGCCAGCTGCCCAGAAATCTGTCATCAGATTTCCTCTTCCCATTTCACATCACTCTGAGGTGTGTATGGGCCATGAGTCTAGGGATGTCATTTTAAGGATGAGTCATTCAAAGGCAAAAGTCTTCTTCATCTGTCTCTGTGAGCTTCTCTGGAAACAGTTTTCTCATTGCCCTCAAGGCCTCAAATCTTCACTTCACCCTGCTCCAGCAACTCACTGTATCACAATTACTCTCTCTTTTGCTCAAAAATCCACACTTTGAACACTCCAAGCTTCCCAATACTCTGTCATGAATTAAAGGAGTCTTTTTAAGCTACTATTGTCCATCTCCATAGCTTTAACAGAAAGGTATTTCAGCTTGTAAAGCATCTCCTTATTCTCTCTTCCCCATTTAAAACTTAACTCTTTTCCTCACTGTTTTTAGTGGTTTTATGATGTCTTCTTCATGTTGATTGTCTCTCTCTTTCTCTGTCTTTCTGGGAAAAAGGAGTAATCTGTATGTTTTATTCAGGTAGTAAAAGAATTAAAAGCTTTAGAAAAGCTGCAAGAGTTCATGGTGTCAGGTTTCAGTCCAGCAGCAGAAACTGAAAACTAAACTAGGTTGGCCGGCTCTGCTTTCTTTTCCTCCCCCCCCCTCTGTGGCCTTGTCCGGCCTGGAGGGCGGGGGGGAGAGGAGGAGGCCAAGACAGAGCCTTGTTACCTTTTCAGAAGCCAGAAACAAAAGAGGACAAGAGTGCTCTGACTTTACATCTTAAGGAGGTGTTCAAAGGGTGACTCTGCGTTTTAATGGTCAAAACTGCTGTCAATTGTTAGAAATGACTGATAATTGGTCTGGAGGAAAGACTGCCATCAGCCACCAGCACCTTCAACTTCCTTAGCTCTCAAAACTACCATAAAGGTAAAGCCACCCCATGACACTGTGACACAACCGCTGTGAATGTCCCAGTTTCCACCTCTCTGTGACAGCACAGCAGGGACAGCCCCAGTGTTCTCCTCTCTGTGACACCACAGCAGGCACAGCCCCAGTGTTCTCCTCTCTGTGACACCACAGCAGGCACAGCCCCAGTGTTCCACTCTCTGTTACGCCTGTCGTGGTTTTAAAGCATTAGTTAGAAAATCACTGTAAAACTTACTCATTTCTTGCTGTGAGATGTGGAAGATGAGAAGGGCAAAAGAAGCTTAAAACCTAAAGGAATGAGTAAGTTTATTAACCAAACTACAAGGTTAAGAATGCAGAATAGAACTTCTAGAAACCCTTTTTCCCCACCACGCTGCCATTCCTGTCTTTAATTGACAACATAGAGGAAAAAAACCAAACCCTGGTGGTTAAAACAGTCCAAACTTTGCTATAGTCTTTTCAGCAGTCTTTGTCGAGAAAAAGAAGTTCTTTTTTGTCAGTCTATGGAGTTTTTCATAAGAAAACCATTTTCTCGTGGCTTCCTATTGCTCTGATGCCAGTGGCCCAGAAAACTCTGCCATCAGTCCTTTCCTCCCATTTCACACCACTCTGAGCTGTGTTCTTGGGCCATGATTCAAGGGGTGTCCTTTGAAGGATAAGATCTTCCAAGGCAAAAGTTCTCTTCATTTGTCTCTGTGACCATCTCTGGAAACAGAAATTTTTGCTTTGTCTCTTAAGAGCCACAAATCTTCAACAACTCTCACTTCTCCTTTTCTCTTCCAGCATCTCCTAGGATTACAACCACTTCACCCTTGACTCAGCTTTATCAATGAATTACTTTCGCTCAGATCTACACTTTGAAATACTCCATTCCCCCCAAAATACTCTTTCAGGAATGAAAGGAGTTTTTTCAGGACATTATTGTCCCTCTCCATAGCTTGAACAAAAGAAAACTTCAGCTTATTCAGGCATCTCCTTTTTGTCTTCCCATCTGAGGGTTAATTCCTTCCCTTGCTGCCTTTGATCCTTGATGCTGTCTCTTTCCATGGTGATCCCTCTCTCTTCCCCTCTCTCTGGAAAAAGGATTAATCTGCAAGTCTCATCTGCCTAGTGAAAGGGTTAAACTCTTGCCCAGGCCTTGATCTCTGCCGAGGCAGCGGCTGGAGCCGTTTGCCTGGGAAGATTTTTGGTAGCTGCTCTGGAGGAGTGTGGCCACTGTCTCAGCACGCCGCAGCTCAAGAGCTTTCCCTCCCCTTCCTCGGCAGTCTCTGCTGAAAGCCAGCAGCGTCAGAAACTGCAGCCGAGCCAGGACGTGGCCTGACCCGGCAGCCCCGCTGCACAAGGCGCAGCGAGCCCTGCAAGGGCTTCAGCCCCTCTGGGAAGGGGCTCCTGTCACTTCACAGTCGCCATCCAGCACCAGGAACCGCAGAACTCCAGCCAGCCCTGCTCCCCGCCGCGGCCTTGTCTGACGTGGAGCGGCGGAGGCTGAACCAGAGCCCTGTTACCTCTTCAAAAGCCAGAAAGCAAAGAGAAAGAGAAATTCCCAGGCTTAAAATTGAAAGGGTGGTGTTCACAGCTTCATGTCACTTTTCAATGGGCAAAAATACTGTCAATTCCAGAAATGGCCAGGTATTGGCCAGGACAAAAAACTCCAATCAGTTTCCAGCAACCTTAACTTCCTTAGCTGTTTCTCTCTTTTTCATAAATGTCAATCTAACACACACTAGCACAAGTGACAGCCCCAGTGTTCCCCTCTCTGTGACACCACAGCAGGGACAGCCCCAGCGTTCTCCTCTCTGTGACACCACAGCAGTGATAGCTACCATGTCCTCCTCTTTGTGACACCACTGCTGTGACTGTCCCAATTTCCCCCTCTCTGTGACACGACAGCAGGGACAGCCCCAGTGTTCTCCTCTCTGTGACACCACAGCAGGGACAGCCCCAGTGTTCTCCTTTCTGTGACACCACAGCAAGCACAGCCCCAGTGTTCCACTCTCTGTTACGCCTGTCGTGGTTTCAAAGCATTAGTTAGAAAATCACTGTAAAACTTACTCATTTCTTGCTGTGAGATGTGGATGATGAGAAGGGCAAAAGAAGCTTCAAACTTAAAGGAATGAGTAAGTTTATTAACCAAACTACAAGGTTAAGAATGCAGAATAGAACTTCTAGAAACCCTTTTTCCCCACCACGCTCCCATTCCTGTCTTTAATTGATGTCATGGGGTGGCTTTACCTTTATAGTGATTTTAGGAGCTAAGGAAGTTGAAGGTGCTGGTGGCTGATGGGAGACTTTCCTCCTGACCAATTATCAGTCATTTTTAAGAACTGACAGCAGTTTTGACCATTAAAAAGTGAATTCAAACTGTGAACACCGCCCTAATATGTAAAGTCAGAGCACTCTGGTCCGCTCTTTTGTTTCTGGCTTCTGAAAAGGTAACAAGGCTCTGTCGTGGCCTCCTCCTTCTCCCCTGCCCCCTCCCCCGCCAAGCCGGACAAGGCCGCAGAGGACAAAGGGGGGGGGACGGGGGCGGGGGAGGCGCGGAGGAAAAGAAAGCAGAGCCGGCCAACCTGGTTTAGTTTTCAGTTTCTGCTGCTGGACTGAAACCTGACACCATGAACTCTTGCAGCTTTTCTAAAGCTTTTAATTCTTTTACTACCTGAATAAAACATACAGATTACTCCTTTTTCCCAGAAAGACAGAGAAAGAGAGAGACAATCAACATGAAGAAGACATCATAAAACCACTAAAAACAGTGAGGAAAAGAGTTAAGTTTTAAATGGGGAAGAGAGAATAAGGAGATGCTTTACAAGCTGAAATACCTTTCTGTTAAAGCTATGGAGATGGACAATAGTAGCTTAAAAAGACTCCTTTAATTCATGACAGAGTATTGGGAAGCTTGGAGTGTTCAAAGTGTGGATTTTTGAGCAAAAGAGAGAGTAATTGTGATACAGTGAGTTGCTGGAACTGAGTAAAGCGAAGATTTTGAAGCCTTGGGGCAATGAGAAAACTGTTTTCTAGGAAAGCTCACAGAGACAGATGAAGAAGACTTTTGCCTTTGAATGACTCATCCTTAAAATGACATCCCTAGACTCATGGCCCATACACACCTCAGAGTGATGTGAAATGAGAGAACTGATGACAGATTTCCGGGCAGCTGGCATCAGAGCAACAGAGAACTGTAACAGAAATAGTTTTCTTGTGAGAAACTCCATAGGTTATCAGAAGGAGACTTCTGTTTCTCTACAAAGACTGATGAAAAGACTGTAACAAGAATTGGGACTGTTTTTAACCACCAAAGTTCAAAATTTTTTTTTTGTCTCTATGTTGTCATGTATACAAAGAAATGGTCAAGTAGTGAGAGATAGAAGAGTTTTCTGCAAGTTTATTCTGGTGTTCTTATTCTTGTAGTTTTGTTAATAAACTTTCTTTATCCCTTTTTAAGTTTTAAGCCTGTTTTGCCCTTGTTCTAATCCATATCTCACAGCAAGAAATAAGTAATTTTTTAGTTACTGGTTTAAAACCATGACATCTCCTTTCAAAACCTAGTTGAAATTTTGCAGAAACAATTAGATGAAGAAAGGAATGAGACCCATCTCTTGCCAGTGGCCCGAAGAGAGGAATGGGTTAAAAATTCAAAGAATGCTTACTCACCAAAGAAACAGTGGAGAGGGAAACCCCTCTCATTAATCAAATTTAGCCTCAAAAAGAACTAACTGATGAAAAATTGTGGGCAGCACTGCTGTCCTAGCTCGAAACCTTTAATTAAAACAGAATATAATCATATTGTCATGGAGTTAACTTTACCTTTAAGGGAGTTGGAGTTGCTGGGAACTGCCTGGAGTCTTTTCTCCTGACCAATTATCGGTCATTGCTGAGAATTGACAGCAGTTTACGCCATTGAAAAGTGGGATCAACTTGTGAACCCTACCTTAAAGTGTAAAACCAGAGCTCTCTTGGTTCTCTTTGTTTCCTGGCTGTGAAGGGTGGCAGAGCTCCAGGCCTCCCCTTCCCTGCCCAGGCCATGCGGCCGGGCGGGGCCGGGGCCGGGGCCAGCCGCGTGTCCCGGCTGGCAGATGGCGGGGGGCCTGCGGAAGGTTTTCCTCGGGCCCGGGCCGGGCCGAACCGATCTCTGGCTCAGCTGCAGGTTTTGCTGTAACTAAATTCACTGGAAAATGCCGAGTGAAGAAAGAGAGAGGCCCTGGACTTGCAGCGGGCTGGAGCGGCGACTACACTCTCCAGAGCAGCCATGAGGAACCTTCCATCGCAGACGGCTCCAGCTCCTGTTCGGCAGAGATCTCCGAACCACCTACAAAAAGCCTGGGCAAGATTTTAACTCTTTCATTACCCAGATGAGACTTGCGGATTAATCTTTTTATCCAGAGAGAGAGAGAGAGAGTGATCAACATGAAAAGAGACTTTATAAACTACCACTGACAGGAAAGAAAAGAAGCTTCAGAAAAGGTAGAGAATTAAGAAGATGCTTTAATTAAGCTGAAATATCTTTCTGTTAAAACTCTGGAGATGGACAGTTCTGAAAAGAACTCCTTTAATTCATGATACAGAATCTAGAGAGGAATAAAGTGTTCAAAGTGTAAATTTGAGTAAAGAGTAGAGTAATTGTGGTATAGTGAAGTGCTGGGAGATTTGAAGCCTTGAGAGGCAATGAGAAAACTGTTTTCTAGTGAAGCTCACAGAACAGATGAAGAAGACTTTTTGCGTTTGAATAACTTACCCTTAAAAATGCTACCCCTAGACTCATGGCCCATACAAACCTCAGAGTGATGTGAAAATGGGAGGAGTGGGCTCGAATAATAGCAGCTCTGGGCAGCAAACATTACGGCAATGGAAAACTATAACAAAAATAGTTTTCTTCTGAGAAACTCCATAAATTAACAGGAAGAAACTTCTGTTTCTCTACAAAGACTGGTGAAAAGACTGTAGCAAGAATTGGGACTGTTTTAACCATCAAAGTTCCAAAGTTTTTGTCTCTGTTGTCATGTGAACAAGGAAATAGTGAGTAGATAGGGGATGAAAAGGTTTTCTGGAAGTTTATTCTGGTGTTCTTATTATTGTAGTTTGTCAATAAACTTTCCTTTTTCCTTTTAAGTTTTAGGCCTGTTTTGCTCTTGTTCTAATCCATATCTCACAGCAAGAAATAAGTAATTTTCTCAGTTATTCGTTTAAAACCACGACATCTCTTCAAAGTCTTTCAAATTCCAGAAACATTCCACAAAATCTCCACAAATTTGCACATAAACTATGAAAAATCTTTCAAAATGATTTAAGTCTAGTCAAAATCCCACAAAATTCCAGAAACATCCCAACAAACTCCCTAAATCTTCTCAAAAATCCACTAAATTCCAGAAACATCCCACAAAAACTTTACAAATTTCCACACATCCTAGAAAAATCCCTCAAAATTCTTCAAGTCTCCTCAAAATCTCACCTAATGCCAGAACATTCCACAACATTCCAAATAAAACGCACAATATTCCAGCAGAAACCTCCCACAAACTTCTTTACATTTTCGCAAAACTCCACCAAATTCCAGAAACATCCCACAAAATCTCCACAAATTTCCACACAATCTAAGAAAAATACCTCAAAATCCTTCATGTCTCTTCAAAGTCTACCAAATTCCAGAAATTTCCCACAAAATCTCCTCCAATTTGCATGCAATCTAAGAAAAATTATTCAAACTTCTTCATGTCTCCTCAAAGTCCTTCAAAATTACAGAAATATCACACTAAATTCCACGAACATCCCAACACACTCCTTAAACCTTCTCAAAACAACACCAAATTTCAGTAACATCTCACAAAATTCTAGAAAAATCTTGTCAAAACCCCACCAAATTCCAGAAACTTCCCACAAAAAGCTTACAAATTTCCTCACATCCTAGAAAAATCACTCAAAATTCATCAAGACTCCACAAAATCTCACCAAATTCCAGAACATTCCACAACATTTCAAAAAAATCGCACAACATTCCAGAAACCTCCCACAAAATTCTTTATATTTTCGCAAAACCCTACCAAATTCCAGAAACATCCCCCAAAAATCTCCACAAATTTTCACACAATCTAAGAAAAATACCTCAAAATCCTTCATGTCTCCTCAAAGTCTTTCGAAATTGCACAAACATCCCACACAATTCCCTAAATCTTCTCAAAGCTCTACCAAATTCCAGTAACATCCCACAAAAACTCTTCCAATTTCCAAAAATTCCGCAAACATCCCACAAATATACAGAAAAATCTTTTCAAAACCCTACCAAACTCCAGCAATATCCTGCAAAATCCCACAAAAATCCTACAAAATTCCAAAAACATCCCACAAAATTACAGAAAAATCTTCTCAAAACCCTACCAAATTCCAGAAATATCCCACAAAATCTTGACAAATTTCCACACAATCTAAAAAAAAACCTCAAAATTCTTCATGTCTCCTCAAAGTCTTTCAAATTCCAGAAACATCCCACAAAATCTCCACAAATTTGCACACAATCTAAGAAAACTCAAAATTCTTCAATTCTAGTCAAAATCCCTCAAAAATCCCGAAACATCCAAACAAACTCCCTAAATCTTCTCAAAACCATACCAAATTCCAGAAACATCCCACAAAAACTTTTCCAATTTCCACAAAATCTAAGAAAAATACCTCAAAATTCTTCATGTCTCCTCAAAGTCTTACAAATTCCACAAACATCCCACAAAATTCCACAAACATCCCAACAAACTCCTTAAACCTTCTCAAAGCCCTACCAAATTCCAGAAACATCTCAAAAAATTCTAGAAAAATCTTCTCAAAACCCCACCAAATTCCAGAAACTTCCCACAAAATCTTTACAAATTTCCACACATCCTAGAAAATTCCCTCAAAATCCTTCAAGTCTTCTCAAAATCTCACTAAATTCCAGAACATTCCACAACATTTCAAAAAAATCGCACAACATTCCAGAAACCTCCCACAAAATTCTTTACATTTTCGCAAAACCCCACCAAATTCCAAAAACTTCCCACAAAATCTTTACAGATTTCCACACAATCTAAGAAAAATACCTCAAAATTCTTCATATCTCCTCAAAGTCTTTCGAAATTGCACAAACATCCCACACAATTCCCTAAATCTTCTCAAAACCCTAACAAATTCCGGAAACATCCCACCAAAATCTCCACAAATTACCACACAATCCATGAAAATACTTCAAAATCCTTCATGTCTCCTCAAAGTCTACCAAATTCCAGAAAAATCCCACACAATTCCTTAAATCTTTTCAAAATCCCACCAAATTCCAGAAACATCCCACAAAAATTTCCACAATATTCTACAAACATCCCGCAAAATTCCAGAAAAATCTTTTCAAAACCCTACCAAATTCCAGAAAAATCCTGCAAAATCCCTCAAAATTTCCACCAAATTCCAAAAACATTCCACGGAATTCCACAAACATTCCAACACACTCCCTAAATCTTCTCTAAACTCTACCAAATTCCAGAAACATCCCACAAAATCTTCAAAAATTACCACAAAATTCCACAAACATCCCACAAAATTTCAGAAAAATCTTCTCAAAACCCTACCAAATTCCAGAAATATCCCACAAAATCTTGACAAATTTCCACACAATCTAAAAAAAACCCTCAAAATTCTTCATGTCTCCTCAAAGTCTTTCAAATTACAGAAACATCCCACAAAATCTCCACAAATTTGCACACAATCTAAGAAAACTCAAAATTCTTCAATTCTAGTCAAAATCCCTCAAAAATCCCGAAACATCCAAACAAACTCCCTAAATCTTCTCAAAACCATACCAAATTCCAGAAACATACCACAAAACCTTTCCAATTTCCACAAAATTCCACAAACATTCCACCAAATTCCAGAAAAATCCCTCAAAATTACACAAATATCCCAACAAACTCACTAAGTCTTCTCAAAACCCTACCAAATTCCAGAAACATCCCACTAAATCTCCACAAATTACCACACAATCTAAGAAAAATACTTCAAAATTCTTCATAGCCCCTCAAAGTCTTTCGAAATTCTAAACATCATCCCACACAATTCCCTAAATCATCTCAAAACCTACCAAATTCCACAAACATCCCACAAAATCTCTTCCAATTTCCACAAAATTCCACAAACATCCCACAAAATTCCAGAAAAATCTTCTCAAAACCCTACCAAATTCCGGAAACATCCCACGGAATTCCACAAAAATTTCAACAAATTCCAAAAACATCCCACGGAATTTCACAAACATCCCAACAAACTCACTAAATCTTCTCAAATCCTTGACAAATTCCGGAAACATCCCACAAAAATCTCCACAAATTACCACACAACCTATGAAAATACTTCAAAATACTTCATGTCTCCTCAAAGTCTTTCGAAATTCCACAAACATCCCACACAATTCCACAAACATCCCAACAAACTCCTTAAACCTTCTCAAAACCCCACCAAATTCCAGAAACATGCCACAAAAATCACAAAAAATTTCCACAAAATTCCGCAAATATCGCACAAAATTCCAGAAAAATCTTTTCAAAACCCTACCAAATTCCAGAAATATCCCACAAAAACTTTTCCAATTTCAACTCATCCTAGAAAAATCCCTCAAAATTCTTCAAGTCTCTTTAAAATCTTACCAAATTCCAGAACATTCCACAACATTCCAAAAAAATCGCACAACCTTCCAGAAACCTCATACAAAATTCTTTACAATTTCACAAAACCCTACCAAATTCCAGAAACTTCGCACTAAACCTCCACCAATTTGCACACAATCTAAGAAAAATCTTTCAAAATTCTTCAAGTCTAGCCAAAATCCCACAAAATTCTAGAAACATCCCACCAAATTCCAGAAAAATCACACAAAATTCCACATACATCCCATCAAACTCCCTAAATCTTCTCAAAACTCTACCAAATTCCAGAAACATCCCACAAAAACTTTTCCAATTTCCACACAATCTAAGAAAAATACCTCAAAATTCTTCATGTCTCCTCAAAGTCTTTCGAAATTCCACAAACATCCCACACAATTCCCTAAATCTTCTCAAAACCCTTCCAAATTCCAGAAACATCCCACAAAATCTCTTCCACTTCCCACAAAATTCTGCAAACATCACACAAAATTCCAGAAAAATCTTCTCAAAACCCCACCAAATTCCAGAAATATCCCACAAAATCTCCACAAATTTCCACACAATATAAGCAAAATACCTCAAAATTCTTCAGGTCTCCTCAAAGTCCTTCAAAATTCCAGAAACATCCCACAAAATTCCACAAACATCCCAGCAAACTCCCTAAGTCTTATCAAAACCCTACTAAATTCCAGAAACATCACACAAAATTCTAGAAAAAGCTTCTCAAAACCCCACCAAATTCCAGAAACTTCCCACAAAAACTTTACAAATTTCCACACATCCTAGAAAAATCCCTCAAAATTCTTCAAATCTCCTCAACATCTCACCTAATTCCAGAACATTCCACAACATTTCAAAGAAATCGCACAACATTCCAGAAACCTCCCACAAAATTCTTTACATTTTCGCAAAACTCCACCAAATTCCAGAAACATCCCACAAAATCTCCACAAATTTTCACACAATTTAAGAAAAATACCTCTAAATTCTTCGTATCTCCTCAAAGTCTTTCGAAATTCCACAAACATCCCACACAATTCCCTAAACCTTCTCAAAACCCTACCAAATTCCAGGAACATCCCAAAAAACTTTTCCAATTTCCACAAAATTCCACAAACATCCCAAACAATTCCAGAAAAATCCCACAAAATTCCACAAACATCCTAACAAACTCCCTAAGTCTTCTCAAAACCCCACCGAATTCCAGAAATATCCCACAAAATCTTTACAAATTACCACACAATCTAAGAAAAATACCTCAAAATTCTTCATGTCTCTTCAAAGTCCTTCAAAATTCTAGAAAAATCCCACAAAATTCCATGAACATCCCAACAAACTCCTTAAATCTTCTCAAAACCCCATCAAATTCCAGGAACTTCCCACAAAAACTTTACAAATTTCCACACATCCTAGAAAAATCCCTCAAAATTCTTCAAGTCTTCTCAAAATCTCACCAAATTCCAGAACATTCCACAACATTTCAAAAAAACCGCACATTCCAGAAACCTCCTACAAAATTCTTTACATTTTCACAAAACTCCACCAAATTCCAGAAACATCCCACAAAATCTCCACAAATTTCCACACAATCTAAGAAAAATATTTCAAAATTCTTCAAGTCTAGTCAAAATTCCTCAAAATTCCAGAAACATCCCAGAAAATTCCAGAAAAGTCCCACAAAATTCCACAAACATCCCAACAAAATCTGTAAATCTTCTCAAAACCCTACCAAATTCCAGAAACATCCCACAACAATCTCCAAAAATTTCCACAAAATTGCACAAACATCCCACAAAATTCCAGAAAAATCTTTCCACAACCCTACCAAATTCCAGAAACATCTTGCAAAATCCCTCAAAAATCCCAACAAATCCCAAAAACATTCCACGGAATTCCACAAACATCCCAACAAACTACCTATATCTTCTCAAAACCCTACCAAATTCCAGAAACATCCCACAAAATCTCTTCAACTTCCCACAAAATTCCACAAACATCGCACAAAATTACAGAAAAATCTTCGTAAATCCCCACCAAATTCCAGAAATATCCCACAAAATCTTGACAAATTTCCACACATACTGAGAAATACCCTCAAAATTCTTCATGTCCCCTCAAAGTCCTTCAAAATTCCAGAAACATCCCACAAAAATCTCCAAAAATTTCCACAAAATTCTACGAAAATTGCACAAAATTCCAGAAAAATCTTCTCAAAACCCCAACAAATTCCAGAAATATCCCACAAAAACTTGACAAATTTCCACAAAATCTAAAAAAAACCCTCAAAATTCTTCATGTCTCCTCAAAGTCCTTCAAAATTCCAGAAACATCCCAACCAACTCCTTAAATCTTCTCAAAACCTTCCAAATTCCAGAAAAATCCCACAAAATCTACAAAAATTTCCACAAAATTCCACAAACATCCCACAAAATTCCACAAACATCCCAACAAACTCCCTAAATCTTCTCAAAACCCTACCAAATTCCAGAAACATCCCACAAAAACTTTTCCAATTTCCACAAAATTCGACAAACATTCCACAAATTCCAGAAAAATCCCACAAAATTCCACAAACATCCCAACAAACTCCCTAAGTCTTATCAAAACCCTAGCAAATTCCAGAAATATCTCACAAAATCTTTACAAATTACCACACAAAGAAAAATACCTTAAAATTCTTCATGTCTTCTCAAAACCCTACCAAATTCCAGAAACCTCACACAAAATTATTTACATTTTTGCAAAACTCTCTCAAATTCCAGAAACATCCCACAAAAATCTCCAAAAATTTCCACAAAATTCTACAAACATCCCGCAAAATTCCAGAAAAATCTTTTCAAAACCCTACGAAATTCCAGAAACATCTTGCAAAATCCCTCAAAAATCCCACCAAATTCCAAAAACATTCCACGGAATTCCACAAACATCCCAACACACTCCCTAAATCTTCTCAAAACTCTACCAAATTCCAGAAACTTCCCACAAAATCTACAAAAATTTCCACAAAATTCCAGAAACATCCCACAAAATTCCACAAACATCCCAACAAACTCCCTAAATCTTCTCTAAACCCTACCAAATTCCAGAAATATCCCACAAAATCTTGACAAATTTCCACAAAATCTAAAAAAACCCTCAAAATTCTTCATGACTTCTCAAAGTCTTTCAAATTCCAGAAACATCCCACAAAATCTCCAAAAATTTCCACACAATCTAAGAAAAATACCTCAAAATGCTTCATGTCTCCTCAAAGTCCTTCAATTTCCAGAAACATCCCACACAATTCCACAAAAATCCCACCAAATTCCAGAAACATCCCACAAAATTCCACAAACATCCCAACAAACTCCCTAAATCTTCTCAAAACCCTACCATATTCCAGAAACATCCCACGTAATCTCCAAAAATTTCCACACAATCTAAGAAAAATACCTCAAAATTCTTCATGTCTCCTCAAAGTCTTTCGAAATTCCACAAACATCCCACACAATTCCCTAAATCTTCTCAAAACCCTTCCAAATTCCAGAAACATCCCACAAAATCTCTTCCACTTCCCACAAAATTCCGCAAACATCACACAAAATTCCAGAAAAATCTTCTCAAAACCCCACCAAATTCCAGAAATATCCCACAAAATCTCCACAAATTTCCACACAATATAAGCAAAATACCTCAAAATTCTTCATGTCTCCTTAAAGTCCTTCAAAATTCCAGAAACATCCCACAAAATTCCACAAACATCCCAGCAAACTCCCTAAGTCTTATCAAAACCCTACTAAATTCCAGAAACATCACACAAAATTCTAGAAAAAGCTTCTCAAAACCCCACCAAATTCCAGAAACTTCCCACAAAAACTTTACAAATTTCCACACATCCCAGAAAAATCCCTCAAAATTCTTCAAATCTCCTCAACATCTCACCTAATTCCAGAACATTCCACAACATTTCAAAGAAATCGCACAACATTCCAGAAACCTCCCACAAAATTCTTTACATTTTCACAAAACTCCACCAAATTCCAGAAACATCCCACAAAATCTCCACAAATTTTCACACAATTTAAGAAAAATACCTCTAAATTCTTCGTATCTCCTCAAAGTCTTTCGAAATTCCACAAACATCCCACACAATTCCCTAAACCTTCTCAAAACCCTACCAAATTCCAGGAACATCCCACAAAAACTTTTCCAATTTCCACAAAATTCCACAAACATCCCACACAATTCCAGAAAAATCCCACAAAATTCCACAAACATCCTAACAAACTCCCTAAGTCTTCTCAAAACCCCACCGAATTCCAGAAATATCCCACTAAATCTTTACAAATTACCACACAATCTAAGAAAAATACCTCAAAATTTCTTCATGTCTCTTCAAAGTCCTTCAAAATTCTAGAAAAATCCCACAAAATTCCATGAACATCCCAACAAACTCCTTAAATCTTCTCAAAACCCCATCAAATTCCAGGAACTTCCCACAAAAACTTTACAAATTTCCACACATCCTAGAAAAATCCCTCAAAATTCTTCAAGTCTTCTCCAAATCTCACCAAATTCCAGAACATTCCACAACATTTCAAAAAAACCGCACATTCCAGAAACCTCCTACAAAATTCTTTACATTTTCACAAAACTCCACCAAATTCCAGAAACATCCCACAAAATCTCCACAAATTTCCACACAATCTAAGAAAAATATTTCAAAATTCTTCAAGTCTAGTCAAAATTCCTCAAAATTCCAGAAACATCCCAGAAAATTCCAGAAAAATCCCACAAAAATTCCACAAACATCCCAACAAAATCTGTAAATCTTCTCAAAACCCTACCATTTTCCAGAACCATCCCACAAAATCTTTACGGATTTTCACAAAATCGAAGAAAAATCCCTCAGAATTTTTCAAGTCTCATCAGTATCCCACAAAATTCCACAAAAATCCCACAAAATTCCAGAAACATCCCACAGAATTCAACAATTATTACACAAAATTCCACAAATATCTCCGAAAATTCCAGTAAAATCTGATTAAATTGTTAGCGTTCAGGAACACACATAACCACAAATGATTATATGCGGGTGCTTTATTAAGAGATCTGGGTGTCAGGGGTACACATACCCAAATCTCTCTCATCTTGGTTTTGGGTTGAACATATTTTCATAGTCTAGCATTATATAACTCACATATTAATTATTAAACTTACATTGTTCTATTGTATGCATTGTTTTTACCCAAGCATGGATTTCTCCTGATCCACCCCAGCCCCCTAACATTGTTCCTCACGTTCTTTAAACAATAATTACAGCTAATCACATCTAATAATTGTATCATGATCATCTACTGATTACACAGGTGCAATTTTGACCTGACTTTTAGCAAGTACAAGGCCTAACATTTCCCAGGGCCAACTTTTCCAAGGCCTTTCCAAACCTAACTAACTTTATAAGTCCCCAAATTTTCTAACATTTTGAGACCTTTTACTATCACTTACAGGACTTGTGTGCTCCAGACCCCTCACCAGCCTTGTTGCCCTTCTCTGGACACGCTCCAGCCCATCCATGACCTTCCTAAATAAATTGGGGGCCCAGAACTGGACACAGCACTCGAGGTGCTGCCCAACCAGTGCAGAGTAGAGGGGAGGAATCCCTGCCCTGCTCCTGCTGGCCACACTGTTCCTGATCCAGGCCAGGAGCCATTGGCCTTCTTGGCCACCTGGGCACACTGCTGGCTCATGCCCAGCCTGCTGTCCATCAGTGCCCCAGGTCCCTTTCTGCCTGGCTGCTGTCCAGACACTCTGTCCCCAGCCTGTAGCACTGCAGGGGTTGTTGGGGCCAAAGTGCAGGACCCAACACTTGGACTTGTTAAACCTCACCTTGTTGGGTTTGGGCCCTGGATCCAGCCTGTCCAGCTGCCTGTGCAGAGCCCTTCTACCCTGCAGCACATCAACACTCCCAGCCAAGCTGGTGTCACCACGGTTCCATGGGGCCCTAGAGTGTCACAATGGTCTCCAGGATTCCATGAAGCCTCCCACCAATACAGTTTTGGATCATACTGAGAGTGACTGGACTCATACTGGGAGTATCTGAGAATGACTGGGAACATACCATGCACATCATCCCCCATACTGGGGGTGACTGGGAGCAACTGGGAGCGTGCTGGGAGCCAAAGGCATCATACTGGGACTGACTGGGTTGATCTAGTCAGAGGCAAATGGGACCATCCTGGGAGTGCTGGCATGTGACAAGGATCATACTGGAGCTTACTGGACTCATACTGGTGTTGAAAGGGAACAGCTGGGATCTCTGAACACCAAAGGTTTTTTTCCTGCCCACTGAAGAAGGAGCTTCCCAGTGTCCATGTGTGAGGGGACCTTCACCTGAACCAGATGCTGTTAGGAGAAAAAGCTGCCTCTGCTGGCAAATCCCACACAACAAGTTAATGCCAAGAGAGAGCATTTTACTTTCACAACTTCCCTCCTGGAGTCACAGTCCTTTTGGATCACACAGCAAGCAAGAGAACAGCACAAAATATAAGGCTGTGTCCAGTTTTTGGCTGGGTGAGCAAACAGAGGGAGTGCCAGGGTCCGCTGCCACAGACTCTCCTCTTGGGGAACAGAACCCCCCAAGGCTCCATTCCAATGCTGTGCACACCCTGCTGGCTACAAACAACCCCTTTTTTAAGAAGTTGTTGGCAGGAGCTCTCCCAAATAAATGGCATCTTAATGGCAATTTTCATTCAAAATCACCTCCGTTCCAAAGGATGAACAGAAAGCCCACAGCAATCCCAAAGGCACATATGGTGCACCTGGGGAAATCCTCAACTTCAGGGCCCAGTGAGTTAAAAAATACCCATAAGAAGCCCCAGAGTCCAGAGTGCAAATCTGCAACAACCACTTGCTGGATCATTTTGGCTGTGCTGCACATGTCTGCAGACTCTCTGTCCCCCTGCAAGGACAGAAGGACACCCATCAGGGGCTGAACTGGCTGCTGAGAATGCCTCAGGCAGGAGGATCCTCAGGCAATGAGCAGGTGCCCAGAGCCGCTCTGACACTGAGGCCTCTGTGCCCCACAGCAATGGGAACACCACAAGGACAAGGCAACGTTCCTGTGACATCACAGCAGCAGCTCCCCCAAAAATTGTTTGCAAGGTTCTCCTGGGTCACCAAGGAGCACAAAGGATCCTCAGAGGGCACAACCTATTGCTCAAAGGATCCAAGAGGAGCTCAGAAAATGCAGCAAATGAGGACACCCCACAGCCCAGCCTGAACACTGAGAAGGAACAAAGAAGTGACCAAACCAAAGGAAATACAACTTTTGGTCACTGATGCTTCTGACTATAACCAGCAAGGCTTGTTCCATCTGGGATCTTTGTTCTAGTTCTAGAAACAAGCAACGTTCTCTGCTGTAACTGTACATTCCATCACCAGCTAGAGATCCTCATTGACGAGGTCACCCAGCATCCCTGAGGCCACAGCAGGGAGTGCTCCTGGCATCTGGTACAGCACTGTGGCTTTCCTGGGATCCTTCTGGTGCCTGTGGCTGAGAGGAGTGGGGTGGATGGAACCAGGACAGGTCACAGATCAGCAGCCCCACTGCAAGCAGTGCTTTCTCCTGCTGTGTTGGGACCGTGGGGTGACTGATATTGGGACTCCTCTGGCTTTGGCTCCTGCAGACCACACAGTGGCTCAGACACTGGCCTGATGGAAGGGGTCTCATGGAAACCCGGCACAGGCATTTCTCTTTGGAGAGGGGGTTCTGCAGGGAGAAGGGAGAACGAGAGACATTCCTGTCTCCTGAGATTCCCCCTCCTCTTTCAGCAGCCATACCACAGTCCATCAATACCAGAGTTCATAGGATCACTTCCATGCCAGGGAGCACAAGGCACTCAAAACTGAACCCTGCCAGAGCCCAGCCCTGCCTGCCCATTTGGAGGGTGTGGGGGAATGGAATTTCAGCAGGAGCTGACCCACAATGATACTTTGCCACTTGTGGGTTTCTCACAGCCTTAGAAGGAGTTTGAGATCTCTGTCTCCAAAACCCGCTCACCCTTCAAGTGCACACACGTGCCTGGGGGCAATTCAGGGTCTCTGGAGTGGTGGCTGCTAATCTTGGAAACAGGAGCTGTTGTCTTTTCCAATGGCCTTAACTCCCTTCTAGCTATTAGAAAGTGGGTGAGTAAAGGAAATGACCCTGGAGGAAGGGGACCAGAACCTTGGAAAAAGATGAAACATCTTTTGTCTGAATTACAAATTAAATCCCTTTCATTTATTTCTTTAGTACTACTCTATTACTACAAACAAAAACATGTTTCTCAGCTGACTGTTGGGATTCGGGGCTTTATTTCTTGGTCTTGTTGTTGTTATTATTATTTTTTAGTATTACTTTTCATTGTCAAGACTTTTAAATCTTAGACATAAATAACAAATGCTGGATGTCACACACTGGGAAAATTCCCTTGTTTTTCCCACCAGAATTAAACTGGACACTCAACTCCAAGTTGCCAGTGGATTCTAAAGACGGAAAATCCTGTTAATGCTGGGTTTGGTGTGGTTTGGAGCTGGGGAAGGGTCTCATCCCCTCCCAGAGGTGCCCCAAGCCCGCTCTGCTGCCACGTCTGCGCTCGCGGCCCCTCACGGCGGCCCTGCCCTGGGGACGTGGTGGGACCCCCTCCTGCCAGGGCTGAGGCTCCTCATGGCCCCTCACAGCCCCTCATTGCCCCACAGAACCTCTCATGGCCCCATAAAACCTCTCATGGCCTCTCAAGGTCCCTCATGGCCTCTCAAAGCCCTTCATGGCCCCTCATTTTTCCTCACGGCCCCTCTCAGCTCCAGGCGCGGGGCTCCTTCCAAAGGAGAAGGGGTCGGGCCCTGCTCTTTCTGCTTTTATTTCGGTCCCTTCATAGCGACGAGTAAACAAAGGCTGAATGGAGCCTTTCCCCAGCGTTTCCCTCGGGGTTCATTGCGGGCTGAAGCTCTGTGCTGGCGATGGCCCCAGTGCCAACATCCCTGCAGCCCCCAAGGCCTTTGCTGTCCCCCCGTGTCCATTCCCTGTCCCCGAGTCCCGCCCGGCTCTGGCAGCAGCAGCAGCCGCAGCGCAGCGGGCGCCGGCCCGGCCCGGCCGGGGCTCCCGGCCACGAGCAGCGGCAGCGCCGGCCCTTCCCACCTGCTCCTGCCTCGGCTTCCCAGGCCTTTTGCCAGGGCAATTCTGGACTACAGCAACAATCCCCCACAAACAGCCCTGATTCCTCAGGCCCGCCTCTGCTGCCCTCAGCCAGCCCTCAGAGGAAGAAATTATCGGGTTCCAGCGCTGTTTTCAGCACTGTTTTATTCACCCTGAGGTGACAGCAGGAGGCTGTTGGTGCCTTGGCCTTGGCAATTGGAGATCCTGGCTGCTCTTGCCCCTCTTCTGCTTGCCACTTGAATTTTAGCAGTACAGCTGCAATTGCCTCTTTCAATCAGTGCGACCCACTGTGCTTTTCTGACAGGGAACTCGGACTGCTTGTTAAAAAGGCCTCATGAGTAGTAGATCTCCAAATGCTCCCAAGGCCCTGAGCACAAAATCAAAGAGAATTAAAGCCACACAGGTCACATTTGCAGTGCTCAAACACAGCCCTGTTGCTGCTGCTGCTGCTGAAATAGAATCAACTGACAGAGGCCATCACAGAAATTGCCTTTACAGTGGCAAATAAAATGAAAAATACGACCAGGAGAAAGAAAAAACAGAACTCCCCAACTCGCTTCACTGTTTCTATTGAGCAGCTGAAGAAAAAGGAACAGGACACCTTTCAGGCAGTCCCACAAGCTCAGGGTTCTCATTTCATGGGGAATCTGAGATGCAATTGGCCTTTTTAAAAGGATAAAACAAAGGGAATGAACTGGAAATTATTAGGAAAAAATGTACCTTCTTATATACAAAGTTCACCAAGTCATTCCCTACATTTCTCCTTTTCACATTCTTTCTGTCATCCAGAGAGGTCCAGCTTATCATGTTCTGATGCTTATCATCAACTGATTGTGCTCTTGATTTCTCCCAGTGCAAGAGATGTAGAATCATCTAAACTGAACACAGAAACAAACTCTCTCTGTCAGCCCATCTTCATGTTCCAGATCACTTTCAAGATGTCCATGGGGCATTTGGAATGATCAGCTCTCCACTTCTGGCTGCACACCCTGGAGATTCTTTCTCCACATTCAGCCAGGCTTGTATTCCCTAACAATTCCTGGTACCTCATCATGTTTTCTTTGGCTAGAAGAGTAACAGTGAAAACCTTACCAATGGCACAACTCCCCTGTCCACAAGGAAAAGAAAGAACAAGTTGTCAAGTGCTTCAAATATTTGTCTTGCTTTGCTGCAAGAGTTGTGCTGCAGTCACAGTGTGGGAAGCCAAGAGAAGCTGCAGCTGGGGGCACATCTTGTGACAGGAGCTGCGCCTTGTTCTCCAGGACAGGTTTTTGGAAAGAACAGACGTGACTGTGGAGAAGATTCTGGGAAAATTGAAACAACTTTCTTATGAAATGAAAATCAAATCAAAAGAAACAACCAATATGTTTTTCTCTATTTTTCTCTATTTATTTTTATGTTCCCCTTTTCCATCTTGCACTTTCTCCATCCCATTCATTCCAAATGGATCTCACCTCTAAGATCTGAGACTTGGCAAGTTTTAGACACTGTAAAATACCATGAGCTATACCCAGTTTGCCTTGCCCTGTTTTCCTTGGAAAGCAATGCTGGAGACACAAGTGCAGTGCTTGGGTCGGGTACAAATTCTGCATTCAGGGAATGTGCTCAGATGGTGCCTGACCCTCAGCAGGGACAAGGCACAGCAGCAGCCAAGGGCATTCCTGTGCCCCTGTGCAGGAGTCAAGACTCTGGCTCTTGGCTCAACACGGCAAAGTTCCCGTGTTTGGCAAGGCTCAGGGGCTGCCCGGGGAGTGCGGGGCTCGGGCCGGGGCCGAGCGGGCAACGGACAAACGGACACGGGGACAAACGGTCCCGGTGCTTCAGTTGCAGCGGCGGCAGCAGCGGCAGCAGCAGCAGCGGCGGCAGCAGCAGCAGTGAAAGCAGCGAAAGCAGCCAATTTATCACTTTTCTGTCTCTCCTCTCCCTTTCCCACTGTCCCACATTCTCTGTGGGTCTCCCTTTTCCTGCGTCCCCCCCTCTTCCACGTTCCCTCTCCCCGTACCCGCCCGTACCCGCCCGGGCCATGCCCCCGGCCCGCCCCCGGTCCCGCCCACGGGCCCAGGCGGGGTTGCCCCGGCCCCGGCCCCGGCCCCGGCCCCGGCCCCGGCCCCGGCCCCGGCCCCGGCCCCGGCCCCGGCCCCGGCCCCGGCCCCGGCCCCGGCCGTCCCGCCGTGGTCTCGCCTCCGCTGGGCTCTGGCTGTGCTGGCGCTGGCGCTGCTGGGCGGGCATCATTGCCTGGGGCTGGGGCGGAATCGCTGCCCTTTGGCTCCGCCTTGCCCGATCCCGGCCCCGGCCCCGACGCAGGCTCCGGTCCCGACCCCAGCTCCGGTCCCGACCCCGGCCCTGCCCCCGGCCCCGGCTCCTCCCGGTGCCCGCGGAGGACACAGGCGGCGCGGCCGCTGCCGCCGCTTCCGCTGCGGCTTCCCCGGCCCGAGCTCCGCCGCTCAGCAGCGCGGCCGCTGGCCCCGAGCCGCCGCTGCCGCGTTCCAATGAGGGAACGCCTGCGGATGCCCGGCCCGGGGAGCTCGGGGAGCGCTCGGGGGACGTTCCTGTCCCCGGGCCGAGCGCTGATGGCCGCGACTCGCCCCCAGGGAAGGCGCAGGAGGCCCTGCAGCAGCGCTACGAGCTGGGCCCGCTGCTGGGGCGCGGCGGCTTCGGCAGCGTCTTCGCGGCCACGCGACTCTCGGACGGCGCCCCGGTGAGCGGTGGGCAGAGGAGGAGGAGGAGGAGGGGGCGGAGGAGATGGCGGGGGCGCGGCGGGGCGGGCAGCGAGCTCAAGGCTCTGCTGCTCCTTGCTCGCAGGTGGCCATCAAATGTGTGCCGCGGGATCGCGTCCGGCTCTGGGGCGAGCTGGTGAGTGTGCGGGGCCAGCGGCAGAAGCCGGGGCGTGCCGGGCAGGGATGAGCCGGGGCCCGGCGGGGTGGGAGCCGCCGAGAGCCCTGCGGGGAGAGCGGGCGTGGGGTGAGCGAGGTGTGCAGAGCATCCCGGGCTGGCTGAGGGGTCCCAGGGCCCTGGCCCGGCCTCAGCCCCACTGACAGCACCGTGCTCCTCCCGCAGCCCGACGGCACCCGTGCTCCCATGGAGATCGTGCTGCTGGACAGGGTGTCCTCTGGCTGTGCTGCAGTCATTCAGCTGCTGGAGTGGCTTGAGCTCCCCGACAGCTTCGTGTTAGTGTTGGAGCGTCCACAGCGGTGCCAGGACCTCTCGCATTTGCTGGCGGAGCGGAGGTTCCTGCCAGAGGAGGAGGCTCGGGGGCTCTTTCGCCAGGTGCTGGAGGCCGTGCAGCACTGCAGCAGCTGCGGAGTCCTGCACAGGGACATAAAACCGGAGAACATCCTGCTCGACCTGGCCACTGGGCAGCTGAAATTGATCGACTTTGGCTGTGGCGCCTTCCTGCAAGACACAGCCTACACCCAGTTTGCAGGTGAGCCCTCGCAGGGGATGCTCCTGGCCGTCTCATGGCCCAGCCTGGCTGTGGCACCGGGGATTCCTCGTGGTGCTGCCAGGATGAGATCAATGCTTGAGGCAAATTGATTTGGATGGGGGTGTGAGGGGGGCCAGCTGCCAGCCCTGCCAAGAGCCTTCAGCACCCACTGTGCCCTGGGCTGGGGCTGGGACAGCCAGCCTGACAAAAACCCCCATGGGGGTAGCAGAGGGCGGGGGTCTGACCCCATGCCCCAGAGAGTTTAGTGAGTCAGCGAGGAAGGGCTTGAACTCCTCTGCTCCCCACGTTTGCCTTGGCCTATTAACAATGTTTTGGAGGCCATGCAGGCAGGGAGGAGAGTGTGTTTTCTCTACCATGGGGTAGGTTTTTATTTGCTTGTCATGGTTGGGCCTCCCCTGTGCTTATGCTGCCCTCTTCCAGCAGCAGGTGCTTATTTTCCAGCCCTGGGTTTGTAGCCAAGTGCCAGGTGCTGGCAAGAGGGCAGTGGGTCACCCCGTGTGCCGCTGGGGCAGCCCCCACATGCCCAGGGATGCTGGGGCCAGGCTCTGGGAGCAGCAGCATCCCCCTGATGAGCTCCATCTGTGTTCCACAGGAACCCTGTCCTACAGCCCACCAGAGTGGATCCACCAGCAACGCTACCATGGCCAGGCAGCAACAATCTGGTCCCTGGGCCTCCTGCTCTACCAGCTGGTCATAGGGAAGCACCCATTCATGAGGGGCCAGCAGATCATCTGGGGGCGGATCTTGTTCCCACGACGGCTCTCCCAAGGTGAATCCTCATCTCTGGGCACAGGGGGAACACTGGGCTTGGGAGACAGCTGTGGGCTCATGAGCATCCTGCTCTGGCAGCTGCTGAGGAGGTGGCACATGTCCTGCTCTCCTGCAAACAGGGAATCCATGGGGAAGTTGAGGCCCAGCTCTGGGTACACCCAGCATGGCCTGGGCACTGGAAGGGGGCAGCAACTTCTCCAACTGACTGGTGATTCCTGGTTTCTCTCTTCAGAATGCCAAGATATTATTAAGAGGTGTTTGTCCATGCAACCCTCGGTCAGGCCATCCTTAGAAGACCTTTTCCAAGATCCTTGGATGCAGGCTGTTCATCTGCCCTAGGAGATGGGAAAGATCCACATGCACAGTTGGATCCAGGGGCCTGGCAGGTAACAGCTCCACACATTTCTTGGCAATCGGTGGCAAAGCAAACCAGGCTGTTTTTGTCGTGCCTGTAGCTCTGAGCAGGGGTCATCAGAAGGGAACACACAGCTCTTGGGCTGGAGCTGAGCTGGACACCTGGTGTGGCAAGCACTGGTGGCCACCATTCCCCCTGCTTTTGCTTGTCTGCTTCACTGATGGCTGGGACCCTGGGCAGAGCACTGACAGCCTGGTCTGGCCCCTAGGCAAGGAGAAGGAGCCCCTGGAGAAGCTGTTACCAGCTGGGGCTGCTGCTGGAGACACCAAGGACAACCTCAAGGATGGCAATCTCTTCCTCCAGCTGGCCAGCTGAAGATGATGGATTTCAATTCTGGCATGTCTTCTTCAAAGACTCGCTCCACGCCCAATTTGCAGGTGAGTCCACAGCCAGGGGATGCTCCCAGATCTGGGCATGGCACAGCCTGGCCAGGCACCAAAGGTTCCCCCCTTGGCTGGGGTGGATGCAAGCAATTCTTCAGTTGGCTGCCAAGCTGCTTTTTGTCTCTGGACAGCTGCTGAGGGGCTGGGTCTGCCGTGGCTGGCTGCAGGCTGGGCACATGGCCTGCCCTCCTGCTCTGCTCCCAAAGGCAGCAGTGATGGGCAGCTTTGGGCCCAGCTCTGAGCACGGCCAGCATGGCCTGGGCACCGCGGGTGGCTGGGACAAGGGGACAGGAGCCTTCAGCTGACGGGCGGTTTCTGGTTTCTCTCCTTGCGGCCGGGCTCTGCGGATGCTGAGGCTGCTCTGGGCTCTGCCAGGGCTCTGCTGGGCTCAGCCCCAGGCACAGCTGGGCTCACCCTGCCCTCCCATTGCTCTGACAGCTTTGCATCACACGAGCCCGTTCTCAGCACACCGCCTGAGCTTTCTGCTTTTGCAGGTGAGTGAGACTCTCCTGCAGGCCAAGAGATTGCAGTTAGGGACACACATCCAATTGGCAAGAACCCAAACTCTCCACAGTCCCAGCTGAATGCCTGCATCTGCACAGGATGTTTTCTATGTCCCACTCTTCCTTTCTTTTTGGCTGCAATTGTGCAATTGCACTTTCTTCCTCCTCTAGAAGTGCCACTGCTGTGTTCCTGAGGCAGTGCAGTCTGGAGCTGATGGATGAAGAATCGCCCCTCTGCACTTCCAAACCAGAGCAAAAAGCTGTAAGTGGGACTTTGCATCTTTAAGAAACCCCTGAATGTTTAAAAAGGAATGTGCGGCTCATTCACAGGGTGAGAAGGAAGGGCACCTTCTAAAGGATTTGGGGTTTGACAGAGTTTAGATTCCCAGTGCTGCTTGGAGCTGGCAAGGCACAAAGCACTTTCTTCTTGCTTCACTCCAATTTCATCACAATTTAAAATAACAATATTGGAATCAAACCCCACAAACCTTTTCAAAAAGGTTCCTGAGGCCAGTAATATGCATCATGCCATCAGCACATTTACAAAGTAAATAACTGAGTTTTATGTTTCAAAAGATCAATTACACCTTAATTCAAAGTTAGAGAAGATTTTTCACTGTACGCTTGGGTTCTGTTTTTATCTTTCACATTTAATAGAAGTTTTTTCTTTTATTTTTCCGCATTTTTCCCCTTAAAACAGAAATCATGCTATGAAAAAGAAGTGTCCTTTACTCCTGGTTCCTGTGTGGAGCAGCTCCCTTCCCGCTGGCTGAGCTGCTCAGGCAGAGCCCGGCAGCTCCTGGCCCTGCAGGGCTGAGGCTTTTCCCTGTTGCTGGGCACAGACTGATGGAGCAGCACTGCTGAACACGGGCACACACAGAGGGAGCAGAGCAGCTGCCTTTGCCCACCTGAAGCTCCAAGGTCAAACTCTGAGCAGGCACGGCTGGAAGAGACTCGCAGGCTCCCTGTTGGCTCTGCTGCCCCACTTGTGCCTGGCCCAGCTCTGCGTGAGGCACAGGGAGAACAAGGGGCAGCTCCCTCCCAGCCCCAGCCCAGGGACCCCTCCAGCCCCGGGCCTTGGGGCACTGTCAGCACCTGCTGCTCCAGCCACGGCTTGTGCTGGCACTGACAGCAACAACCAAAGTGGGGCTGGTCCTGAGGGAGCAGCAGCAGTGCCTGGATCTGATCCCTCAGTGTGGGGCAGTGCTGGAAATATGATCGCAGAAGCAGCACCACCAGCACCACCACCAGCAGCAGCACCACCAGCAGCAGCTTCACCAGCAGCGCCAGCAGCAGCACCAGCAGCAGCACGAGCTCCAGCAGCACCAGCACCAGCAGCACCAGGGGCAGGATCAGCACCAGCAGCAGCACCAGCAGCACCAGCAGAACCAGCTCCAGCAGCACCAACAGCAGCAGCACCAGCACCAGCACCAAAAGCAGCACCAGCAGCAGCACGACCAGCAGCTGAAGCAGCAGCAGCAGGACCAGCAGGACCAGCAGCACCAGCACCAACAGCACCAGCAGTGCCAGCAGTACCAGCAGCAGCAGCACCAGCATCACCAGCAGCAGCACCAGCAGCAGCAGCACCAGCAGCAGTAGCATCAGCAGCAGCAGCACTACCAGCATCAGCAGCAGCAGCAACAGCACCAGCAGTACCAGCAGAACCAGCAGCACCAGGGACAGGACCAGCACTAGCTTCACCAGCAGTACCAGCAGCAGCACTACCAGCAGCACGAGCAGCACCAGCACCAGTACCAGCAGCAGCACCACGACCACCAGCAGCAGCATCAGCAGCAGTGCCAGCAGCACCAGCACCACCACCACCACCAGTGCCAGCAGCTCCAGAACCAGCACCACCAGCAGCACCACCAGCACCAGCAGTAGCACCAGGGGCAAGATCAGCACCAGCAGCACCAGCATCACCAGCGGCAGCGCCAGCAGCACCAGCAGCACCACCAGCAGCAGCAACAGCAGCAGCACCAGCAGCAGTACCAGTAGTGCCAGCAGCACCAGCAGCAGTGCCAGCAGCAGCACCAGCAGCACCAGTACCAGCAGCACCAGCAGCAGCACCACCACCACCAGCACCAGCAGTGCTAGCAGCAGCACCAGCAGCAGCAACAGCAGCAACAGAACCGCCAGCACCAGCAGTAGCACCAGCACCAGCACCAGCAACATCAGTGGCAGCACCAGCAGCAGCACCAGCACCAGCACCAGCAACATCAGTGGCAGCACCAGCAGTGCCAGCACCAGCACCAGCACCAGCACCAGCAGCACCAGCACCAGCACCAGCAGCACCAGAACCAGCAGTGCCAGCAGCACCAGCACCAGCAGCACCAGAACCAGCAGTACCAGCACCACCAGCACCAGCAGCAGCACCAGCACCAGCAGCACCAGCATCACCAGCACAGCAGCAGCAGCAGCAGCAGCAGCAGCACCTGCAGCACCAGCATCACCACCAGCAGCATCAGTGGCAGCACCAGCACCAGCAGCACCAGCAGCAGCAGCAGAACCAGCAGCAGCACTGCCACCAGTGCGAGCAGCAGCAGCACCAGCACCGCCAGCACCAGCAGTAGCACCAGGGGCAGGATCAGCACCAGCAGCACCAGCAGCAGCACCAGCCATAGCATCAGCAGCAGCACCAGGGGCTGGACAAGCACCAGCAGCAGCAGCACCAGAAGAAGCAGCACCAGCAGCACCATCAGCAGCATCAGTGGCAGCACCAGCAGTACCAGCAGCAGCAGAGGCAGCAGCACCAGTAGCACCATCGTCACCAGCACCAACACCAGCACAAGCAGCACCAGTAGTGCCAGCAGCACCAGAAGCAGCACCAGCAGCAGCACCAGCAGTGCCAGCAGCACCAGCAGCAGGACCAGCAGCACCACCACCAGCACCACCAGCAGCAGCAGCTGCAGCAGCATTGCCAGCAGCAGCATCACCAGCACCTGCACCAGTACCAGCAGCAGCACCAGCACCAGCAGCACCAGCAGTAGCACCAGGGGCAGGATCAGCACCAGCAGCACCAGCCATAGCATCAGCAGCACCACCACCAGCACCACCAGCAGCATAAGTGGCAGCACCAGCAGGACCAGCAGCACCACCACCAGCACCTGCACCAGCAGCAGCAGCACCACCACCACCAGCACCAGCAGTGCCAGCACCCGCAGCAGTACCAACAGCAGCACATGGAGGTGATTTTCAGTGCAGCCTCTGCCATGCTTCCCTCCCTGTGCAGCGGTGTCACAGCAGCCTGAGGCACCTGGGAGCCCTCAGTGCCAGCAGGTACTTGAGATGGCAGCCCTGGGCTCCTGCATGTTGCACCAGGAACAGAGCTGGGGACTCCCTCTCCATGTGGAGCTTCCAGATGGAAAAGGCTGCTGTGACCTGGCAGCTCCAAGGGCACAGAAAGGAGGGGCTCGATCCCTTGATCTGTGCCAGTCCCACAGTCCTGGGCAGCAGCCACCGAGCCCTGGGGGAGCAGAGGGCACAGCAAGAGGGACAAAAGCAGTCAAGGTCAGAGACTGGGAAGAGCCAGACCTGGGAGCAGGAACAGCTGCTTCATTGAACTCCTGGAGGAAGCTCTTGGCTGGTTCAAAACCCTGAAAGGTGTGAAGGGCAGAGAAGACGCCACACCAAACAATGATCCTGTTTTCACACCTCCCCTCTCTGTGTCCCAGAAGGAATTGGATGAACTGTATTCTTCTCTCTGAGTCATCTCGTTCAGCGTGAGCAGCTCAGCACCAGGAGCTGAAGGAGCTGAAACCTCAGGCCACAAGAGCTGAGCAGGAGGGGGGCTTCTGGGCCAAAGTAACGCTAAGTAATGGACCTAGCTGAATGCAGCAGATAGAATCCTGCAATTATAGAATCTATTTTGCTGGAAAAGGGCTCTGAGCTCATCCAGTCCAGCCAGTCACCCAGCAGTGTCAAGCCCAGCACTAAACCTCGTCCCTGAAGTGCCAAGGTCTGAACAACAGGCCCTGAGTGAGGCCTGAACAACAGGCCCTGAGCCAAAGGTGACCTCTGGATGAACCTTCCAACCAGAGGTTATCTGTCTGTCTGCTCATTACTGAAATATGCATGGTCATTAGCACTGTGATAGATGGATCCACTCATCAATGAAACATGGATTGACCTTTCTGTGTTTAGAAGCCAGACAAGGCCATTCAATCCGACATCTGGCCTTGTTTGGGGTGTATGGACAGAGTCAACTCCCTTGGTTCCTCCTTGAGGCCTGGCCAGGCTTTGGTAGGGACGCAAGAGGAGGATGAAACCAGATGTTCCCACAGCAGAAGTGCTGTCAGTTTGTTTATTCAGCACTGTCAAAGCTGGGCCCTCTCTCACAGCGGAGGTTGAGCCTCACCTGTGGCTGGAGGCACCTGCAGGATTTCCCAGTGTCCGGGAGTGGCTCTCCAGTCCTTGGCTGTGACAGCTTCCCCAGCTGATGGGTGGATCTGGGGATGGCAAAGTCTGAGGGGAACTGGATCTTTGTTAATGCCTGCAGGCAATCTTTGGCAGTGATGATTGGGTGCATTGCTGAGCTGCTCCTTTTGTGATCCTTTGCTGCTTGGAGCTGCAGTAAGTGACACTGATTCCTTCAGGTGGTGTTGGTGCCTTTGGTGCTGACCCTGCCCACTGGTGAAACAAAACTGGCAAAGTCTGGCCAGATCACAACAAAATATCACTTTTTATATGTAAATGTAAGGAATCAGTCCCATCTGAAATTCCCAGAAGGGAAGCCCTCCCCAGAGTTCACTGGCTCTGGAGTGGGGCTGAGGTGGGAGCACCGTGCGAGCAGTGGGGCAGTCGGTTAAAAGAGGCTGAACCGCAGGATGTCTAAAGATGCATCCAAACATTGCATATGGAAAAAGGAAAAGAACTTGTGGGTTTGGGAAGACAGGGATAGATTTTCTTAACAGCACCAACAGAAGGAACAGTTGTTTTTTGGAATGCTCCCACATGAAGGTACAGAAAAATGTTTTAGTCTTGAGTTCAGGTTTGTTTGTGCAAGTAACATAATAACAATAACAATAACAACACAATAATATATATTTATGTATATAACCAAAACTCAATAATGTGAAATAATGCTGAAAATACCAATTTGTGAGCTTTGGCTGCTCACTATAACACTAAATACCCCACAAAAAAGAACTGGCAAAGACCCAAATGTCAGTGGTAAACTTTGTGAATTGTATACATGGAATAAAGGAGGAAGGGGTGAAATTGTCTGTTTTTATAGGGTTTGGTGATACTATGATGCAGAATGCTTTGTCTGTTCCTGTGAAAAACACACTGATTAAGACTGCTGGGTTTTTCATGTACCAGACTCTCTACAAGCTGCAGGATTGGTTGAACAGGTGAAGGAGTTGTTAAGAGAGCAGTTGATAAAATGAGGAGATGGGAACCTGTCCTGGTGGAGAACCCATCTCCCAGATGTGTTCCATGCCCTTAACAATGGGCCCACTGGGGAAATGGAAACCCCTGGGTGTGCAGGGCTGCACCCAATTTGCAAACACAACCATGGACAGTGAGACTTGGACTGCCTGGGAAATGGTTCTGGGTGTGATGGCCCCTGACAGGGCCACCCCAGAGGCTGCAGGGCTGGACCTTCCTGCACTGGAATTAATTAGGAAAAAGCAGAAGCAAATGAAAGTTAACAATACCAGAATAGGAATTCAGATTCCTCCAGGACACTTTGGTTTGGTAACTGCTCACTTGAGCTTGGCCTTGCAAAGTGTTGATGTCATGGGAGGAGGAATTGATGCAGATTATCAAGGAGAAATTAAAGTCTGTTAAAAATGAATGAACAAGATTGGATTATTCAACCTCATGACAGGTTATCACATATATTGATATTGCAGTTTAAAAATGATTGTGAAAGAAGGAGATCCACCTCCAATCAGCACTGTTTGTGGAGATAAAAGGTTTGGATGCAGCAGTCCTAATAATTGGTCCAGAGTGTGGGTCCAGAGGCCAAATGGCCCTCCAGAGGCAGCTGAAGGAACAGCTCTGGGGAAAGACAACACTGTTTGAATCCTGAGACCTGAGCATGAAGAATGGGAATATATCCCTGCAGCCAAGTGTTCTCTGACACAACAAGCTGATGTTATGGGATATTGTTTTACAGATACTGCCAGACCAGATCTCCCTGTTTGCCCCAACGACCCCTTTGGAAAATGCTCTGATCCACGGGGCTCCATGTGAAGGCTGATGTGACACTGAGGGACTTCCACACCAATTCCAGCCAGGAGCTGGAAATTGGGATCCTCTCCCCTTTGGCTGGAGAAGTGCCACGTCCCAGTCCCTGATGGGCACCCAGGCTCCTGGCTGGAATTGGTGTGGAAGTCCCTCAGTGTCACATCAACCTTCACATGGAGCCCCGTGGATCACAGCATTTTCCAAAGGGGTCGTTGGGGCAAACAGGGAGATTTGCTCTGGCAGCATCTGTAAAACAATATCCCATAACATCAGCTTGTTGTGGCAGAGAACGCTTGGCTGCAGGGACATATTCCCATTGTTCCTGCCCAGGTTTCAGGATTCAACCAGTGTTGTCTTTCCCCAGAGCTGTACCTTCAGCTGCCTCTGGAGGGCCATTTGGCCTCTGGACCAATTATTAGGACTGGTGCATCCAAACTCTTTATCTCCATGAACAGAGGTGATTTGAGGTAGATGTCCTTCTTTCACAATTGTTTTTAAAACTGCAATATGAATAACTGTACTACCCTGCCATGAGGTTGGAAAACAAAATCTTGTTCATTATTGTTTAACAGACTTACTTCAATTTCTCCTTGATAATCTGCATCAGTTCCTCCTCCCATGACATCAACACTTTGCAAGGCCAAGCTCAAGTGAGCAGTTACCAAACCAAAGCATCCTGGAGGAATCTGAATTCCTATTCTGGTATTGTTAACTTTCATTTGCTTCTGCTTTTTCCTAATTAATTCCAGTGCAGGAAGGTCCAGCCCTGCAGCCTCTGGGGTGGCCCTGTCAGGGGCCATCACACCCAGAACCATTTCCCAGGCAGTCCAAGTCTCACTGTCCATGGTTGTGTTTGCAAATTGGGTGCAGCCCTGCACACCCAGGGGTTTCCATTTCCCCAGTGGGCCCATTGTTAAGGGCATGGAACACATCTGGGAGATGGGTTCTCCACCAGGACAGGTTCCCATTTCCTCATTTTATCAACTGCTCTTTTAACAACTCCTTCACCTGTTCAACTAGTCCTGCAGCTTGTAGATAGTCTGGTACATGAAAAACCCAGCAGTCTTAATCAGTGTGTTTTTCACAGGAACAGACAAAGCATTCTGCATCATAGTATCACCAAACCCTATAAAAACAGACAATTTCACCCCTTCCTCCTTTATTTCATGTATACAATTCACAAAAGTTTACCACTGACATTTGGGTCTTTGCCAGTCCTTTTTTGTAGGGTGCTTAGTGTTACAGTGAGCAGCCAAAGCTCACAAATCAGTACTGTCAACATTATTTCAAATTATCAATTTTTAATTATGTATATAAATATATATTATTGTGTTATATTTTTATCATCATTATCATCATTATCATTATCATTATCATTATCATCATTATTATAATCATTATCGTCATTGTTCTTGTTGTTGTTGTTTCACTTGCACAAACAAATCTGAGCTCAAGACTATAACCTTCTTCTGTCACTCCACATGGGAGTGTTCCAAAAACAATTGTTCCTTCTGTTGGTGCTTTTTCCTATTTGCTGTTAACAAAACCCATCCTACTCTTCCCGAACCCCCAAATTCTTTTCCTTTTTCCACATGCAATTTTTGGATTCATTTTAAGGCTGATTTACTAAAATATGGATATGATCTGGTATCAATATCCAACTGAGACAGACAAAGACTCTTTAACTGTTTTAGGATTAAAAAGTGTATGTTTATTCACAGCACTGGGCTGATGTGTCAGGTCACCCCTTAATACACACGGCCCCAAGCACAGGTGAATACAGGCTTTTTATTTACAGAAGTATTGAATACAAATACATATTCATGACCCAGTTCCCACCAACTTTTCACTTCCTATGCTACTTAGGAAAAAAAGCAGTTAAGCATGATCCTTGAAATGGGTCGGTGGTCTTTTTCTGAGGAGAGGTCACAGAAGGGAGGAAGGGATATGGCTCTTTCTCGTTCTGCCCTTTCTACCTTTTCAATGCAAAGTGACAAATGGACCCTTGGCTGGGCTCCTTGTTTCATATCTTCAATGAGTTTCTGATTTGCAACTGTCTTATGTTCTTGAAGTTCTTTACCAGATACTTTATTTCTCACTCTAAGCCCAACTGAACAAGCATAAAGTTGACAATTAGTTATTAGCCAATGATTAACCTCTGTTTTAGCAAGGCCTCTTGTGGATGCTAACTGAAACAGAGAGCACGGTGCCTGTGAGAATTGCAGGCCACATAGGTTTCTCAGTCTTGCCTGAGAAAGTGGCCTGGGAAATCATGAGGAGGAATTAAAACAATCCTCAGAGACAGAAAACAGCCTTGCAGGTGCTGTTTGTCTGTTCCTTGTTTTCTTGCAAGAGAAGGTCGAGGGGTGGTGTACGCCACTGACCAATGATAGTGATGTGTTAGTTTACTAACCAATAAGAGTTTCTTTTCTGTACTTTTCACGTATCGGTCTATAAAAAAGACCTGAGGTAATAAACCAGAGAGAAATTCTCCTGATCGACTCCCAAGAGAGTCTGTGTCGTTCTTCTCGCCGTTCCTAATAGAGCGACATCCTCTCTATCTACCTTTAATTTTAGCAAGGCCCATCTATTGATTTTAATTAGAGTTAGCAAGGCTTCTTTTTAATTAAGGCCTCAGCTTCTCTAGAATCTTAAATTCTTCAAAGTTTGTGTCTCACCATGCCCCTCTGCTTTTTGTGTGTTTTGTTGTAAAAAGGCAGAATTGGCAGGATTCAGTTCTGAGGCCGATTCTGCAGCTGCTGCCTTGTGGGGCTGGTGCTGTCCCTATGCAGGCCCAGGTATTTCTCATGCAGCTTCCTCTGTGGGGGCTGTAGGAAAACTTGAGGGGAAAGTATTTTATTATCTTTCCTTGGTTAATTTTTTAGTCACCTCCCTACGCCTAAGATGGACTTGATGCGAAAAATTGGGACAGGGAGCAATTGGTTACTAAAACAAAAAATGTGGCTTTAGGCAGTGGCATTGCTTGCCACTGAACTGGATCATGTTTAAAAGGAAAATGACTGGAACAAAAGGAAGGAAAATGGTACAACAACATTTGACATGGACAGTCCTCCCACAGAGATATCCAGCGTCACTGGTTTTGTTTGGGCAAGCTTTGCAGAAAATATTAAGAGAGTTTACTCCAGCCTCAGGAGTTAGGTTGTTGCAGGATGTGGATGATTTGCTTTTGTCAGGAGGACAAAAGGTGGTTGAAGAGGCTACTGTAAAGCTGCTTAATTTTCTTGCTAAAAAAAGACTTAGAGTGTCTGAAAAGGAGGCCAGTTGGTAGGAAAAAAAATAATAATAAAAAGGTCATATATAGAGCTGTCCTGGGGTGACTTTATGATCCTGGTATCCCCAGTCGTCTGGTTTATGTTATATATTAAGTTGTGCACCTTTAAGACTGGCTCTGAGAGCGAAGGGGGCAGAAGAAGAAGTGCGCAATTTGTGTTGAAAGAAAACATCACTCCCCCACATCCCGCTCCTGGACTGTGGTGTCTGCAGCACGGACACACTGCAGGACACAGCTTCTCTCTGGCTTTTAGTTAGTTTTAGCTAGCTGAGGCAGAGGAGTTCCCTGGACCTTTGTTTTTTCCCTTTTTACCTGCATCTGTGCAAGCCTGCTCTGGACCGAACACGCAGCCAAACCCCGGGAGCTCACGCCTGTGGCCCACCGGGGCCTGGGCCTCGGCACTTTCCAGCGCCGAAAGGACTGATAAGAACCTGAGCGAGCCGAGCTACAGCACATGAAAAGGACTTTTCTTCCTAGATTTGCCATCCCATTCAACAGCAAGAGGTTTTCTTATTTAATATTATTCAATTTCTGTTAAATAAACAGCTTTTTCCACTTCTCTCCAAGGAAATTTTTTTTCCTTTCCCGGAACAGTTGGGGGGGGAGAGGTCATTTCCCTGGGGAAACCCCCACTTGGAGTTTTCCTCCTAAATTGGCCTTAAAGTAGGACAAAAGGCCAACAAAACTCCACAAAATTGCCACAAAATTCCTTAAATCTTCTCAAAACCCTACCAAATTCCAAAAACATCCCACAAAAACTCCTCCAGTTTCCACAAAATTGCAGAAAAATACCACAAGATTGAAGAAAAATCCCACAAAATACCATAAATCTTTTCGAAACGCTATGAAATTCCAGAAACATCCCACAAAATTCTTTACAAATTTCCACAAAATCTCAGAAAAATATCTCAAAATTCTTCAAGTCTCCTCAAAATGACACAAAATGCCACAAAAACCCCAGCAAATTCCAGAAACATCACACAAAATCTGCTCAGTATCCCACAAAATTCAAGAAAAATCCCAAAAAATTTTAGAAACATCACACGAAATTCCCTAAATCTTCTCAAAACCCCACAAAATTCCAGAAACATCCCACAAAATCTCCTCCAATTTTCAGAAAATCTAAGAAAAATCTCTCAAAATTCTTCAAGTCTCCCTAAAATCCCACAGAATGCCAAAACATTGCACAACATGCCAAAAAAATTCCACAAAATTCAAGAAATGTCACACAAAATTCAAGAAAAATCCCACAAAATTCCAGAAATATCCCACTAAATTCCTGAAAAATCCAACATAATTCCCTAAATCTTCTGAAAACGCTACCAAATTCCAGAAACATCCCACAAAATTTTCTCCAATTTCCTACAAAATTCCAGAAAAAGCTGAGAAGATTCCACAAACATCCCACAAAAATCCACAAACATCCCACAAAATTCCAAAACATTTCCTCAAAATCCCACACAATTCCAGAAAAATCCTACCAAATTCAATAAAAATTCCACAAAATTCCATAAATCTTCTGAAAACCCTACCAAATTCCAGAAACATTTCACTAAATCTCCACAAATTTCTGAAAAAATCCTGAAAAATTTCACAAGATTACAGAAAAATCCCACAAGATCTTTACTAATTTCCACAAATTCTAAGAAAAATACCTCAAAATTCTTCAAGTCTCCTCAAAATCCTACAAAATTCCAGAAACATCCCACAAAATTTAAGAAAAATCCCACAAATTCCTGAAAAATCCCGCAAAATTCCCTACATCTTCTCAAAACCCCACCAAATAACAAAACATCCCACAAAATCTGCACAAGTTCCAAGAAAATCTAGAAAAAAATCCCACATCATTCAAGGAAAATCCCACAAAATTTCAGAAAAATCCCACCAAATTCCAGAAACATCCCACAAAATCTCCTCCACTTCGAACAAAACTCCTGGAAAATCAAAAAAAATTCCAGAAAAATCCCACAATATCTCCGCCAATTTTGACAATATTCCAGAAAAATTTCACAAAATCCTTGGAAAACCTCACAAAATTCAAGAAAAATCCCATAAAATTCCAGAAACATCCCAAAAATCTCAATATCCCACTAATATTCAAAAAAATCCCACAAAATTCCCTAAATCTCCTCAAAATACTTCCAAATTCCTGAAAAATCCCACGTAATTCCAGAGAAATCCCACAAAATCTCATCAATATCCTGGTAAATTGCAGAAAAATCACAAAAAATTCCCTAAATCTCCTCAAAACCCTACCAAATTCCAGAAACATCCCACAAAATTCCAGAAAAATCCCACAAAATTGCCTGAATATCCCATAAAATTCAAGAACAATCCTTCAAAATTCCAGAAAAGTCCCACAAAGTTTCCAAAAAATTCCACAAAAATAATTTTAAAAAATCCTACAAAATTTTAGGCAATTCTAGAACATTCACAAAAATCCCACAAAATTCAAGAAACATCCCACAAAATTATTTTCATTTGTTCAAAGTCTCACATACTTCCACAAAAATCCCACAAAATTGAAAAAAAAATCCCACAAAATTCCCTAAATCTTCTCAAAATGCTACCAAATTCCAGAAATATTCCACAATATCTCCACAAATTTCCACAAAATCTAAAAAAAATCCCTCAAAAGTTTTCAAGTCTCCTCAATATCCCACAAAATTCTATGAGAATCCCACAAAATTCCAGAAACATCCCACAAAATCTCTTCAATAGCCAGAAAAATCCAAGAAAAATCCCACAAAATTCCAGAAAAATCCCACAAGTCCCTAAATCTTCTCAAAACCCCACAAAATTCAAGAAAAATCCCACAAAACTCAAGGAAAATCCCACAAAATTCCAGAAAAATCCCACAAAATTCCAGTAAAATCTGATGAAATTGTTAGCGTTCAGGAACACACATAATCACAAATGATTATATGCAGGGGCTTTATTAAGAGATCTGGGTGTCAGGGGTTCACATACCCAAATCTGACCCATCTTGGTTTTGAGTTGAACATGTTTTATACTCTGTTATTATATAACTTATATATTAATTATTAACCTTACATTGTTCTATCGTATGCATTGTTTTTACCCAAGCATGGATTTCTCCTGATCCCCCCCAGTCCCCTAATATTGTTCCTCATGTTCTTTAAACAATAATTATAGCTAATCACATCTAACAATTGTATCATGATCATCTACTGATTACACAGGTGCAGTTTTGACCTGATTTTTAGCAAGTACAAGGCCTAACATTTCCCAGGGCCAACTTTTCCCAGGCTTGGCAAACCTAACTTTCTAAGTCCCTGGATTTTCTAAGATTTTGAGACCTTTTACTATCATTACATATTTGTATTATATATTTGATATTACATATCTAAATGAAAGCATTTTCACTTCACTATAAGTGCAAATGTTTTCACTTGATACAGTTCTTTGCTTCTGAGTTTATACTTGATGTTCTTTGAATCCTTGATTGATGTAAACCTCATCCAGGTGAGCTGTCCTGGATGCTGTCAGGAACTGGAGAACCAGAAGATGGTGGATCTCACATCAGTGCCTTTATTATTTTCTGGTTCCAGGACATTTTCTTCTGTATTTCTACCTTGAAGATGCTGAAAACTAACCAAATTGCTAAGAATACAATTAGTAAGATTATGGCACTCTCAATGATAGATTTACTCCATGACCTCACATTCCACCCTAACCCTTTGAAGATTCTGCCTAACCAACTTGTAGTCAAATCCTTTTGTTCTTCCTGTGCTCCATGCTCTATTTGTTGCAACTGATTGATATCATATTCTACATCTGCAGTTACATTTGGGATGTGGATGCAGCAATGATCAATCCATCCCTTTAAAAAACCCACACACTCCATGCTCTTTCAGGAGTAGTAAATTGTAATTGTACGTTTAGTTCTTTAAATCTTTCTCAGGTCACTCTTGTTAATTTATCTACCTGACCTGTAAGTTTGTACAACATTTCTTTATTCTGATAGTTTGCTATAGGACCGAGCAAAGACTCTAGGGCCCACCCAAATTTCACTCTACTAAAGGGTTCTTGCCAAGTGTCATCTTGATTCTATTCCTATCTTAATCCTTCCTAGCTCTGCCTGTGTCTAGCCACTGAGTTGATTTTGCCATTGTTAGCATCCATACCAAGATTAATTTTTGTTTTAGCAATTTTACCAACGTTTCTGCACCCCAATGGCATTTGTTATATTTAATTTGTAGAACTTCTCTCATTATCAAGGGGGTTAACACTATTTGTCTTTGTGCAGTTACATACCACTCTTCTGAATTATTTTGTGCATTTAGCAAATGTCCCAATTTCTCATCTTCTACTGAATATTTTGGTTTTGGAGGCAAATTACATTGAGATACATTAACTTTTAAAGGTATCCATGCCATTGTTGTTTGCACTTCTCAAGCAATCTGTCGAGCTGTCCAGTCTGCTTTTCGATTTTCCTCACAAATTTTGGAGTTTCTTGATTGGTGTGCTTTACACTGTATAATTGATACTAGTTCAGGTTTTTGTATTGCTTTTATCAATTGCAGGACTGAATCTTGATGTTTAACGTGTGTACCTTGAGAAGCCAGTAGTCTTCTTTCTTTCTACAGTGCTCCATGTACATGTACTACTCCAAAAGCATACTTTGAGTCAGTCCATATGTTTACCCTTTTCCCTTTACTCAATTCTAGTGCTCTGCTTAAGGCAACCAGTTCTGCCCTCTGGGCAGATGGATTTGCTGATAATGCTTTTGCCTCCACTATTGTACTGACTGTTGTTACCGCATATCCAGCGTATCTGGTCCTGTTCTCCACCAAGCTGCTTCCATCTGTGAATAGCTCTCACTCTGCTTGCTCTAGTGTGATGTCTTTCAGGTCTTCTCTTGCCAAATAGGTGTACTCTATTACTTCTACACAGTCGTGCTCTAATGGGCCTTCTTCAGTTGTGGTACGTGGGAACAAAGCTGGATTCAAGAGGTTAGTTGTCTTTAGTGTGACATCATCCTGCTCAGTCAGGATTACCTGGAATTTCATCATCCTGCATGGATATAGCCAATGGCCCCCCTTTTGTTCTACAACAGTGGTCACCATGTGTGGCATGTAGACATCTATGTCTCTACCCATCATGAGTTTCCTGGCTTCTTGTATCAGCATCACAGTGGCTGCGACTGCCCACAGGCATGAAGGCCATCAGGCACTCTCGTTGTCAAGTTGTTTGGAGAAGTAGCCTACCGGCCTTTTCCAGCCTCCCAAAGGTTGGGTCAGCACTCCCAGTGTTAGGTGTAGTCTTTCATGCACAAACAGGTGAATATCTTTGGGTAAATCAGGCAATCCTAATGCCAGAGCTGTTGTCAATGCCTCCTTCAGTTTGAGGAAGGTCTCCTTCTGTGGTTTGCCCCAGGTAAACGGCTGCGTCTTCTGGGCTTCATACAGGGGTTTTCAATTAGTCCATAGTCCATGATCCACAGGTGGCACCACCCTGTCATCCCAAGGAAAACTCGCAGCTCATGCAGGTTCTGGGGTTCTGGAATAGCACAAATAGCTTGAATATGATCAGTACCCAGCTTACGTTGCCCTTGTGAGATTTCACATCTCAGGTAAATCACAGTTTGCTGGGCAATTTGTGCCTTCTCTTTAGACACCTTATATCCTCCCATTCCCAGCTGATTTAAAATTTCAATTGTTACCTTTATGCAGGTTGTTTTCTCTTCTGTAATTGTCAGTGTATCATCAACATATTGGAACAGCAGGTATTGTTCTCTCAGTACTTGCTCATTCTCAGTCCAAATCTCCAGCTCCTTAAATAGCTGGCTTCCAAATAGGGTTGGACTGTTCTTGTATCCTTGTGGGAGGTGTGTCCAGGTGAGCTGAGTTTTCCTTCCATTTTCTGGATTTTCCCACTCAAAGGCAAACAGTTTCCTACTTTCTTTGTCAAGGGTATGCAGAAAAATTGAGATACATTAAGTGTGTTATCTCATACATTTGTCTCATATATTTATCTCATATATTTTTATCATATATATTTATCAAGGGGTATGCAGAAAAAGGCATCTTTTAAATCAATTACAGTAAACCATTTATATTTCTCTTTTATGGATGTTAACAATGTGCAAGGATTAGCTACCACTGGGTAAATATCTTTAGTTATTGCATTTATTGCTCTCAAATCCTGTACTAGTCTGTATTGGTTAACACAGAAATTTGGGCTCTAGCGTTAACTGGAAGTAATAGGCGCACGTTTGGGACCCACCATTGCTAAAATCAGTATGTCTCCAGTTTTGTTATTTCTAGTGAGCATTTTAAATACAACCAACCTCCACCTCTCTGCTCACCCATGAGAGGCAGAGTTCCCAGTTTCCCTGATTTGGGGTTTGAGGCTGTTTGGGATCCACTCCCAGAAGCTGAGAAGGAGACTGCTTTGGCTCGCAGCCCAGAGCCTGTGGAGGTGTGCTGGGTTATACAATGGGGCATTCGATACAATGAACTTGGGACAGTGCCAATTAGAGACTACTTTACTCAACTTTTAAGTGATAAGTCATCCATTATGTTTCTGGGGACCCTCTTCTTTATCCTTAGTGACCACCAGTAATGGTGGTTAGAGATTTGTTTTCTCTTTTCTGGGTTTTCATTAAGAGAACCAATGTATCTAACACCCTTTGCTTTCTCTGATTTTTCTTCTGGGATTTTTACAGGTCCATAATTTCTACTGTAATTAATTAACTCTTTTGCAACTTTGCTCCATGTCCAAATTTTATGGTTCCTAGCAGGAGAACGCAGTTGTGAACCTGTTGGCTGAGAGGGGGTGGTGAAGGGAGTAAACCCAGGATCAGTGGAACCAGGTCAATCAGTCGGGTTCCCAAGAAATCTATCTAGTCTCTCCACAAGGGTTATAGCTGCTATGGTTTTGGGGGTTTTTTATGAGAAAAATTGCTGTAGGTTTAAGTGATTCTGGAAGGCCTTGAATTAAAGAGGTCATAATTTCAGTTTTCACAGGTAACAACACTGGTGATTTAGAACCAGCAATTAATTTTCTTTTGTGTATCATTTGCAAGCAGGCAGCTTTGTGAATGTTTTCCAGTAGTTGGTTGGGGGTACCAACTATAGCTATAGGGTCCCCCCTTTCCAAGGGGTTTAGCCCCTCTGCCTGATAAGCTGCATGCTGATTTAGAGCCCATGGGTTATGTCTGTCTCCTGTTGTTACGAAGACTCCATGTCCCCAGTACCCACTGGCTTCCTGTTCTCTCAATCGAATTTAATCACCTCCAGTAAGAGACACTCAGAATACATATTCTGTCTCTGACTCGTGAGGCAGACTCCCGTACTCCCTTTTTTTTTTTTTTTCTTTTTCTTTTTCTTTATTTTCAGTCGTTATATGCGGATCCTTTTCATTATTGATATAATTATATTATATTGTATTTTAATTAGAGGTTTCAAACTAAGACACCAGTGTTCCCCACAATTTTATCCAAGTTAGCTCCTTTTGAGGGTAAATTTGATTAATGAGAGGGGTTTCCCTCTCTTGTTTCCTTTAGCAAGTCAGCATTTTTTGAATTTTTATCATGGAGGGCTACTCACAACAGATTGATCTTACTTCTTTCTTCATCCAATTGTTTTTGCAAAATTTTAACTAGGTTTTGGAGGGAGTCTATTATAGTTCTTTCCTAACTTCTTCACTTAAAGCAAGTTTCTATAGCTGCTGTAAGACAAGCTCCCAAAACTGAGCAGAGTAGAGTTTTATTTTTTCCCACTTTAAATTCTGTTTCATGTTGTAAAAAAAACATAGTCTATCAATCACATTTTCCAAATTAAACCAATTATTAAGCACGAACCTTTCCCTCCTGGAGGTTTGGCATTGTGTTTTGCTAACAAAGCATAACATGCATAAAATGCAGCTTTAACTTCTGCAGCCATTTTCGGTCATTTTTACAGAGGGAAAAACCACTACAGGGAGGTATCAACTTAAATTACACACACACACACACACACACACAAATTTTTGCTTCCCTGTATGGGTAAAAAGAACAAATCTGCTTGGGAGGCACTCCTTCAGTTTAAAATTCTGGTTGTCTCTTTGCTACACCAAGCTGTCAAAATTCATACACACAACAACAAAAACAATCCAGCCCTTTTGCACTAAGAGATCTTTTGCGAAATTCTGCAGACAGAGCCCTCAAGTGAGTGTGGGGTGCTTTTCACCTCGGCGTGTGCAGTTTGCGGGAAATTCAAGTTGCCCCTCTTGCTTTCCAGACACCGCTCACTCTTTTGGGAGTGTCGGGCTGGGTGCAGCTGGAGCAAAACGTCCTTCCCCTAATACAGACTGCACAACAAACCTGCAGCCCCTTCTGTCTGTCAGAAATCCTGTCTGTGACTCCAGTTTAAATGCCACGATTCGCTAACGCGAGTGGGACTCGTGAGAGGTTCGTTTGATCTCAGAGTGCAAGACGGACACAAGGGATTTCAGTTTAAATCACAACAACAATAATGTACCTTTATTTTAGTGACAACAACAAGGGTTATGCGAGAGAGGAGAGGAAGAGAGGGTGAGATAAAGAAAACAAAGTAAAGAGAGAGAAGAGGGGGTTATAGCTACCAACAGAAGAGACGGGGTTGCTGGGGTCTTTTTCTGTGGGAAGATTTGGCCAAAATTATCTTAGTCTTATGTAATTCTTCCCCAATGTTACCTTGTTTCCAATGTGCTAATAAGCACCCAAAGGAGAAGTATCTGGTATGGGAGCATTGCTGCCCAAAATCCCTTTAAGTTTCTCCATATTGTAACTACAATATACCACAAATGCTGGATCTGCAACGCTATTGCAGTTGTCTGACAGACGGCGCCTAGGCAACTAACTCAAAGATTTCTGGGAGTAATACTTTTCTCTCTCTGAGAGAAAGTGCCTTGCCTCCAAGGGAGAGCCAGGATCTCTGAATCAGCTGGTTTTCTGACCCCCACAGTAAAGCACCTTACCTTTCTCTCCTGGGGAAATTGTGAGCAGCAGAGACGGTCGCAGCTGATGGGGTCCCCAAGAATTCCTCGGTGCTGGCTGGAGCGTGATCGGGTCGTGAGTTTGCTCAGCAGCACTCACAAGGTCCCATCTGGGGTCGCCAAAATGTTAGTGTTCAGGAACACACATAATCACAGAATGATTAAATGAAGGTGCTTTATTAAGAGCTCTGGGTGTTAGGGGTACACATACCCAAATCTGACCTGACTTGGTTTTGAGTTGAACATACTTTTATACTCTATCATTATATAACTTTCATATTAATTATTAAACTTACATTGTTCTATTGTATGCATTGTTTTTACCCAAGCATGGATTTCTTGTGATCCCCCTCAACCCCCTAACATTGTTCCTCATGTTCTTTAAACAATAATTATATCTAATCACATCTAACAATTGTATCATTCATCATATACCAATTACACAGGTGCAGTCTGACATGATCTTTAGCAAGTACAAGGCCTAACACTTGCCAGGACCTACTCTTCCCGGGCTCACCAAACCTAACTTTCTTTCTAAGTCCCCAAATTTTCTAAGATTTTAAAACCTTATACTATCAGAGTGACACTTGTCTTTACAAACAAGCTGTGAGTCTGCCGATAAAATGAAACTATCACTGAGAGATAACAGAAACAATGGGATGGATACAACTGAAAGATGAAAGAGACACTGGGGAAACACCACAAAATTCCACAAGGGTAAGAACTAAGAAGGAGATTATGCACTGGGGGGAGGGGGGATGGTATCTCAGGTATCATGTGTACCAGGAAGTCTGTACCTCTCAAATCCCTCAGCCTATGGGGAAAGGGAGAAGGGACGTACGGCCTGGAATTGGGATAAAAGGGAGGCTGCGCCCTCCAAAAATTAGAGAGATCCCAGGGGAATGCCCCATGGCCTCTCCCTTTATTTGAAAAAATTGAAAGCACTCCTCTATCTCCTTTTTGCATATAAACCTCTGGTGTTTGTGGATTAATTTTTTCTGACACTAACAATTAATATGAAGTTCAAAACTACAAACCTAGGCAGTGCAGAATATGAAAAAAATGAAAGCTAAAACTAAGGGCATCATAGCTGGAGGGGGGGTGGAATTGAATAATTTTGGGGTGGGACTGAGTAGCATTCAGAGGCACTGAGAGGTCTTGAGGTGACAGATTGAAGCCCCTCATCTCTTTGAGTGCCAAGAAATGGAGACAACTCCAAATACCCCACAACCCCTAAATACTCTCAAGTAGCTCCCTGATTCCCAGTTTCTCTTGAAGCACTAGTAAAATGTGAGGTTTTAGGTGCCATTGATTAATTAGATGCCATTAATTTGTTGATTTTTACCCCAATTTAGTCTGTTCCAAAGGGATGAAGATGAATCTAAAGATAATTAGAACAAAACCAAAATGACCACCAGCCCAGTGTCTTCCCAACACAGATCACAGGGAACATGGGCCATCAGGGCTCTGCCCAACGTGGGTCCACTGATGGGGGATGGAGTTGGAGCAGCGCACGAAGCTCTTCCTGCACTTGGAGCACTCGCAGGGCTTCCCTTAGTGGTGCCTCCGTTTATGTCTGGTCAATTGAGAGCTGTCTGAGAAGTTCTTCCCACACTGGGGACACTCATAGGGCCTCTCCCCGGTGTGGATGCGTTTGTGGGTACTGAGGCTGGAGCTCTGGCTGAACCCCTTCCCACATTCCTCACACTTATAAGGCCTCTCCCCAGTGTGGATGCGCCGGTGGGTGATGAGGTGGGAGTTTTGCTTGAAGCGCTCCCCACAGTCAGGGCAGCGGAAGGGCCTCTCATCCGTGTGAATCTGCTGGTGCCTGAGGAACTGGAAGCTGGTCTGAAACCTCTTCCCACATTCTGGACACTCGTAGGGCCTCTCCCCAGTGTGGATCATCTGATGGATGGTCAGTTGGGAGCTCCGGCTGAAGCTCTTCCCACATTCCTCACATTCATAGGGACATTCCCCGGAGTGGGTCCTCTGGTGGCGGATCAGGTGGGACCTCCGGCTGAAGCTCTTCCCACATTCCCCACACTTGAAGGGCCTCTCCCCAGTGTGGATGAGCCGGTGAATGGCGAGGGTGGAGCTGTGCTTGAAGCCCTCCCCACAGTCGGGGCAGCGGAAGGGCCTCTCCTCTGTGTGAATCCTCTGGTGCACGAGGAGACTGGAGCTGATCCGAAAACTCTTCCCACACTCGGGACACTCGTAGGGCCTCTCCCCAGTGTGGCTGCGCTGGTGGATGATGAGTTTGGAGTTAAAGCTGAAGCCCTTCCCACATTTCCCACACTTGTAGGGCCATTCCCCAGTGTGGATCATCTGGTGGCAGATCAGGCTGTTGCTCTGGCTGAAGCTCTTCCCACACTCCAAGCACTTGTAGCGCTTCTGCCCTTTGTGAAGCTGCTCATGGACCACCAGCTCAGAGCCCTGGCTGGATCTCCGGCCGCCTTCCCTGCACAGGGTGGGTCTTTCCTCCTCAGAGCACCCTGGGATGGGTTTGGAGCTTCTCCTCCTGCGGGATCTCCGGGGCTTTTCCTCCCCATTGGATTCCTGCACTGTGGAACTGCTCAAATCAGCCTCTTCCACAAGGTTCTGCTGCAGGGATTTTTCCTCCCTGGTCTCCATCCTCAGCTCCTTGTCTGAGGGAGGAAGGACAAGGAGAGGATGGGATTTGCCTCTGTGACAGAGGGAAGGGGAAGGAGATCCCCCCAGTGCGTCCCCGGCAGGACGGCCTCGGCAACAGGGTTGTCCTGCAGCTGGGGGCCATGCTGGGCTGGGAGATGGAGCAGGAGAGAGAGGGAAAGGGGCACTGACTTCCTCCTCACCTGCCTGGGTGTCCCGAGGCATCTTCCTCTTTCTTGCAGCCTTCCTCTCCATCCAGCCAAGGTTTGGCAATGGGAAATCCTGGTTTGGGGAAATACAAGGGATGAGGACATTGAGTTTGCAGGTCCCTCTGCCCGTGTTCATCTCTAGAAGTCATCGGACATCTGGGGTCCATAAAACCTCCAGAAAACACCAAGATTCAGCCTGAAAATGCCTCCCAGGTGTTCCCCATCTCTGGTCTCTCCTGTTTGGGGTTCAAGGGTTCCCCCCTGTCCCAGCTGCTGGGAGTCACGCTTGTACTGGGGATCACCTGTCTGCTCGGTCCCTGCCCTCCCCGGGCTGCTGAGAGTGCCAGGAATCTGAAAAGTTCCCCCTGTTTCCATCTCCCCACTTAAGGACGGTGGGACCCCCCAATATCCCCCCAAGTAGGATTTTCCACTCAGCTTTGGAGTTCCACATTCTCCAAACATCCCCCCCCCAAATAAACCCAACCCAGGGACCCGCCCAGGATATCTGGGCAAAGCTCCCGCTCCCCAGTCACCTGTGGGATGGTGGGTGATGATCGCACAGGTGGGGGACTATAAATTCAGGGAGTGCTGGACCTTGTAGTTCCTTCTCCTTTCCCTGATCCTCATTTGTCCCTCCTCCTCCTCCTGCTCCTCTTTCATCCCTCCCCCTCCTCCCCCAGGAGCAGTGACACCCTCAGTGCCCTGTTCCCGAGCCCCTCACAGCCCACAGCAGGAGCGGGGATGGAGCCGGGACAGGTCGGGATGGGCAGCGCGGGGCTCTCCGCTGCTCCCACCCTCTGGGGACAGGGGGAACCTGGCCTGAGGAAAAGGAGAGGGAAACTGGGAAAACTGGGGGCTGCAGATCCAACCTGGGGCTGGCTGGAGACCCTGGCTGGGGACTGCCAGCCCTTGGGGCTCCTCTGGGGAGATGCAGGAGGGGGGAACACAGAGAGGGCTGGGGGATTCCAGGAGTGGCAGCAATGGCAGGGACTGGTTTATACTGGGATCGTCCTGGCAGTGGCTGAGATTGCACTGGCTGTGTACTGACATCATCCTGGGATATCATACTGGGATTGTCCTGGCAGTGAGTAGCAGGCTGCAGGGGGCAACTGAGATCAGGTTGTCGGGAACTGGGATTATGCCCTGCGCTCCCCAGAACCCCGGCATCGCCCCCCATATGTCCCATAAGTCTCCCCCAAACCCTCCAGGATCCCCGAGTGCCCCCTCAGCGCTCGTTCAGGACCCCCCAAAGCCTCCCTGGATCACTGAATGCTCCCGACCCCACAGATGCCCCTTCCAGACACTGCTGGGAATTCATCTCCCATCATCCCAGAACACGGTTCCACGCCCAAACCTCCTGCCGTGCCCCACGCCCAAAAGAGCCCGGTTACAGCTCCCCAGGTTCCCCCAAGTGCTCCCGAGCCGTATACATTCGCCCCGAGGACCTGCAATCACAACTCGGACGGAAAAGTTCTCTCTGAGTGCTTCCCTGCACCGCCAAACGCGCCTTCCGAGCCACTTTCGGGACTACAGCTCCCATCATGCTCCGCGGCGCCCATAGAGTGCTATTCCAGCCATGACTACATCTCCCGTCATGCCCCACGTCCCACCGGAATCCACTGGAGATGCGCCTATAACTCCCGTGATGCTCCGCGGCCCCATTAAACCGTATTATATCGGCGCCTACAACTCCCATCATCCCCCGCGACCCATAGATTCCCCGTTACAGTCTCGCAAGTGCCCGCCCAGACCCCGAAGGGCCCCCAGATTCCCCTCCCTGACTTCCAAGCGCCCCCCTGGACGCTCAAGTGCTCCCCCAAACCATGAATTGTCCCACAGAATCCCTAAGTGGCCACCTGGCTCCCCCAGGTGTCCTCCAGACCACCAAGTTCTCTCTAAATTCCCTCCCCAGACACAAAACTGCCCCAAATGTTCCCCAGAAAAGTTTCTATGGACCCCAAAGTGGTCCCTTTTACCCTGTCTGAGAAAATTATTAAAAAATATGATTAAAGGACTAAAAATAGGTGTAATTAGCATAAGGAGGGAGAAATAGTGGTCAATTAATTAATGAAAGTGGAATTGTGTTACTTTGAACCAAGGACCGATAATGTTTTTAGTTGCTAAAAATGTATCAATTCTTTCATATAAATATAAAAATTAGGTTCTAAAAATATAGAACAATATTATAATAAAAATCAAAATTTATTTTTATTAATTAATTAGATTTTAATGATAAAGAAAAATTCTAAAGAGAAATGTTATCAATGTTTTGGGATGTCAGTCCCAGGTGGGCCATGTCAGACATGCTGAGGCTTGGGGTGAGGAGCAGGTTGTCCAAACAGGGGCAGCCTGCAAGGGATTCATTCTTCTCTGTGACCAGACTGCCTAAGGAGACATTCAGCATCAGGATTGTAAAGAGCAAATCCTGACCTCCTGATCAGTACACAAAGATGTTTACAGTCTGAAGAGTAGAATGTTGTCACCGTAAGGTGCCTTCTTTATTAATATAGCTCATATTGTGTCACGTTTGTTAAATACCAATATTGTTGTACCAACCTTCTTTGTTAAAATATTATTATAAATGAAATTAGAGTTTTGACAACTAGGTCCCTTGGCTTAATGGAAGTTTAATTAAAAATGAATACAATTTACTAATCTGAATAGTAATGTGGTATAAAAGAATACAGTTTTGTAAAATAATACAGTTTAATAAAAAATTAAAATTTATATATATAATCTACTAGTAATTAAGTATGATTAAAGCATAAGCAAAACTGACAAGGGTACGGAGGCTTCCCACCCTGCCTCACCTTCAAAACAAAGCACTTCAAGCTAAACTCATATACTGTATGCTTATACATATTCATTAATGTTTCCTGCAAGTTTCCTCCTATTTCAAATTTTTCTGACTTAACATCACTTTTCTTCATGGCACATGCCTCACTTGTTGCAATGGGGTCTTCAGTCTTCTTTTGGTGGTCTTTTGGTGAAGGCTTCTCTTCTTCCTCATTGTCCTTTGGATAACCTTACAGGTTTGCGCGTGCCTACTAAGCCTTGTGTTATGTTAGTCTACTAATTAGCCTTATGTTTACTAATCTTTAGGCCCAATGCCTAAATTTGTTCTAATTTTGATCCATCTCAAGGGCATTTTGGTCTTGAGACACCATTTATCTTCTAAACTACATCCTGTACCTCAATTTTGACATGTAGCATCTGCAAAGGGGTACATCTGCTTTGTAACACTGATTCTTGATTGTTTCTAATAATAACTTTAATAACAGTTACAATTTAGTTAGCACGAACCAATTCCATTTATTACAACTGCAAATACTCCTTATGCACCTTTTTATTGGTTTCCATGCTAACGGCCTTGCTTTCTTCCTTGCTATGGATAAACTTGTATTTTCTCAATTTCTTTTTTTGCTCCCTCAATTCTTTGGCCTGCAGACCAGTTGCTAAGCCCATCCACATTCAGCTCTTAGTCTTCAGAGGGAAACTTTGAGCACAGTGAGAATCTCCCAGTGTGCAAGAGGGTCCCTGTGTGCCAGCTGCAGCTGGGGCCTCAGCCATCTCCTCTCTCAACAGGTTCCCCTCTGCAGCTTCAAAGGAAAGGCAAACACCTCAGTCAGGGACACCTGCACCACACATTTCACATCTCCATGCCCATACGTGATGTCCCTGTCACAGCTGCATTACCAGCTTGCTGCTGTGCAGATGCTGCCACCACCCAAAGCAAGGCCCTGTGTCCCTGAAGGGACCCTCCCTGCTCTGTGGCCTGGACTGAAGGTGGGTCCCTCCTGCCAGGGCAGGGCCTGACACAGCTCTTCTGTTCCAATAAAGAGATGGAGCTCTCACCCCAGTGTCTGGCTGGTACCACCAGCAAAGCCCACACAGCACCAGCCCTGGCTGAGCTCCATGTCCAGGAGCAGGCGGGGCTGACCACGGTGTGGGCAGGCAGGAGCCAGGCAGGGGCTGCTGTGACCAGCAGCAGGGCCCCGAGGGGCTGGGGGAGTCTGTGTTGAGCGTCCCTGGGCTGAGGGCATATTTCCTTCAGTGGCATCACCTGGGCCTGGACCTCCTCCAGTGCCATGCCCAGGAAAAGAGGCAACCATCAAGAGCATCTCATGGGACAGAACACGACCAGGAATGTCAGCAGGCAAAACCAAGGTTTTGTTTGGCAATGACCCTTTGATGAAGTCAAAGATTTACAATCAGTCCCGTACAGTTTGGAGTACAGATGGGAGTACACTCGGGGGGTACAGCCAAGGCCATGAGGTCACAGCAGTCTCTGGGGTGACAGCAGGCTGAGGTGACAGCAGGCTCTGAGGTCACAGAGGTCCCAGAGCCCCGTGGTTGCACAGCACCACAAGGACCAAGCAGTCAGTCTTTGACCACGACTGTTGTGGCAGCAGCAGCGGCGGCAGCAGCGGTGCTGACATTGGGACAGCGGTGTCAGGACAGTGGTGGCAGCAAGAGCTGTGGGACTGGCAGTGGGCAAGGCACCATGGCCTTTGCTCTGCACCTCCTCCTCCTGCTCCTCCTGGCAGTGGCCCTGCCTGACAGGGCTGCCCAGGCTGCTCCATGGCAAGCACAGGGAGCAGGTGAGCCCACGGCCTGGCTTCCCTTTCCTGAGACAGCACTTCCTTCTCCCTGGGAAGCATTGGGGATGGTTTTCCCCAGGGCTTGAGGGAGGGTTTCCTCTGTGGGAGGGAGAGAGTCCCCAGGGACCCTGCGCTGATCCTGCTACCCCTCCAGGAATTTTGCACAGGGCCTGCAAAGCGGGTGTAGAGTGACCAGAGCCAGACTAGAGCTCCCCAGGCCCCTCTGCAGCTTTGGCCATGTCCATTGACATCTGGCTCCCACGGCCTTACCTGACCCCCTTGCAGTGCCCAGTTCCTTAAGGCAGAAGGGCATCCCATCTCACCATGGAATGATTCTGATCTGTGCTCCCTTCTAGATTGGGATCGTGCCATGGAGCATCTGGAAGCCCCGGGACATGACGGTTTGGGACCCATGGAGAATGCTGGAGGCAAGTTGTCAATGTCCCTTTCCGCACAGTATAATCAGTGTCAATGTGGCAAGAACTTACTCACGTGCCACTTCACTTAAGAATCTGAAGGCTGATGGATTCTGGAACCCTTGCTCTGCTCCGTTCTGGAGCCCTGAGTGATCCCACAGCATTGCTGTCAGTGGGAGGAAGGAGCATTTAACTATCAATCTTCTTCCACTGTGCAATGCCAGTGTCACTTTCCGTGTGCTCTGTGCAGCCACAGAGAAGAGCAGAGAGGAAGGGGCCAAGCCCAGGGCTGTGCCCCAGGGCTGGGCCTCGTGTGGCTCCTTTGCCAGCCCCAGGGAGCCTGACGATCTTCTACAGTGCCATGGGAACTCTTCTGTCCTGCCTTTCTTTGCAGCCAATCCTCTTGGTGAAGGTGATCTGGCTTCCCAACCCACATCCAGGACTGAGGCTCTTGGAGATGGTGAGGGTAGGTCAAGGCCTTTCCCCCTGGGAGAGCTGCCAGCTCAGAGCCCAAATCGCAGCCAGGGCAGCATCGCTGCAGGTGCCAGGACAGAGCCGTGCACGTGTGTGCCCTCGCCCTGCGTGATCCCCTCACCGCACCTGCGGCTCAGTGTCGCTCCGATTGGGAACGGCTTTAAAGAACGACAATGGACTCTCAAGGGAGTCACGACAGGAGAAATCTCAGTTTATTTCTTCAGCTCTGTCTTATAGACAGATACGTGGAAAGTACAGAAAGGAAACTCTTATTGGTTAACAAAGTACTACATCACCATCATTGGTCAGGGGCACTCTGCCCCCCTTGACTGTCTCTTGCAAGGAGAAACAACAGGTTGCAAAACAACACCTGCAAGGCTGTTTTAGTATCTCTGAGAATTGTTTTAATTCCTTCTCATGAATTTCCCAGGCTAGGCTTCAGTCAGGCCTGAGAGCTATGTGGCGTGCAATAACTACAGGCACTCTGGCTCAGATTTAGCATCCATAACTCACCTTTTTCGCTTAGGAAAAAAAAAAAAATAAAAAAGTACTGTGTTTGTAATTTTCTGTTGGGCCCTTCAGAAAAGGAACAAACACAGCACAAGAGGTTTCTTTTACTAGAAATTGGAATGGATGCTGATTTAGAATTAATTTAGAATTTTGGTTTATGTTTTTGTATTTAGGATTTGTTCTCCTTGCAAGGATTTGATGGTTGAGTCTAATATTTCTAATTCAGTGAATTAATACACACACTATACAAAACTATATACAACATTGTTAGTCTGTTCGAATTGACAGTCTAACATGTCAATAGAGTAGTTTGAAAGAACACTAAAGTGATAAAAACAATGCACAATGCAATTTATATGCAATTTGATCCCCTCTTCTTATCCCGCTTTTTTTTTTTTTTTCTTTTTTTTTTTTTTTCACATACAATTGAAGGATTTTTGAGGGATTTATAAAGTTTTCATGGTTGCTGTTATTGTTCATCGGGTTTGAACAGTAGTTCATGAATTTCAGGAAGGTTTAGGGAATTTGAAGTTACTATCTCTTCACGGCTGTTTGTCAGTTCTGTAAACACAAAATTTAAAAGATACAAAATGAGTGAGCAAATTTGGGTCCCGCAGGACGCTGGCACGGCTCAGGCCGCTGGAGTTGACAGACTTCGTCGAGGCATCTCCTCGGGTCGATGCAGAAGGTCCCGGTGGAGTGGCTCGCCGTTGTCTTTCTCTCCCCCCGCCACCTTTATGGGTGCGGGGGGGCCGCTGCTAGAGTTCAGATCGGGAGCGGAGCACGGCAAGCGCTCTCTTTCCCTCCCGCGCCTCCCTGCTGGAGTGCGGGGGGACCGTGAGGGCGAGCCGTCCCGCGCACGCGCGGGGAGAGTGAGGTCGCTGGCCCCCCCCGCCTGCGCTTTCTCGCCGGTGCTTTGGACGCGCGGGGGGGCCGATGCTTGCTACGGGCCTGGCCCCGGCCCCAGATTTGGGTTTGAGTTCGGGTTTTTCGGGGTTCTCGCGGCCGGCGGCGGCGGGCAGGCACAGGGGGAAGGCGAGGCTGCTGCTTTTCTTCTCCCCGCCGCTCCTCCGCCCGCGGTCGGCCGGCGGCCGGCCGGACCACAGCTGGTGGTGGCGGGCAGGCGCAGGGGGAACGCGGTCGCTGCCTCCCCTCCCCCCGCCGCGGCGGCGGCAGTGGCCCGCCGCGCTCTGGATCCGCGCTCGGCCTCTCCGGCGGCGGTGGCCCGCGCGCTGGGCGCGGGGGAGTTGAGCGCTGACTCTCTCCCCCTCCCCCACTGCGCCGACGGGCCGCAGCGGGGATGTCTGTGCTTTTGTTCGCGGCACAGAAGGAAGAAGCTGGGACAGCTCGGAGGCGCTGGAGAAAGCAGGTTCTGCGGCAGCCGGCGGTGGCGCTTTTGGCGCCGGCGGAGGCTCTGCGGGTGGCACGGGCGGAGGCGGGCAGTCTCCCGTTGGCAAAGCCCGCGCGCCCAGCTCCGCGGATGGCGGCCGCTCAAATCTCTCAGGAGAGGGAGATCTCTGAGCTGCGGGTTGCTCTCGCTCGCCGCTAAAGTCCTCCGAGAGTCTGGGCAGAGTTAAAAGTGCACTATGCAGCTCATCCACGGTTTCATCTCCCGGTCCCTTGTCTTGTACAAAGGAGGCACTCCCGGCATCTAAGTTTTTCCTCCCGGTTTCACTGTCCTCAGACTGGCTCTGTTTCAGCGCTTTAAAAAGCACTCCCCAGGTGGCTGCTAGGCTACACAAGCTGATATCTCCGTTCATGAATTTTGACCGTAAATGGTGCTCTATTGACAGCCAAAGTTCGAGATTAAAGGCATTGTCCATAGTTATATTAAAACCTTGCTCTTTAACCCACTGGAATAAATCACGCATGGCATCTTCAGAAACACTGAGTCCCATGCGGGGCAGGGCATCCTGCCATGCAAGGTAGACCAGCTGTTCATCAGCTGAAGTACAGTCCTTCATTATGAGGACTTTATCTTGGCGGCTCCGCGAATGCAGTAATGCAGACGCTAACGGCTCGGACCCGGGGTTTTTGAGCTCTGCTTCGCCAAGACGACCGTTCCAAACCCACTCACCGGCAGGCTCCACTATCCCGTTGGTTTCCAGAACCAGCTTCCTCTAGGAAAGCCCGGGAGAATTCCACTTACCCCTCTAGGAGGAAGGGCTGGCTTTTTCCCGCTCGCTGCTTACCCTCAGGGGATTAGCAGAAGTCACGTCGGTCACCTTCTGACCTCAGGGGTCGGCTGCACCACACGTCGGGCGGTCACCAGATGTCGCTCCGATTGGGAACGGCTTTAAAGAACGACAATGGACTCTCAAGGGAGTCACGACAGGAGAAATCTCAGTTTATTTCTTCAGCTCTGTCTTATAGACAGATACGTGGAAAGTACAGAAAGGAAACTCTTATTGGTTAACAAAGTACTACATCACCATCATTGGTCAGGGGCACTCTGCCCCCCTTGACTGTCTCTTGCAAGGAGAAACAACAGGTTGCAAAACAACACCTGCAAGGCTGTTTTAGTATCTCTGAGAATTGTTTTAATTCCTTCTCATGAATTTCCCAGGCTAGGCTTCAGTCAGGCCTGAGAGCTATGTGGCGTGCAATAACTACAGGCACTCTGGCTCAGATTTAGCATCCATAGCTCAGTGCTGCCTGTGCAGATCAGCAGACATGACTGAAGCTTCTGTGGCTGTTGAGTTACAGGTGTGTCTGCAGGGAGGACTTTCCAGGCTCCTGGGCTGGATGCTGCACACAAGCCCAGCTCCCGTAGCAGGGGTGAGTGTTGTGTCCTTGCTGATCCCACAAGCTGAACCCTGATATTTTAGGATCTATTCCTGGGAAATGGATATATATTTTTTTATAAGGTCCTCCAAGAGGAAAGAACAAAGCTACAGGACACCGGAAACCCCATGAGCCATCCAATACCATGCAGCAAATGCTGAAGGAAATGCTGCAGGGAGGACAAGGTGGGTCCATGTCCCTCAGCCTTCTCCTGACACTCAGCAGCCGGGGGCTTTCTCTGCACATCAGGACACACCGTGCCCAGCACAGCAGGAAGGGATCCATGGCAGCCTTGCTGCCCCACTGCTGCTTTCTTGGCCTGCAGGGCTGTTTCCCAGCCTGGCCTGGCTGCAGCTTCTCCCCAGCCTCTGCAGGAAGGCATTTGGCATCAGGTGACAGGGAGCCCAAACTGCATCGTGGGCCATGCACATCCTGAGATCCCCTGCAATTTCCTGGTCTTGGGCTAGATCAGGTTCTGGGGCTGTTTGGAGGAGGGAGGGCTCTGGCCAATCCCATAAGTTTATATGATTTCCTAATCCTTATGCATGACCTCGACTAGTATTGCATCATGATGACACCACTTCCCTGAAAAGGGAATGGTTCCATCTGATCCAGCTGTGGCTTTTCCTTTCTCCAGAGATGAACCCAAAGGCTGTGCTGAAGGCAGTGTTTCCCGGAGGAAGCAGTGGCTCATGGGCAGCCTCTGCTGCAGGAAGGGAGGCCATGCCAGGCACAGCCCCAGGAGGTAATTGCTGTGCCTCTGGGCCTGAACCCTGCTGAGGCTTGAGCTGTAAATATCTGCTGCTTGGCAGTGCCTGCCTTTCAGGGATTTTGCACAGAGCATGGAAAAGGTGTTGAGAGTGTCCAGGGCCAGCCTGGAGCTCCCCAGGCCCCTCTGCAGCTTTGGCCATGTCCATTGACATCTGGCTCCCATGGCCTTCCCCGACCCCCTTGCAGTGCCCAGTTCCCTAAGGCAGAAGGGGGTCCCAGCACACCATGGAATGGTTCTGATCTGTGCTCCCTTCTAGATTGGGATCGTGACATGGAGCATCTGAAAGCCCTGGCACATAATGGTTTGAGATCCATGGAGAATGCTGGAGGCAAGTTCTCAATGTCCATTTCCGCACAGAATTATCAGTGTGAGTGTGGCAAGAGCTCACTCTCATGCCATTTCCCTTAAGAATCTGAAGGCTGATGGATTCTGGAAACTTCGCTCTGCTCCGTTCTGGAGCCCTGAGTGATCCCACAGCATTGCTGTCAGTGGGAGGAAGGAGCATTTAACTATCATTCTTCTTCCACTGTGCAATGCCAGTGTCACTTTCCGTGTGCTCTGTGCAGCTACAAAGAAGATCAGAGAGGAAGGGGCCGGGCCCAGGGCTGTGCCCCAGGGCTGGGCCTCGTGTGGCTCCTTTGCCAGCCCCAGGGAGACTGAGCTGCTCCTGTTGCTGCTGCCAAGCCCTGGCCCTGCCTGGGGCGCAGTTCAGAGCTGCTGGCAGCTCCTGGGAGGCCTTTCTCCCCTGACTGCCATGCAAGGGGCTTCTTCTATCCCAGTGTGGGCCCACTGCAGGCACCTTGTCCCCCTGCTCCTGCTCCTGAGTGGAAGGCAGAGAGGAGGGAGTGCCTTGGAGGGCACCAGTCACCCAGGTGCACTCACTGCTACTCTGGACTGATGGAGAAATTGAACTACTTTCCATTAAGGTCCTCCAAGATGGAAGAACAAAGAGATAGAAGACAAGAATTCCCTGGAGGCATCCCACCTTCTGGACAGGATGCTGAGTGATCTGGAGAGACGCCGTGGTGGGTTCATGTCCCTCAGCCTTCTCCTGACACTCAGCAGCTGGGGGCTTTCTCTGCACATCAGGACACACCGTGCCCAGCACAGCAGGAAGGGATCCATGGCAGCCTTGCTGCCCCGCTGCTGCTTTCATGGCCTGCAGGGCTGTTTCCCAGCCTGGCCTGGCTGCAGCTTCTCCCCAGTCCCTGTAGGAAGGCATTTGGCATCAGATGACAGGGAGCCCAAATTGCAGCATGGGCCATGCACACCCTGAGATCCTCTGAAATTTCCTGGTCTTGGGCTAGATCAGGTGTAGCGGCTGTTTGGAGGAGGGAGGGCCCTGGCCCAGCCCCAATAACCTGGATATTTTCCTGACCCTTATCCATGCCTTTAACAAGTATTGCCTCCTGAAGATACCACCTCCCCTAATGGTGAACAGTTCTATCTTATCCAGCTGTCCCTTTTCCTTTCTCAAGTGCTGGAGCAGATGTTTGTGCAGATGATGGCATATGCTAGAGGAAGGAATGGCCCTGTGCCAGCTCCTGTTGCAGGAAAGGAGGAAATGCCAAGCCCAGGCACAGGAGGTAATTGCTGTGCTGGGCTCTCCCTCGGCAGGGCTGTGTGCCAGCAGCTCTTCCCTCAGGGCCTGCATGGCCCGGCAGCAGCCAAAGCTGGAGGTGCCGTGGCTTCCAGGCCTCTGGAGCTCGTTCCCAGCCCCTGGGAATCGGGACTTGTGCACCAACATCTCTCCCCCTGCAGCTGCTCCTGGAGCTGGCCCTAAGCATCCAGAGGCCCAAGACACAGGAGCAGCCCCGAGTGGGAGCCCTGCCGTGAGCCCAGGGCCACAGCCAGCCCTGGCTCCCAACTGGGCAGGGGCTGCACTGGCCCCTTACAGGGCCTGGCTCTGTCCCCTTGGGCTGGGGGAGCTGTCACAGAGCAGGGAGGGTCAGGGGTGGCAGTGGCTGCTCAGGGATGGGTTGGCCTGTGTCCCTGGAAGGAGCCACTGCCCAAGCAGCTGTGCTGTCCCAGGCTCTGCTCTCGGCCTTCTGGGCTTTGTTGGGTGGCACAGCCTGTGCCAAGGGGTGGCAAGGTGCCTGCAGGCCCCAGCTCTGGGGGAAACAGAGAATGTCCTGGCCGTATCCACCGTGCTGCCAGCTCAGCAATGGAGCACAGCACAGGCTCACGCTGCCCATTGCTCCCACAGATGCACTTGGCAAGTCCAATATAAATGCTGAGAATCCACCGAGCACCCCAAGAGTGTTCTGCCTGCAGGATGTGCGCAAGTCCTGCATGATAGGCACAGCAGTGACACTGTTCACAGTGCCACTTTCCATGGTCCTGTGCTATGTTGGATTCCAGTGGTGGAAGGACAAGAAACGGTAAGTTGTTGTTCATCTCCACCCTCCAGCTTCTTGAAAGGCTGCTCATAGTCAGGAAACATTCCCAGTGAGGCTGCTGTGCACTTGTGGGTAATCAGTGGTTGCCCAAATAACTCTGCTGAGAGTTCTGCTGCTGCCCAGGCCTTTCATTGGCCTCTTAATTGCTGGGCCTTGTCCTGGGGAGCCTGCTGGGGCTGCAGCCAGTGCTGGCTCCCACTGAGGCTGCCTGGCCAAGAGCAGCCCCAGGAGCAGCAGGCAGAGGCAAAGCAAGGTGGGCAGGAGAAAGAGCGGGGACGAGATTGCCCTTGAAAAGCAGAGGTGCTCTGGGGCCCGCTCCTGGCCAGGGACCCTGCCCAGAGCCATCCCCTGCTTGCTTGGGGCCTTGAGGGGCAGCTGTCCAGCTGGGCCAAGCTGTGCCAGCAGCTCCAGCCGTGCTGGGGAGCCTTGGCCGCTCTGGGCCCTGCTGTACAGGAGGGTCCCTGAGTGCCCATGGCAGCTGGGGGCCTCAGCCACCTCCTCTCTCCACAGTCACCCTGCTGCAGCTCCAGCATACCAGCCAAGAAGGTGTGATTCTCCCTTGCCCCCAGGGAGCCCAGAGACTGCCTCGTTCGACAGCTCTCAGATGTGGCCTCAGATGCAGGAGTCGACCTGGAAAGCAGAGCACCAGCACTCCGTGCCTCCCCCACGGCCCCCCAGCCCAGCTGTGAAGAGGAAGCCCCCTGAGATTCCCCCACCTCCTCCCCTCCCAAGCCGGCCACCCTGGTCCAGCTAGGACTGAAAGTGGGACAACCATGGCAGGGCTTGGGCCACCAGCAGCTTGGGGCATCTGCTCTTGGCTTCAAATAACACATTACCTGTGGATAACAGCCAGAGGCACTTTTCCTACTCTTTTACCTTCAGTGGGAAGGGCTGAAGATTCTTCCCATGCCCTGTCTTATCCCTTTTGATTTTCATACAGCTGAGTGCTGGCTGAACCTTTACAAAGAACTTTATTTATTTACACTTCATGTTTTACCCCACCTAGCAAGGAAAAAAAATAAAAATAAAAGATTTCTTCAGTTTAGACTTCATTTTTAATGTGGTTGGGCCACTCAAATTTTGAGCAATTAATTTTCCATGGTGCCTCTTCCCTTTTCCTTCCTATCTACAAAAAGTTCATCTGGACATGAAAATCAACAGCATTACTGAGATTCACCTCAAAGCCCAGAGGAGAATCTCACACAAAATATTCTCCCTGTATACTGCACAACAAGAAATATTCAGAGGAAAATACCGTGGCAGCTGAGGCTCCTGGAACTCCCAGAATCCTGAGCCTGCAGAAGAGGCAAACAGCCCTGGCAGAGGCTGAGGGGAATTCTCCTCAGACTCCTCAGAAAGTGTGTCACTTCAGGAGGGGAAAGCTTTTAAACCTTTGCCTTACCTTCCTCCTGTGCTAAAATGTAAGGTTCCTCCTGAGAAAATACTGAGCTACAAACAATTCTCCATTCCTCAACAAAGCTACTCAGGTGCTCAACTTACAGAGCAAAACTAAATGTGGTCAGAAATTTCCCATCAAAGCCCATTTGCAGAGAAACCCCACCATATGTGAGCAAATATTTACTAGCACTTCAGTTCACTCAAAGGATTGCCCCTTTTTTTTCCCCGAGAGAATATTAGAACCATTTGCTCTTGACAGGACTCCTTGGATGGCCCCAGATCTGGCTCCTCACCACGCCCTGCCTGAGCTGTTCATGCAGCCAGGCAGCACCACCTGACTTTGCCACCCTTTTCAGGCCTTGGGCACAGCTGGTGCCACGGTCCCCTCTGGTGACACAGTCCCCTCTGGTGCCACAGTCCCCTCTGGTACCACGGTCCCCTCCTGGCTCATGGTGTGTCCCTGCTGCTGGAGGAGCCCTGCTCGTGCTGCTGTGTTCAACAAGGCCAGTGCTACTTCCCAGTCAAAGAGACACTAAAGTCACTGCTTTGGCCAGCTCATTGGAATGAGTTCAACACTTCCTCACCTCTATCACAGATAAAAACCCACATACTCCTAAAACCCACATACCAGCAGCATAAAGTCACCTCATCTACAGAGGTGAGGAGGCCTGAGCAAACAGAAGATCGGCTTTCTAGCACATTGGGTTTTTAATTTAGTGGAAGCACTCAGTTGTGCACAAGCCTTATTTGTCAAACTGGACTGTGCAATGCTATTCTCTTGCTCGTATTAAAGAGGAGCCAGGGAGAAATTAGCTAAGAAACCAGAAACACTTGAGGCTCAGGCCTGGCACACAAATAGAGCAGGGTGGCACCTGCCCACTTTTCCTGCATCCCTTTTCCTGACAGACAAAGGCGGACGCGGCTCCACTGTGGGCACCGTGGAAAGGCTTATGATCTGTGCTCCCGTCTAGATTGATATCAGAACATGGATTATCTGGAAGCCCTGGCACATGACAGTTTGAGATCCATGGAGAATGCTGGAGGCAAGTTCTCAATGTCCCTTTCCACGTAGAACAATGAGTGTCAATGTGGCAAGAGCTCACTCACATGCCACCGCCTCTTGAAGATGCCACCTCCTGTAATGGTTAACAGTTCTATTGTTGTGATGTCTGCTTTGTTTGAATGGTTTCTCCAATTATTCCCCTAAGTCATTGGTTTGCTCCTAGTTTGTATCCTCCTACCCACCTATCAATCCAACCTGCCTCAAGCCCAGCCCTTGTTTTCTCATGTTCCCCATCTGTCATTACACCCATTTGTCAGTCTTCCCTTAGGCCAGCCTCCTACCTGAACCGCCCCTCTGGAAATCCCCTAATCTCCAATTCCCCACTGGCCCATGTGACCCACTCTGCTCCCCTTGTTTCCCCTATTGTATTGTTGAATGGAACCTTCCACTCCTCCCATAGTTTCTTCCGATTGGTTAAAATTTTGTACCCTCCCTCTGGCCTCCCCCATATAAAAACCCACACTTAGTTGTGTTCTTGGTCTTCAGTCCCTGGATGCTCCAGTGGAGTAAAAGCCTTTGGAACCCATACTGGAGATCTCCTCCTCATCCTGGTCTCCACCGTGCGCCTACCAATATCCTTGTGCCGTGGAGCATTTGCTCTAAGCCGCACCTTGGGTCACCCCGCTCCCGAGTGTCACGATCCGCTAACACAAGTGGGAGTCATGAGAGGTTCGTTTGATCTCAGATTGCAAAAAGGACACCAAAGGATTTCAGTTTAAATCACAACAGCAGTAATGCGTCTTTATTTTAGTGCCAGCAACAAGGGTGATGCGATAGAGGACAGGGAGAGAGAGAGGGAGAGAGGGATAAAGAGGCAAAATGCAAGGAGAAAAAAAGGGGGGGGTGGGGTTATAGCTACCAACGGACAAGACAGGGTCGCCGGTGTCTTCTTCCATGGAGACATCTCTCTCAAAGAAAGTAACTTGGAAAAGTCATTTTTACAGTCTGTTTCAAAGCAAGGGGCAGCTGGCCAAGAGGTGGGGAAATTCCTCGGCTATTTTGATGAGACCCCTTGCTCTGGGAAGCAGGTGTAAGGTACAGAACAGGCTGCTCCTTACAAGTCCCTGCTCACCAGCAGGAATGAAGGCAGTGTACCTTGACAGCACAGCAAGCACTCCTGCAAACAATCACCTGGCAAGCTTCCACCTCAACCAGGCCAGAACCCCTGCACAAAGTCCCTTGGTGTCTTCAGGGTCTCGGTCTCTGTTCTTGCAATGGTTATGAGGCAGATGAGGGAAACTGGACCGTTTCTTACAGGCCTCTGCCCATGTTTAGAGTTTGAACACTCCATCTCTCCATATTTTCTAATGAATTAAAGGGGATATTTTAGTGTATCATAGTCCATGTCCATGGCCTTACCAAAAGAACTTTCAGCCCCAATACTAAGGCATCTCCTCATCCTCCTTTCATCTGGGACTTGACTCCTTCTTTACTGACTTTGGCGTCTTCATGTTGTCTTCTACATGTCCTCACTCTGTCCTTTTCTCTCACCCAAGGGGAGGATCGAGGTCTGCAGGTCTCATCTGTGCACTGAAATAGTTAATATCTCACCCAGGCCTGCAAATGATCATGATGGTTTTTGCCTGGTCCAAAAGCAGTCACAGTGATGAATTTCAGGCTGCCCTGGAGCTGTGCAAAGATCTCAGGGGGCCCGGCCAGAACAGTCGTGGCTATTCTGCCCACATGGCTGGTCCCAGGCCCCTGCTTCCTTCAATTTCAGCTGCGGGCCGATGGCTTCCCCTCCCTGTGCCCGGCAGCCGCTGGGGCCGCGCGGGCTGTGGTGAAGGGGGCCTGGCGGAGCCTGGCTCGGTGCAGGCCAGGGTGGAGCAGGGCCGGCCTGACTAGCACCCAGTTAACTCTTCACAGCTGGAAACAACAGAGAGCTTTCCTCGGCTTGACTGTCTTTAAAATGTGGATTTCACAGAGGAGAATCCAGCTTCTAAATGGTTTCATAGGTTGTCAATTCTCAGAGCCAGCCAGCTATTGGTTTTGCTAAGCACAGAGGAAGCTCTTAGCAGCCCCCTCCTAGAAAAAGCATTTGCATGGGTGGCTTCTTCCCTCCTCACCAACTATCGACTAATACAAACCAGCACAGACACTCACGGTGGAACAGGAAGCAATTTTGAAGCAATTGTTTTAAAGCAAAATCAGTTATTGCACAGAGATTGATGTTACTCCCCCACACCACTGGAGAGACACAGTGACTCCACCACCTCCCCTCTGGCCAGCCCATTCCAATTCCCAATCAGCCTTTCTGTGAAGAACTCCTTCCTATTGTGAAAAACGAGGTTCACTCACTTAATAAATTATAAAAGGTTTAATATAAACAAAAAGACAATTAGGAGACAAAGACAATAAAGCAAAGGGTTAAAACAGCCAGGGTATCCTGGTGCGTTGCCAGGAACACACCTGATATCTTTGGAACACTCCCATTCTGCTGGGGGGTTTTAATGCATATTCATATTTTTCCAAAAAGTATTTTTCATGTCTACGCCCTGAATCTGCCTTTTTAGAGCATGTGTCTTACAGATTTTATTTCCCTTTAGCACATTTTTATTTGGTCTGGGCTTCCTTCTTCTGCAGGTGGTCAGTGTTGATAGCAGCCTGGGCCCCATCATTTGTTTCCTGGAGGTTATCTTGCTTTGCACAGACAGGACATTGCCCTAACGTCCAAAATTCTTCTTGACCTATGCCTAAAACTTGCTAGCAGGAGAAAAAGACATTGCAAAAGCATAGAACATACAGCATTCATCTTAATACTTGCAAAAGCCAGTATCGCAACATGGATTTATAACAAGGTACCCTTTATTGTCCACTGTATTTTTGATCTAGTAGTAGCTCTTTTTGTTTTGTCCTATGTACTAAGTGGTCTGTTTAAAGTCTGATGTCTGTTAATCCTTTGTCAATTCAATAAAGAATTCATTTTATAATAAACCCAATCAGCCATTCTTAAGAACTTGTGAATGAGTGACATTTGGGGTGCAGGCTGCCTCAAAATGAGCTGCTGCCACAAAGCTGAGACAAAGGCAGAACTTGTCTAAACTTGTCTCCATTTGTAACAGCAGAGCCCAAACAGAGGCGGAGGAAGAAGGAGCAGGAGCTGTTTTGTGGCCATGCCCAAGAGAGACTGGAAGGATGCCCTCCCTCTGGTCTCACTTGCTTGGCTTTCTGACAGGCTCTGAGGCAGGGGCTGCAGTTCCTCAGTTGTGGGGCCCAGAACCAAAGCCGGGATCCCGGCACTGCCTGACAGTGCTCCGGACGCCGGCACGGTTGTGCGTCCGAGTCTCGGCCACTGTGCTGCTGCTTCATTTGCTCTTAGACACACCCACAGCTCCCTGTTAAGCCCAGATGCTCTCTGGTTCTGCCCTCTTCCTGATCCTGAGCAGGGATGGAGCATTACTGTGCTTTCAGGAAGCTATTCTTGAAAGCCTCAGGCATTCTAAGCTCCTTTGCTGTCTGTGGATGCTTGACACAGAACCCCACACAGTGGGGTTCAGGACATACTCAGCTTGGCTCTTCCAAAATCCAAGGCTCAGGGTGCTCAGCAAGACCTTTAACTCCACAATGTTGTGGAACTGGACCTTCAGCACAGGGACCTATCCAGCCTGATCTGCGCTCGTTCCGCTGCATCTCTGAACAAAACACAGTGCAGAAGAGAACAGCAGGAGGGGCCCGTGTGTCTCAGGGCTCAGGATTTGTGTCACAGAACTCCAGAATTGTGACCCTTCAGCTCCACATAGATGCAGGTTAAGTGAAAAAGCCAAACTGTTTATTGCTGGAAGGCAAAGCAAAGGGATGAGCTGAGAGGCAAAAAAGGGGGTGGCACAGTCTGAGGGCTGGGGGGATGGAGCTGTCAAAAGGGAGGGAGAGTGGAAGGGAAAAAGAAGGAGTGGGCAGTGTCTGAGGGCTGCAGGGAGGGAACTATCTACAGGCAGGGAGAGGCCTGAAGCCACATGAGCTTCCCACAGGCTCAGCTGTGCCAATCATTAGCTGTGCCTGGAGCTCCAGCTGGTCTCTTCTGGTGTCAAGGTGTTCTCATCTTCCATGGTATCTGGAGGTCTTAAATGAACACTGTTTCTTCTGAGCCAGCAGATGAGTGTACTTCTGCAGCTCTTTCACTGAATATCAGTTGAACTACTATGTTTGTCTGGGAAGGGCTGTCATTCCTCCTCAGGGCTTAAAAGGCTGGAAGAGAGAGGAACAGAGCCACAATCAGAGCCTGCATCAGTGGGAATCCTAGGAGAATGTCCTGCCAAGGCCATCCCAGCCTGCTCTTGCCAGTTACAAGAGGAGAGTGGCCAACGGGATCAGCTGCAAGGTCCTGGTCACGAATCCACACCCGCCAAACCCCCCGCCCCACGTCCCTGAAATCTCTCTGTGCTCTGCCCTCACCACCCCTTGTCCACACAGGGAGCAAAGCCCTCAGTGGCCAGGGCAGAGACTGCAGCTCCCCCCGCCAGCCCCCACGGACAGCACTCACTCACCCTTACTGAAGGCCTAGAGCTCTTCCTGCTGCCCCCTCATTGGCACCTCGACCATCTCTGGGAACACAGAGCCTGTCAGGGCCCCAGCGGCACAGCTCCCTGCCAGCGGCGCTGCCAGCCCTGGGGCCACACGCCCTCCCGCCCCCGGCAGGGCTCAGTCCGGGCCCTTGCCGCATCCTGACTCAGCCCAAGGGCACGGCTGCCAGAGGCCGGCAGCAGCCCCGAGGGCAGCCGGGGCTCCAGGGCGCCGGGCCCGGATGCCGGGGCAGCAGCCGGGGCTGGGGCTGAGCTGCGGCGGGGCGGGGAGGGAGCCCAGCCAGGTTCGTGGCTCACCGATGAACCTGATGGCCGCCGCTCGCAGGGACTCCTGTGGGCTCTGCAGGTACGGCAGGGCCCGGCGCAGGTGCTCAGCTGCTCGCCTCTCGTCCTGTGCCAGCTGCAGAGAGCGGCAGGAGGGAAGGGTTGGCGCGGGCTGTGCCCCTCGGTCGGGCACTGCCTGCGGCCAGCCCCGGCCTCCCGTGCCCGCCCAGCCCTGAGGCCCGGCCAGCAGCCGCTGGCGCCGGGCTCTGGAGGGGGCAGAGGGCCGGGTGCTGCCTGGGGAGCCGCGGTGCCGACCCGGCCCACAGCCCCAGTGGGCCAGGGCGAAACAGAGAAATTAGGAATTAGGAATCATTTATAAAAATTGCCTTGAGTAAAAGAAGGGGCTACAAAACCCGTGTGAAATGCTGACTGCTCCCATAAGAGCAGGAAGAGAATTAAGACTGCAGGATGAGATAAAGAGCTAGAATACGTAAACAGGATGCAAGCATAAATGCACCATAGGATGAGGGGGGTTCCTTGGATTCTTTTGGACCCCTAAGCCACAAGAAATGGAAAGAGAGGGTTCAAAAGAACTGAAAGGAGCATGCACAAAAAGACAAGGTGAAAAGTTCAGCTGCAGGAAAATTGCTGACTTCAGCCCTAAAGACCCCCAGGCGACCACCAGAGTGACCAACAAGGAGCAGTGCGCAGCTGCAAATAGGCGTGGAACTAATTTTAGTATGAAGCAGGGAAAGGCAGGGTTAGCAAATGAATATGTATTAGGCATACTGTGTAACCCTGGTTTGTAGAGAATAAAAAGGGAGAAACAAGTCTCCAAGGTGTGCATGCTTTTGGAGGAGATATCCCCCATGCACCTCAGCACTGAATAAATTCATACCTACTCTCATAACTACTCTGTGAGTTATAGAGTTTTTCTATCCGCATACCAAGGGCTCCATTGGCACCCGGCTCGGGGCCACGGGAGGCTGGAGAAGAACGTGTGCGGCCCAGGGAAGGGGGCGGTGTGTGCGGCGCAGGCTGGCGCCCCTGGGTGCGGCACTGGGCAGGGGCACAGATGCCAGCACCACACACTGAGTGCTGGGGCCAAGGGTCTTCTCCAGGCTGAGGCTGGGGCTTCCAGGCTGTACTTACCAGACACTCTGCAAAGTTCGACAGCTGCTCCTTCTTCATCAGCTGCTTGAGATTCCTCCTCTTTAGGAACTCGGCCACACGAATCAGCGTTTTCCGAGAGGCCTGGAGAGCAGCAGAGATGCAGAGATGGCAATGCAGCCAAGGGCACAGGACTCTTGTCTGGGTGACAGGGCCCAGAGGAGGCTGCAGCCTGGGAGGTTCTAGGGCATGAGGAAGCCAATGCCCCTCCCAGGGATGCACCAGCATCACACAAAACCTGACCTTCGCCACATGCTGGTTCTCATCATAGCAGTGGATGAAGAGGGGAATCAGGCTCTGGCTTAAAATCTTCTCCATGGGCTTTTTTCCCTCATCCATTACCAAGTCCATCATGTTGAAGAAGAGGTCAAGGGAGAGCAGCTGCACATGGCTGTGGTCCTGAAGGAAGAGAAAAAGAACTTAATACCAATTACTCCAGGCTCACCTGGGTGAAGGCCCAAATATCTGTCAAGCACAAAGTTTTGTACAGCAGCCAGTGCTCGTGTACAGAGCCTTACATGGTCAAAGAGCAGCAGGAGTGCCTCAGCCAGCTTTGGGGCAGTGGTACTGGATATCAGAATGTCTTTGTTCTTGAGCATATTAGTGAACACATGGAGGGTCATGCCAAGCACATCTCTGTCTGCATCACCCAGCAGCTCCAGAAGGCTTTGAGACAGGCTGCACATTCTTATGGCCTGTGTGGGAAACAAGGCTGTGATGAGAAGCCATGAACGGCCCTGGCACTGCAACCCCACTCTGCTGCCGCCGGGCCCAGAGGCCAAAGGGCTGTCCCAAAGCACTCAGGCAGGTGAGGCAGGAGAGCTGGGAGCAGTTGCCTCAGCTCCTGAAGCCCAGCCAGCACAAGGAGCTGCTTTCCCCAGCACAGCTTCAGCCACTGCCCTGTCCTCACCATCGAGGGATCCTTGCTGAGCACCATGAGGCCTCTGAGTGCCAGGCGACGCCTCTGCCTGCACTCATTCTGCAGGTGCATTGACATGATCTCCAGGATGCTGTCACCACATTCACGCAAGTCCAGGCAATCCAGGACCTGAAAGGCACAGGGCAGTGACAGGGGACCCAGCTGGCAGGAGCCTGGAACCACACAGGGCTGGGTCCAGGCAGCAGCACAGGGAGCAGGCACTGTCCCAGGCAGCTGTGGCAGCTGCTGCAAGGGCAGAGAGCTGAGAGGCAGGTCAGTGAGGTAGTGCTGGCCATCAAGCTCACCTCCACAAGGAATGGCAGGAAGGGCAGATCCCAGCATGGCTCCTCCCTGCTGAGCAGCCGGAGCAGGCGGAGTGCAATCCCAGAACATAAGGATAGGGAGGCACCGTGCATCTCCCTGGAAGAGGGGAAAAAGGCACCAAGACCCTGAGGTGGGGAGGGCAAACCTCTCCTAGGAATGACTCACTGAGGTCTGGTCTTTCCTCAGCATCCCTGGAGGGACTGTGGGTACTTTGGGAGGTGGCTCCTTCTGGGCATCCTCTCCCGGCCTTTTCCAGTCTGCTCAGCCGTCCCTCAGTGACCCTCTGGCCCAGGACCACAGGGACTGTGGGGGACACCTCAGGCACCGGGCACAAAAGCTGGAGGTAGCGGGGAGAAGGGGGTCTCACCTGGCCAACAGACCCACGGCATAGTGCTGGGTGTCAGCACAGAGCAGCGTGTCCCAGCCACGCTTGCGCTCCATAGCCATCAACTCACTATCATAGTGCAAACAGCAGAGCAGAGCCTTCATGGCCTGCACTGCAAACCTGTGTGCAGAGCAAAGCCCAGGTCACACTGGGAAAACTGGCAGTGTCTACAAAGGCATGGGAAGGACAGGAGGACTGGCACCTGTTGGGGTTGCTGGGAAGGCGGTGTTCCTCCTGGCATGCTCTCCAGAAGATGTCAACTTCCACTGGTGGCATCTGCTGGGTGGTGATGACAACATGGAACAGCAGAGCCACAAACAGGCGGGCGGAATAAAGGATCATGGCCTCGTGGCACTCAGGCACTTGGATAATCACCCAGAGCACCAGAGTTGCCTGCAAAAGAAGCACCCAAAGACAGTGCTCAGTGCTGAGGTGTCCATGGGGCAGGGCCCAAGGGGAGACGCAGGGGGAGCAGCGGGCCCGGTGTCCCTTGAGCCTTCCCCTAGCCCAGGTTTCAGCCCAGCACTCGCAGAGGCAGGGAGAGGGTGGAGAGCTGCTGGAGAGGTGATCTGGGACTGAGCAAGGGCCCATAAACTCACAGCCAGGGAAAAAACAGTCTTGTTGTCCCCATTGGAGGTGCACATGCTGTGCAGAGGCCAATCCTCCATCACACAGAGCAGTATTGCCAGCACCTTCTCCATTGTTGGTCCCGACGTGGCGATAGTTCTCCACATCATTGCAGCAGCTCTGTGGGATCAGAGCTCTGTATCAGGGGTGTCTCAGTCATAGCACCATGACCTATGCAGCTGTGGGAGCCCAAGTGACAAAGCCCCAGTGCCCTGAGGGGCAGGGAGGGAACATTGGCAGCAGCCTGGAGAAACAGAGGGGCCCAAGGCTCCTGGACCTCTCTGCCTGTTGGGCAGAGCCCATTGGACAGGCTGTGCAGGGCAATGGGCCCTAAAGGCTGGTGAGCCCTGAGCTCTCAAGGCACGTGGGCCCCATACCTGTCACATGATGGGGCACAGCGCAGGAGGGTCAGCACCACATCAACAGGGTGTTTTTCAGCCAGCTTCAGAATGTTCGTGGCCAGCCTGGCACCCACAGTGACATGGGACGTGAGACTCTGGTGAATGTTTTTCACCATGACTGGCACCTGGAGAAGGCATGGGAAAGACTTGGAGCACTGTAAAAGGGATCAGCTTCCCCAGCTTCCCCCAAGAAGTGCTTCCCTTCCCACCACACTGTGCTGGCCTGAAAGGCTGAGGGGGCCCAGTGGCCATGGCTTGAGGGGACACACGACCCTGGGAGGCCTCCAACCCTAGCCCCAGTCTGGGTACCTGCTGAGAAGCAAATCCTCTCTCCTCAAAGAAATCTGTAGAGGGAGCATGAATAATTGTGGGAGTGGGCATGGTGTCAGTATTTGCGATGTCCTGAGCCACTCCAGTGTCAGCGTTTGTGGTGGCCACGTCCTCAGTCACTTCTATGTCAGCCTTTGCCCTGTGATCATTCATTGCACTGTCAAAGTCTTCTGAGCACTCAGCCAAATCTGGGCTGGTTTCAGTCTTTGTCATGCCCTGAGTCTCTTCATTGACAGTGTCTGTGATGGCCACACCAGTGCTGGACTTGGTGATGGCCATGTCCTCAGTCACTTCCACGTCAGTCCTTGGCCTGTGATCATTCATTGCACTGTCAGAGTCTTCTGAGTGCTCAGCCAAATCAGGGCTGGTTTCAGTCTTTGTCAGGCCCTGAGTCTCTCCACTGATAGTGTCTGTGATGGCCACATCCTCAGTCATTGACATGAGAAAAGCCTCTTCCCAGTTTTCAGTCACTCCGGTGTCAAACTTTTCTGAGAGCTCAGATGAATCTGGGCTGACATCAGGCTCTGCCTGGAGCTCGGTCAGCCCAGAGTCAGGCTTGGCTGTGCTCTCAGTTGCTGTGGTACTGCTCTTTCTGCGCTGAATGGGCACAAACTTCCGGAACATCTGCAGGAGAACAAAGAGAAGCTAGGCATGTTCCATGGAGTGCTAAAAGTGCAGTTCTCAGCTGAGCAGTGACAGCAGGCCCAGCCCAGGTGGGGATGGCTGCAGGTACCTTCAGCGTTCTGCGGAAGCGGCCACGGGAGGGGTCCTGCTCTTGGGTCCGGTCCATGGCTGCATCTGGCAAAGAGCGAGTGCAGCCAGAGCTGAGGGGCTGTGGGAGAGGCTGGAGAACACAGCCCAGCCGTGCACTCCCCAGGCAGGGACAGCCCTGGGATGTGCCAGGGGATGGAGCAGGGCTGCTGTGGGGGGTGGGGCAGCCCTGGCCCCTCTTCCATTCTGTCTGTGGGCATGTCCAAAGCAGGTGGGATGGGATGGGGCCAAGCTGGCTGCAGCCATCAGCCCTGTGGCCCAGCTCTGCCACTCACCATCCTGCAGTGGCTGGAACTGCTCCGGCTCTTCAGGCTGTTGTGCTGGAGCAGCTCCAGTGTCCTTCTTCCTTTTCCCCCTGACCACTTTGAAGAGGCTGAGGAATCTGCCTGCCATGCTAGAGTCTGGCCTTGAGGGCACCTTAAAGAGAGATGCCTTGGGAAAACTCTGGGTCAACAAATCCTGCAGTTGTGCCTTGAAGACACCTGCGGTAGAGATGCTGCAGGAAGACTACAGGACAGCAAGTCCTGCAGTCTGGTCTTGAGGGCTCCTGCCACAATGACAGGAGACTCCTCTTAAATGATTCTGGTCACCGAGTCCCACAGTCTCACCTTGAGGGCACAGGCCAGAAGGATGGCAGATGCCTCAGGAAAGCTCTGGGTTACCAAGTCCCACAGTCCGGCCTTGCAGACACCTGCAAAAGAAAAGCCTCGGGAAGGCCACGGCCACCGAGTCCCGCAGTCTTTCCACAAGGTCACCTGTAGGAGTAAAGCCTCGGAAAAGCTCCAGGTCAGACACAAATGAGTGCGCTGTGTGGGGGCTCCTCACAGCACCACTCTGGCGCGTCCTGTCCTGTCGCATGCACCGAGCACTGTGGTGTGGCCCTGTCACCGCCAGGTCCTATGTCACCATGTGTCACAAAGGGCCCTTTGACACCCTGTCCATTTCCATCCCATGGTGACCGTGCTGCGCCGTGTCACAAAGGGCCCTTGCACACACTGCCCTCTGCCCTGGGGCAGCCCCCATCCCCCCCTAAGTGGCCCAGGTTGGAAGGAATCCCTTGCCCAAAGTGTCTAAGACAGCCCAACAGGATATTTGGAACGCCTCAAACCATCAGCAAATGTTGTCCTGCTCTGCAGGCTCAGGGCAGCAGAAGGAGCCCCCAGGGCTGCCGATGCAGCCACAGATGGAAGGGTAGAAGCTGGTACGGCCTTCTTGGGACACGTCCTGTCTGGTGACCATTCTAAACTTGCAGGTGTGACACAGACATGGAACGTGTGGGCCAGGGCACAAATGCTGCTCTGAACCCTGGGGCCTGGCCAGCACTGAAATCAGCAGGTGTGGCAGAGTCCCCACCGAGGCAGACCTGCCACCCCACCCGAGCCCTGGCAGTGCTGGTGCCCATCTCCTGCCCCAGAGACCTGTGCCTCTGAGGGGCTTCTGTGCCAGAGGGCAGCCAAAGCCCATGTGCATTGGGGGCTGGGCTCCTTCCTGCAGGAAGCTCCTGGAGCTACTGCTGCCCACTTGCTATCTGTCAGATGATGTTGCTCCTTCCTGGAATGAGGTTTTCCATGGAAGGGGTTTGCAGTAGCACAAAAACACCATCAGCTGCTGAGTTTCCTAGGATGGTTTGATTGTACGGAGGCACTGTCACATTTCAGTCTGATCTTCGGTCTGTTTTTCTGGGAGAAACATTAGCCCACTCTCTGATGTTCAAGGCTTCAGTTGCTGCCTGTCTGTCTGTGTGCAGCTGGTACAAGGCAGACATTTTCCCCAGACACAAAAAGTCCTGCCTGGACAATCACAGAGCTACATCTTTTTTTAATTTTAACTTTTTAAAATTTTTCCAGAGCCTGCTGGCTGTGTTCAAGGTTTTCTCCCAGTTTTCTCCCAGGTGCACATTCTCCAGAAATTGTGCTTTTACATCCTTTTGCATTTATTAAATTTACCGGCAATGACCAGTCAATCAAAACCCTGGGAAAACATGAACTTCAGGTTGAACCCAGGCAAAATATTTATCTCCCACATCTGAAGCCATGAACTGCCAAGTACTGTCCCTGCTGTCACACCCTGTCTCCTGTAAGTGTGCTGATGCCATTTCAAAGGGGTTGCAAATGAGAAGTTTTAATATTTTTGTAGTTTCCGCATTGGCATTAAAATCCTTGATTAGAAAAATCACATGTCAAAATTTCTAGGATTCTTCCATACCAAAGCTGTCATTTTCACCCTGGATTTTAGAGTGTCTGAACAGTCACACAAGGTTTTAGTATTAGACATTAAAGAAAAAATCTTTGCTGTTTGGCTATATCTTTACATCAGCATGTAGTCCTGATGATTACTTTAGGCAGGAGCAGCGAACACAAGAATGAGCCAAACAAGCTATTCCTGTGTTCTCATGTCCTGTGCAGCAGTAACTGGGAATTCAAGAATGGATTCAGGAGGCAATGGGTGCACAGGGAACCACAAAGACTTGGGGATGCTGAAATGGACCAGCCTGGTGCCTGTGCCCAGGCTGCACCGGGCTGAGTCCAACTGGACGATCTAACAATGGTTGAATGGACACACCATGGGCCACTGGAGACTCCTGCTCCTAATTCTGTGAGCTACAATATTCATTTGTGATTCACCAGATGATTTTTTCATCTTTGCTTGAAATCCAGGAGAAGAAAAGGTCAACATGGAGAAGTGTTCTTCCAGTTCTAGTGACAGTTGTGTCTGCACACCACCTGTGCCCATGGCAGGGTGGTTGGAACTGGATGATGTTTATGATACTTTGCAACACAAAGTGCTCTGGAATTCTGTGGTTCCCCAAGTGGAGAGCAAAACTGAGCCGTGTAAGTCCCTGCTTTTTTTCAGTGCCTGCTGCTTCTTCCTTAGTTCTAAGCAAGTCCAGGGTTTAGTTTCAGAGCTGACGCCTCTGTCATTAAGATGCCTTCACAGAAGAGAGGGAGGACAGGTGTGGCACAAGGCTTGAACCTCATCAGTGTCTCTCTCTCACGATGGCACCAATGCCGCTGCCTTGGGACACCTGAGTGTGGAAGGGGAGCCCACCCTCAAGCACGGCCATCCAAGTCAGTCACGGGCACAGGCTGCAGCTGAAGCTGCCAAGTGTTGCTGTGAGGCTGCAAGTGAAGAGAAAGCCATTGTGGCCAATTCTGCTGAAGCCTTTTGCCAAGCCAAAGGCAGCTGTGCCCACAGCCTCCCCCTGTTTGGCACTCGGCTGCTGCGGACGCCTCACTGTGCAGGTGCCGATGTTCGGGGTGCTGCTGTTCCTGTGCCCACTCTGCTGCTGTTTCTGTGGCTCCAGAGCCTCTTCAGCAGCAGCGACTCTGCAGCCCTGCTCGAGGAGACATCGCCACCCTCCCCATGGTGGCAGCAGCTCTGTGGGCCCCGAGCTCTGTGTCAGGGGGGCCTCGGTCACAGCACCGTGGCCTGGGCAGCCGTGAGGGCCTGGGCTGGTGGCCAGCCCTGCCTCTGCCCACTGCCCCTTCCTGGAGGCACCCAGTGGCCGTGGCCTGGAAGCACCCCCCTGCCTTCCATGTCCCCAGCCAGCCCAGCCTGGGCACCTTAGGCTGTCCCCACCCTCCTGGAGGGGTGGTGTCCCAGCCCTGAGGGCTTCTGCTGCAGGCCTGGGAGACATTTTGTGGAAGCACTGGAGCAGCTGGGTGTCAGGAACAAGGCGGCTGCCCGGGGGCTGCTTATGGCCTCTGACACCCAATTCCTCAGGTCTTCCCACCACCCCAGCCCCTCAGGGGCCTCCTGTCCCCTTGGAGCCTCCAGCCTCCACACATCCCCCTCACGCCTTCCCATGGTTTTGTCCCGTCTGGGCCTCCACAGCCCCTCATCCATTTACAGCCTCCCAGTGCCCTGTTCCCTCAGCGTCTCCCCCAGCCTGGCCCAGCAGCAGCGCTGCAGCCCCACAGGAGCTCCAGAGGAGCTGGATCAAGAGGCACCTGGGAGCCCTCAGCAACCCAGCCAGCACCACACAGGCAGCAGGACACAGATGGCGCTTCCTGGATGGGACAGGGCTTGTGCCTTCCGCAGAACCACCAAAAGCCAAGGGGCTTCTGGCCATTTTCCCTGCACCACGGCATGCCCTGACAGGTTGCTGAGCACAAGCACCCATTTCCGTCTCTTCCCGTATGCCCTGCACACCCTGGGCAACAAAAGAAAGATCTTAGGACTCTGTGTATTATAACATATCCTGTATTTACTGTATGTATATTCCCTATGTAGGGAAATACTTTAATAGAGTAAAAGCATGATATTTTAGTAAAAGCCTGTCTGCACAACCCAGCTTTTAATTCAGGTGACAATATTAAAGGCAGTGTCCTTGAAACTCTCCTGGAACAGTGAGAATAAAGAAAAACAATGGCATGGTGTACATGCAAAAGAATGTAAACAATATGTGTTAACCAATAGTAGCTTGTTAAGCCCCGCGAACCCTGTCAGACCCTACAAAAGTGTGCTAAAGATAGAAATAAACAATGTTCACTATACCTCTATGAGGACTCAGTGAATAGTCTGAACAGTTTTCCATTGGCCTATTGGACCAAAATGTTATATATTTCTGTGCAGAGAAGAAACTCTGACTTCCACAAGCTATGGCTGACTTGTTGCTCCTCTACTAATCTCATGCCTTGAGACTGATATCTTATCGAACTATTTGAGCAATAAATCATCTCAAAGGATAGTGGTCTCATCCCTCATTTTTCATCTTGCCACCAAACGCACACTGGAGATGTCTGGGGCCATTCATCATTTCTCTGCTCTCCAGCACTGAGGCAATGCACTCTGGCTACAGCTCTGAGCTCATGCCCATGGCAACCACTCCTGGCAGTGGGGCTTCATGGAGCTGCTCTCAGGAACCCCCTAAGACTTGGGGAGTGCCCCAAAACCACCTCAGAATCATAAGATACCCCCAAATCTCTGCAGGAACTTGGAATATCCAAAAACTCACTCAGTAATGGGCTCCCCCTTTGTTCATTATCCCCAAACTTTGACTGTCTCATTGCAGACCCCACCCCACCTCCCCAGTCCCAATCCCAACCCATCCCATCCCTGCTTGACATCAAGACCCCCTTCCCAAGCCCTATTTCCCCCATTTCACACCTCCCAAACTCCATCACATCCATCCTGCCCCACCCAATGCCCATCTCACCCCTCCTGATTTGCATCCCACTTGGCCCAATCCCCTTCCAATCCCATTCCACCTGATGCCTTCAGAAGGCTGACCTAGAACAGAGGCTAGACAAAGTTAAGAATAAAGTTTATTAAAGGCCTTAAAGGAGACACCTTGGGCAGTACAAGAGCCTGGCCAAAAGTACACCCAAGATGGAGCAAAAATGGTCACAAAAATGGACAACTGATCACAAGGTCTCACATTTTTAGAAGTTGAGGTCCATCACCATACTTGGGTTCATGGTCCAATTACAGCTTCAGATGACGAAGCCCTGTCCTTCTTCTTTTCTCTCTTCAGTCCACCCTGGTTTATGCTTTTGGGCCTGAAACTTGTAACAACTGCCCTTAGTATCAAGCTAGAAAAGGAATTGTTTTGTCTACCTCCTCTGTGAAGAGAGCTCACCAACACTTAATATGAAGTTCAAAACTACAAACCTAGGCAGCGCAGAATATGAAAAATATGAAAGCTAAAACTTAAGGCATTACACCCTGAGGACCTGTGGAATCCAGTAATTGTGGGTGGGAATGAATATTTTTTGGGGGGCATTGAGTGGTTTTGAGGTGACAGATCAAACTCTCTCATCTCCTTGAGTGGCAAAAGATGGAGACAAATACACCAAATAACCCCCAAAACCCTCCCATGTACCTCCCCGAATCCCAGATTCCCTTGAAGCACTAGTAAAAAGTGAGGTTTTAGATGCCTTTGATGAATCTGTTGATTGTTACTCCAATTTTGTAAATTTTAAAGGGATGAAGATGAATCAAAGGAATATTAGAGCCAAAACAAAATCACCACCAACACACTGTCTTCCCAATGCAGATCACGGGAAACGTGGGTCATCAGGGCTCTGCCCAGCGTGGGGCCTCCCATAGGGGATGGAGCTGGAGCAGCACATGAAGCTCTTCCTTCACTCGGGGCACTCACAGGGCTTCCCTTAGTGGTGCCTCTGTTGGTGTCTGGCCCAGCTACAGCTCTTGGAGAAGCTCTTCCCACACTGGGGACACTCATAGGGCCTCTCCCCATTGTGGATGCGCCAGTGCCTGAAGAGGTGGGAGCTTTGCTTGAAGCCCTTCCCGCACTCTGGGCAGCGGAAGGGCCTCTCCTCTGTGTGAATCCGCTGGTGCTAGAGGAGACTGGAGCTGGTCTGAAACCTCTTCCCACACTTGGGACACTCGTAGGGCCTCTCCCCAGTGTGGATCATCTGGTGGATGATCAGTTGGGACCTACACCTGAAGGTTATCCCACATTCCCCACACTCATAGGGCCATTCCTCTGTGTAGATGCGTTTGTGGGTAATGAGGCTGGAGCTCTGGCGGAAGCTCTTCCCACATTCCCCACACTCGTAGGGCCTCTCCCCAGTGTGGATGTGCTGATGGATGACGAGCTGGGAGTTGCAGCTGAAGCCCTTCCCACATTTCCCACACTTGTAGGGCCATTCCCTGGTGTGGATCATTTGGTGGCAGATCAGGCTGTTGCTGTGGCTGAAGCTCTTCCCACACTCCAAGCACTCATAGGGCTTCTCCCCATCCTGAAGCTGCTCATGGACCACCAGCTCAGAGCCCCGGCTGGATCTCTGGTCACCTTCCCTGCACAGGGTGGGTCTTTCCTCCTCAGAGGAAAAGGGGTTTGGAGCCCCTCCTCCTGCAGGATCTCCAGGGCTTTTCCTTCCCATTGGATTCCTGCACTGTGGAGCTGCTCAAAATGGCCTCTTCCACGAGGTTCTGCCCCAGGGATTTGTCCTCTCTGGTCTCCATCCTCAGCTCCTTGTCTGAGGGAGGAAGGACAAGGAGAGGATGGGATTTGCCTCCGTGCCAGAGGGAAGGGGAAGGAGATCCCCCCAGTGCGTCCCCGGCAGGACGGTGTTGGCAGCGGGGTTGTCCTGCAGCCGGGGCCATGCTGGGCTGGGAGATGGAGCAGGAGAGAGGGGGAAAGGGGCACTGACTTCCTCCTCACCTACTTGGGTTTCCTGGGGCATCTTCCTCTTTCTCACAGCCTCCTTCTCCATCCGGACAAGGTTTAGGACTGGGAAATCCTGGTATGGGTAAAATAGGGGAAGAGTACATTGACTTTGAATGTCTCTCGGTCCAAGTCCATCTCTAGAAGTCACCGGTCATCTGGGGCCCATAAAAACCTCCCAAACACCAAAATTCAGCCCTGAAATTGCCTCCCAGGAGCTCTCCATCTCTGGTCTCTCGCCTTTGGTGTTCAGGGGTTCCTCCCTGTCTCAGCTGCTGGGGGTTACACTTGCACTCAGGTTCCCCTGTCTGCTCAGTCCCTGCCCTTTTCAGGCTACTGGGAGTGCCAGGAATCCAAAAAGTTTCCCCTGTTTCCATCTCCTCATTTAGGGATGATGGGGCTTTTTGGATTCCCATGGCCCCTTCTCCCCTGATGCTCTGCTTTGGAGTGCAGGGGGTCCAAGGATTCCCCCCCGCTCCTCTCCAGGCTGTTGAGGGTCCCGTGAATTTGTGGTTCCTTCTCCTTTCTATGATCTTCCTTTGTCCCTCCCCCTCCTCCCCCAGGAGCAGTGACAACCTCAGTGACCCATTCCCAAACCCCTCACAGCCCACGGCAGGAGCGGGGATGGAGCTGGGATAGGTCGGGATGGGCAGCGTGGGGCTCTCCGCTGCTCCCACCCGCTGGGAGATTGGGAAAATTGGGGGCTGCAGATCCAACCTGGGGCTGGCTGGGGACCCTGGCTGGGGACTGCCAACCCTTGAGGCTCCTCTGGGAAGATGCAGGAGGGGGGAACACAGAGAGGGCTGGGGGATCCCAGGAGCGGCAGCACTGGCAGGGACTGATTTGTACTGACATCATCCTGGGATCGTCCTGGCAGTGGCTGAGATTGCACTGGCTGTGTACTGACATCATACTGGGATGATACTGGGAGCAGCTGGGACCATGCCAGGAGAGACTGTGATCACACTGAGGGAGACAGATCTTACTGGCATCATACTGGGATGATACTGGCAGTGAGTAGGAGGCTGCAGGGGGCAATTGAGACCAGGTTGGGGGCAAATGTGATATACTGGGAGTGAATGGGATCGTGCTGAGGCTGACTGGGAGAGTTGAGATCAAATGGGATCATGCTGGAAGGAACTGGGAGAAACTGGGATTATGCCCTGCACTCCCCAGAACCCCAGTATCGCCCCCCATATGTCCCATAAGTGTGCCCCAAACCCTCCAAGATCCCCGAGTGTTCACTCAGCACCCGTTCAGGACCCTCCAAAGCATCCCTGGATCCCTGAATGCTCCCGACCCAACAGATGCCCCTTCCAGACACGGCTGGGAATTCATCTCCCATCATCCCAGAACACAGTTCCGCGCCCAAACCTCCTGCCGTGTCCCCTGCCCAAAAGGGCCCAGTTAGAGCTCCCCAGGTTCCCCCCAAGTGCTCACGAGCCGTATACATTCGCCCCGAGGACCTGCAGCCACGGCTCGGATGCAGAAGTGCTCTCCAAGTGCTTCCCCACACCGCCAAACCTGCCTTCCGAGCCACTTCCTGGACTACAGCTCCCATCATGCTCCGCGGCGCCCATGGAACACTATTCCTGCCATGACTCCGTCTCCCGTCATGCCCCACGCCCCACCGGAATCCACTGGAGATGCGCCTATAACTCCCGTGATGCTCCGCGGCCCCATTAAACCGTATTATACCGGCGCCTACAACTCCCATCATCCCCCGCGACCCATAGATTCCCCGTTACAGCCCCCCAAGTGCTCGCCCAGACCCCGAAGTATCCCCAGATTCCCCTCCCTGACTTCCAAGAGCCCCCCTGGATGCCCAAGTGCTCCCCCAGACCACGAATTGTCCCACAGAATCCCTAAGTGCCCACCTGGCTCCCCCAAGTGTCCTCCAGACCACCAAGTTCTCTCTAAATTCCGTCTCCAGACCCAAAACTGCCCCAAATGTTCCCCAGAAAAGTTTCCATGGACCCCAAAGTGGTCCCTTTTACCCTGTCTGAGAAAATGATTAAAAAATATGATCAAAGCACTAAAAGTAGGACAAATTAGCATAAAGAGGGAGAAATAGTGATCAATTAATTAATGAAGGGAATTGTGGTACTTTGACCAAGGAATGATAATGTTTTTAGTTGCTAAAAATGTATCAATTCTTTCATATAAATATAAAAATTAGGTTCTAAAAATACAGAACAATATTATTATAAAATAATAAAATTTTATTTTTTTAATTAATTAGATTTTAATGATAAAGAAAAATTCTAAAGAGAAATGTTATCAATGTTTTGGGATGTCAGTCCCAGGTGGGCCATGTCAGACATGCTGAGGCTCGGGGTGAGGAGCAGGTTGTCCAAACAGGGGCAGCCTGCAAGGGATTCATTCTTCTCTGTGGCCAGACAGCCTAAGGAGACATTCAGCATCAGGATTGTAAAGAGTAAATCCTGACCTCCTGATCAGTACACAAAGATGTTTTACAGTTTGAACAGTAGAATGTTGTCACTGTAAGGTGCCTTCTTTGTTAATATAGCTCATATTGCGTCATGTTTTTTAAATACCAATGTTGTTGTACCAGCTTTCTTTGCTAAAATATTGTTATAAATGAAATTAGAATTTTGACAACTAGGTCCCTTGGCTTAATGGCAGTTTAATTAAAAATGAATACAATTTACTAAACTGAATAATAGTGTGGTGTAAAAGAATGCAGTTTTGTAAAATAATACAGTTTAATAAAAAAATAAAATTTATATATATAATCTACTAGTAATTAAGTATGATTAAAGCATAAGCAAAACCCACCAGGGTACGGAGGCTTCCCACCCTGCCTCACCTTCAAAACAAAGCACTTCAAGCTAAACTCATATACTGTATGCTTATACATATTCATTAATGTTTCCTGCAAGTTTCCTCCTATTTCCGATTTTTCTGATTATACGTCACTTTTCTTCACGGCACATGCCTCACTTGTTGTTAGGAGGTCTTCAGTCTTCTTTTGGTGGTCTTTTGGTGAAGGCTTCTCTTCTTCCTCATTGTCCTTTGGATAACCTTACAGGTTTGCATGTGCGTACTAAGCCTTGTGTTATGTTAGTCTACTAATTAGCCTTATGTTTACTAATCCTTACGCCCAAGGCCTAAATTTCTTCTAATTTTGGACCATCTCAAGGGCATTTTGGTCTTGAGACACCATTTATCTTCTAAACTCCATCCTGTACCTCAATTTTGACATGTAACATCTGCAAAGGGGTACATCTGCTTTGTAACACTGATTCTTGATTGTTTCTAATAATAACTTTAATAACAGTTACAATTCAGTTAGCACGAACCAATTCCATTTATTACAACTGTAAATACCCCTTATGCACCTTTTTATTGGTTTCCATGCTAACGGCCTTGCTTTCTTCCTTGCTATGGATAAACTTGTATTTTCTCAATTTCTTCTTTTGCTAACTCAATTGTTTGGCTGCAGACCAGTTGCTAAGCCCATCCACATTCAGCTCTTAGTCTTCAGAGGGAAACTTTGAGCACAGTGAGAATCTCCCAGTGTGCAAGAGGGTCCTTGTGTGCCAGCTGCAGCTGGGGCCTCAGCCATCTCCTCTCTCAACAGGTTCCCCTCTGCAGCTTCACAGGAAAGGCCAAACACCTCCCTCAGGGACACCTGCACCACACATTTCACATCTCCATGCCCATACGTGATGTCCCTGTCACAGCTGCATTACCAGCTTGCTGCTGTGCAGATGCTGCCACCACCCAAAGCAAGGCCCTGTGTCCCTGAAGGGACCCGCCCTGCTCTGTGGCCTGGACTGAAGGTGGGTCCCTCCTGCCAGGGCAGGGCCTGACACAGCTCTTCTGTTCCAATAAAGAGATGGAGCTGTCACCCCAGTGTCTGGCTGGTACCACCAGCTAAGCCCACACAGCACCAGCCCTGGCTGAGCTCCATGTCCAGGAGCAGGCGGGGCTGACCACGGTGTGGGCAGGCAGGAGCCAGGCAGGGGCTGCTGTGACCAGCAGCGGGGCCCCGAGGGGCTGGGGGAGTCTGTGTTGAGTGTCCCTGGGCTGAGGGCACATTTCCTTCAGTGGCATGACCTGGGCCTGGACCTCCTCCAGTGCCATGCCCAGGAAAAGAGGGAACCATCCAGAGCATCTCATGGGACAGAACATGACCAGCAATGTCAGCAGGCAAAACCAAGGTTTTGTTTAGCAATGACCCTTTGATGAAGTCAAAGATTTACAATCAGTCCAGTACAGATTGGAGTACAGATGGGAGAACACTCAGGGGGTACAGCCAAGGCCATGAGGTCACAGCAGTCTCTGGGGTGACAGCAGGCTGAGGTGACAGCAGGCTCTGAGGTCACAGAGGTCCCAGAGCCCCGTGGTTGCACAGCACCACAAGGACCGAGCAGTCAGTCCTTGACCACGACTGCTGTGGCAGCAGCGGTGCTGACATTGGGACAGCGGTGTCAGGACAGTGGTGGCAGCAAGAGCTGCAGGACTGGCAGTGGGCAAGGCACCATGGCCTTTGCTCTGCGCCTCCTCCTCCTGCTCCTCCTGGCAGTGGCCCTGCCTGACAGGGCTGCCCAGGCTGCTCCGTGGCGAGCAAGGCGAGCAGGTGAGCCCAGGGCCTGGCTTCCCTTTCCTGAGACAGCACTTCCTTCTCCCTGGGAAGCATTGGGGATGGTTTTCCCCCAGGGCTTAAGGGAGGGCTTCCTCTGTGCGTGGGAGAGAGTCCCCAGAGCCCCTGGGCTGGTCCCGCTGCCCCACCAGGGATGTTGCATGGGGCCTGCAAAGAAGGTGGAGAGTGACCAGAGCCAGCCCAGAGCTCTCCAGGCCCCTCTGCAGCTTTGGCCATGTCCACTGACATCTGGCTGCCATGGCCTTTCCCAACCCCCTTGCAGTGCCCAGTTCCCTAATGCAGAAGGGCGTCCCAGCACACCATGGAATGGTTCTGATCTGTGCTTCCTTCCAGATGAGGGTGGTAGGAAGGCTCCTCCAGCAGCTTGGCTGCATGAAGATTTTCTGCCTCTGGAGCCCCATGCAGGTATATTCTCACTGTCCCAGCAAGAAATAATCATTGACCACCTGTCATGAACCAGGTGACAGAAGCTTCTGTGGCTGTTGAGTTACAGGTGTGTCTGCATCAAGGACATTTCAAGCTCCTTTTCTGGTTGCTGCACGCAAGCCCAGCTCCCATCACAGGGGTGAGTGGTGTGTCCTTGCTGATCCCACAGGCTTGAGCCCTGGTTCTGTGGGATCCATTCATCTGAAATGGAAATACTTTCTGTTAAGGTTCTCCTAGAGGGAGGAATAAACCCACAGAAGACAAGATGCTGAGTGAACTGGATAGACGCCATGGTGGGTCCAAGTCCCTCAGCCTTCTCCTGAGACTCAGCAGCCAGGGGCTTTCTCTGCACATCTGGACATGCCGTGCCTGGCACAGTGGGAAGGGATCCATGGCAGCTTCACTGCCCCCTGCTGCTTTCATGTCCTGCAGGGCTGTTTCCCAGCCTGGCCTGGCTACAGCTTCTCCCCAGCCTCTGCAGGAAGGCATTTGGCATCAGCTGACAGGGAGCCCAAACTGCAGCACAGGCCATGCACAGCCAGAGATCCCTTGCAATTTCCCAGTCTTGGGGTAGATGTGGAATGGCAGCTCTTTGGAGGAGGGAGGGCCCTGTCCTGGCTCCGAAGTTTTGATGGCTTCCTGAACCTTATTCATGACTTGGACAAGTATTGCCTTTTGAAGATGCCACCTTCCTGTTGGGGAACAGCCCCACCTGATCCAGCTGTGGCTCTTCTTTTCTCCAGAGATGAACCCAAAGGCTGTGCTGAAGGCAGCGTTTCCCGGAGGAAGCAGTGGCTCATGGGCAGCCTCTGCTGCAGGAAGGGAGGCCATGCCAGGCACAGTCCCAGGAGGTAATTGCTGTGCCCCTGGGCCTGAGCCCTGCTGAGGCTTGAGCTGCCATCTCTGTTGCTTGGCTGTGTGAGCACAGTGCAGAGGAATTATCCTGAGCAGGCTCAGGGCACTCGGCTACTGAGCAGTTCTGCTGAGGTCCCTCCATGGGAGACACATCCCAAAACCTGGCAGCGGCTTCAAGGAATGCCCATGGTGGGGAAAGGGCTGAGGGGAGGGTAAAGCTCCAGTGTGCCCTGAGAGGGCCTGGCTCTGTCCCCTTGGGCTGGGGGAGCTGTCCCAGCTGAAGGACGGAGGGCAGGAGAGAGGGCAGGACGGAGGTAGGGATGTCTGTGACACTGAATGCTGCAGTTTGGCCCAGGGCTTAATGGTTACCTCTGTGGCAGGGAGAGCCCCTGGGCCCTGGGCTGGTGCCGCTGCCCCACCAGGGATATTGCACAGGGCCTGCAAAGAAGGTGGAGAGTGTCCAGAGCCAGTCCAGAGCTCCCCAGGCCCCTCTGCAGCTTTGGCCATATCCACTGACATCTGGCTCCCTTGGCCATCCCCTGACCCCCTTGCAGTGCCCAGTTTCCTAAGGCAGAAGGGGGTCCCAGCACACCATGGAATGGTTCTGATCTGTGCTCCTTTCTAGACGAGGGTGGTAGGAAGGCTCCTCCAGCAGCTTGGCTGCATGAAGATTTTCTGCCTCTGGAGCCCCATGCAGGTATGTTCTCACTGTCCCAACAAGAAATAATCGTTGACAACCTGTCACAAACCAGGTGACAGAAGCTTCTGTGGCTGTTGAGTTACAGGTGTGTCTGCATCAAGGACATTTCAAGCTCCTTTTCTGGTTGCTGCACGCAAGCCCAGCTCCCATCACAGGGGTGAGTGGTTTGTCCCTGCTGATCCCACAGGCAGAGCCCTGGTTCTGTGGGATCCATTCATCTGAAATGGAAATACTTTCTGTTAAGGTTCTCCGAGAGGGAGGAACAAACCTACAGAGGATAGTAAGTCGCTGGAGACATCCAAACACATGGATAAGATGTTGAATGAACTGGAGAGACGCCATAGTGAGTCCATGTCCCTCAGCCTTCTCTTGTGACTCAGCAGCTGGGGGCTTTCTCTGCACATCTGGACATGCTATGGCTGGCACAGCAGGAAGGCATCCATGCCAGCCTCGCTGTCCCACTGCTGCTTTCATGGCCTGCAGGGCTGTTTCCCAGCCTGGTCTGGCTGCAGCTTCTCCCCAGTCCCTGCAGGAAGGCATTTGGCATCAGGTGACAGGGAGCCCAAACTGCAGCACAGGCCATGCACAGCCAGAGATCCCTTGCAATTTCCCGGTCTTGGGCTAGATCAGGTGTAGGGGCTGTTTGGAGGAGGGAGGGCCCTGGCCAGCCCCAATAACCTCGCCTTTCTCCTGATCCTTAACCATGACTTTAACAAATATTGCCACTTGAACATGCCACCTCCTCAATGGGGAGTGGTTCCATCTGATCCAGCTGTGGCTTTTCCTTTCTCCAGAGATGAACCCAAAGGCTGTGCTGAAGGTGCCATTTCCCGGAGGAAGCAGTGGCTCATGGGCAGCCTCTGCTGCAGGAAGGGAGGCCATGCCAGGCACAGCCCCAGGAGGTAATTGCTGTGCCTCTGGGCCTGAGCCCTGCTGAGGCTTGAGCTGTAAATCTCTGCTCCTTGGCAGTGCCTGCCTTTCAGGGATTTTGCACAGAGCATGGAAAAGGTGTTGAGAATGTCCAGAGCCAGTCCAGAGCTTTCCTCAGGCCCCTCTGCAGCTTTGGCCATGTCCATTGACATCTGGCTCCCACGGCCTTACGTGACCTCCTTGCAGTGCCCAGTTCCCTAAGGCAGAAGGGGATCCCAGCACACCATGGAATGGTTCTGATCTGTGCTCCCTTCTAGATTGGGATGGTGACATGGAGCATTTGGAAGTGCTGGTAAATGGCGGTTTGAAGACCTTGCCAGATGCTGGAGGCAAGTTCTCAATGTCCCTTTCCGCACAGAACAATCCGTGTCAAGGTGGCAAAAGCTCACTCATGTGCCATTTCCCTCAAGAATCTGAAGGTTGACGGATTCTGGAAACCTTGCCCTGCTCCCTTCTGGAGCCCTGAGTGATCCCACAGCATTGCTGTCAGTGGGAGGAAGGAGCATTTAGCTGTCAATCTTCTTCCTGTGTGTAATGCCAGTGTCTCCTTCCGTGTGCTCTGTGCAGCCACAGAGAAGAGCAGAGAGGGAAGGGCTGGGCTCAGGGCTGTGCCCTGGGGCTCTGCCTTGTGTGGCTCCTTTCTGGCCCCAGGGAACCTGAGATGCTCCTGCTCCAGCTGCCAAGCCCTGGCCCTGCTTGAGGCTCAGTTTAGAGCTGCTGGCAGCTCCAGGGAGTCCTTTCTCCCCTGACTGCCATGCAAGGGGCTCCTTCCATCCCACTGTGGGCCCACTGCAGGGACGTGGTCCCCCTGTCCTTGCTACTGAGTGGAAGGCAGAGAGGAGGGAGTGTCTTGGAGGGCAGCAGTCACCTGGGTGTACTCACTGCCACTCCAGCCTGAAGAAGAATCTTCAGCAGTGTCACGGGAGTTGTTCTGTCCTGACTTTCTTTGCAGATGAACCTGATGATGAAGATGATCCGGATTCCCAATCCATATCAGTTACTGAGCCTGATGATGAGGAAGATTATGAGGGTAGGTCAAGGCCTTTCCCCCTGGGAGAGCCGCCAGCTCAGAGCCCAAGGCTTGGCCAGGGTGGCATCTCTGCAGGTGCCAGGACAGAGCCGTGCATGGTTGTGCCCTCACCCTGCGTGATCCTCTCACTGCTCCTGTGGCTCAGTGCTGCCTGTGCAGATCAGCAGACATGACTGAAGCTTCTGTGGCTGTTGAGTTATAGGTGTGTCTGCAGGGAGGACTTTCCCAGCTCCTGAGCTAAATTCTGCCAGCAAGCCCAGCTCCCATCACTGGGGTGTGTGGTGCCTCCCTGCTGATCCCACAGGCTGACCACTGGTTCTGTGGGATCCATTCCTGGGAAATGGAAATATTTTATATAATGGTCCCCTGAGAAAGAAGAACAAACCTATAGGAGATAGTAATGTAGCAATGGGGGAACTCAAATACCTGGACATAGTCCTGAATGATCTGGAGGGATGCCATGGTGGGTCCATGTCCCTCAGCCTCCTCCTGACACTCAGCAGCCAGGGGCTTTCTCTGCACATCTGGACACGCCGTGTGCCGGTACAGCAGGAAGGAATCCATGGTAGCCTCACTGCCCCACTGCTGCTTTCATGGCCTACAGGGCTGTTTCCCAGCCTGGCCTGGCTGCAGCTTCTCCCCAGCCTCTGCAGGAAAGCATTTTGCATCAGGTGACAGGGAACCCAAACTGCACCATGGGCCACGCACACCTTGAGATCCCCTGAAAATTTCCAGTTTCAGGCTAGTTCAGGTTTAGGGTCTGTTTGGAAGAGGGGTGGCCCTGGAGCATTTCCAAAACCGTGGGCATTTTCCTGATCCTTATCCATGTCTTTGACAAGTATTGCCTGGAGAAGACCAGCACAGCACAGAGAAATTGTGCCATTCGAGCTCAGGGGGTTGAGCAGTCTTGTGCCAAGGGGTGGCAAGGTGCCTGCAGGCCCCAGCTCTGGGGGAAACAGAGAACGTCCTGGCTGTATCCAGCGTGCTGCCAGCTCAGCAGTGGAGCACAGCACAGGCTCATGCTGCCCATTGCTCCCACAGATGCAGCTGGCACCACAGCACATGCTCAGAAGATCTGGGAGAGCATGAGAAGAGTTTTCTACCAGGGAACAGATGGTTTGATTAAGTTAATGGCCATTGTGGCTGGTGGAGCAGTTTTCCTGATGATGTGCTGTGCCGGAATCTGGTATTGCCGGAAGGGAAAACGGTGAGTGTTTTGCAATCTCGGCCTCAAACAGCTTCTTGAAAGGCTGCTCATAGTCAGGAAACATTCCCAGTGAGGCTGCTGTGCACTTGTGGGTAGTCAGTGGTTGCCCAAATAACTCTGCTGAGAGTTCTGCTGCTGCCCAGGCCTTTCATTGGCCTCTTAATTGCTGGGCCTTGTCCTGGGGAGCCCGCTGGGGCTGCAGCCAGTGCTGGCTCCCACTGAGGCTGCCTGGCCAAGAGCAGCCCCAGGAGCAGCAGGCAGAGGCAAAGCAAGGTGGGCAGGAGAAAGAGCGGGGACGAGATTGCCCTTGAAAGGCAGAGGCGCTCTGGGGCCCACTCCTGGTCAGGGACCCTGCCCAGAGCCATCCCCTGCTCGCTGCGGCCTTGAGGGGCAGCTGTCCAGCTGGGCTAAGCTGTGCCAGCAGCTCCAGCCCTGCTGGGGAGCCTTGGCCGCTCTGGGCCCTGCTGTTCAGGAGGGTCCCTGAGTGCCAGCGGTAGCTGGGGGCCTCAGCCACCTCCTCTCTCCACAGGAGCACCTCTGCAGCTTCAGAAGAGCAGCCAAAGATTTTAGTCTCTGAGAAGCTGACCTGTTATCCTCGCTCTCCACATCTCTCCCCATCTGCTGTGCTGCAGCTGCATCCCCGTCTTGAGGGCATCCCAAGACGCACACCTCCCAAGCGAGACCCTCTGCCCCTGAGCCCCCTGGCCCTGTTCCCTGGCCAGGACTGAAATTGGGCAGCCCCTGTCCACCAGAGCAGGGGTTGGCCCATGATTTTTGTTCAAATAAAGAGATGGAGCTGTCACCCCAGTGTCCAGCTGGTACCACCAGCAAAGCCCACATGGTACCAGCCCCGGCTGAGCTCCATGTCCAGAAGCAGGCAGGGCTGACCATGGTGTGGGCAGGCAGGAGCCAGGCAGGGGCTGCCGTGATCAGCGGTGGGGCCCCGAGGGGCTGGGGGAAGCCCATGCTGAGCGTCCCTGGGCTGTGAGGGCACATTTCCTTCAGTGGCATCACCTGGGCCTGCACCTCATGAGGCACACAGGGAAAATTTGGGCTCTCTCCTAAGGTGTGCAGGGATTCCCCATGAGGAGTGCAGTGGGGTTAAATTGAGAGGGTTTTTTACTCTTCTCAGCACAGCAAAGGGGACAGTCTTGGCTGAGGTTTTGCAGAGCTGGGAGGAAGCCTCTTGTGAGCCCTTGGGCCCGGCCTGTGGGCACAGCGGGCAGGTGGAGCCCATCCCTTGAGGCCAGTCCAGGCTGCTCGGGCCAGGCTGGGCCGGGTGAGCCGGGCCATTCTCTGGGGCACAGGAGGCACCCAGGGCTATAACTGGGGCCGTGGTTTTTCAGCTTGAAGGGAGGCTGGCTCTGTTGATTCAGAGGGCACAGCTTAGATCCCAGCTACCTTTGTAAACCTGCTGGGGAAGTGTTGAGGGCAGAGAGTTCCAACCCTTCTCACTGGGAAGCTGGGCTGATGCTGTGGGGTTTTTTAATTTTTTGGCCTCTAAATTTGTGTCCTGGCAGAGGATTAAGTTTGCTTGCTCTCAGTAAGCCCCTTTTCTTCTTGGTGCTGTTGTAAATGAAATTAAAATCAGACAACTAGATCTATTGAGTTAACAGCAATTAAATAACAAGGGAAAAAAATATACAATTTAGTGAATTGAATGTCCTGGTTTAGGGCAAATTTGGGAGAAAACCTCCAGTGGGGATCCCCCCCGGGAAGCAAACCCATGCGGCCCTTTTCCCCCCACCCCCCAACCAGTTCGGGAAGAGATTTCTCTGAGAGAAGTGGAAAAAACCTGTTTATTTCACAGGCACAGCACTACCCAGCACAAGAATGAACAATATCAAATTACAAAACCTCTCACCCTTCAGAAGAGATGACAAACTCCAGAGGGTCTCTTTCCTGTGGGTGTTCGCTCTGTTATCAGTCCCTCTGGTGCTGGAAAATGCCGCTGCCCAAGCTGGGCTCCCGGTAGTCCACGGGGGCAAGCTCCCGGTGCTCCCCCGAGTCCCCAGTTCAGAGCAGGTTCGACTCAGAAAATTCAGATTTTCTTTTTCAGAAAAAGGGAAAGAAAACAGTCCAGGAAGACCTCTCTTCTCCGGCTAGTTGGAAAGCCAAGGCGATCTGTGTCTTGTTGTCTGTCTGTGCTGTAGTCAAAACTCCCGATGCGGGGGGAGCAATTACAGTCTGATAACAGACTTGGTGCTTCTTTTCCACTCAATTTTACTCTCAGATGGAATTTTAAGAATAAAAAACCTGTGTCTGGGTTAGGTGGACAAATGGGGATACAATTTAACATCATAATCAACCCAGGACATTCCACCCCTTATCCCCATATCGTCGACTTACTGACAAAACTAACATTCCAACTCTGCACACATTTACATACATAGAAACTTCCCCTCCGTTCCACCCAAAAAATACAAGCAATATATCCATCATGCCCCTGTCAAGCCCCACAACAAGCTACTGAATCCAGACCCCCCACGCTGGAGAGCTGCAGGATTCCCCACTCTCTCTTTTTACTCACTCAAAACACCATCTTTCACCTGCTCATACCTTCAACACTTACACATTTCCTTCTATTTCATGTCTGCATGGTTTAATGTACAGACAATGGCAGTAACCTTTTACCCAATGATCAGGTCTCCCTGAGGTACACATCATGTTGTTCCATCTCTCTGCATTATCCACCATGTACAACCTGGTCCTTGAGCAAAGACAACCCCACAAATGGGTTTATCTGTGCCCGAGGTAGAATTGACCCAAACTGTCTTCCCTAGCAGACCTCTGACATGTACCACTGGGACTTTGTCTCCGTCTACTACATGTAAAGACTCAGACTGGGCAGGACCTGCTCGGTTGGTGGAACCTCTGGTGTTGACTAACCAGGTGGCCTTTGCTAGATGTTGCTCCCAGTTTTTAAAAGATCCTCCACCCAGTGCCTTTAAGGTGATTTTTAATAGTCCATTGTACCTCTCCACCTTCCCAGCAGCAGGTGCATGGTAGGGGATATGGTACACCCACTCAATGCCATGTTCCCTAGCCCAGCTGTTTATAAGGCTGTTCTTGAAATGAGTCCCATTGTCTGACTCAATCCTCTCAGGGGTGCCATGCCTCCAAAGGACCTGCTTTTCAAGTCCCAGGATGGTGTTCTGGGCAGTGGCATGAGGCACAGGGTAGGTTTCCAACCATCCTGTGGTACCTTCCACCATCGTGAGCACGTAGCGCTTGCCTTGGCGGGTTTGGGGCAGTGTGATGTAGTCAATCTGCCAGGCCTCCCCATACTTGTATCTGGACCATCGCCCACCGTACCAGAGGGTCTTCAACCGCTTAGCCTGTTTGATCGCAGCACATGTCTCACAGTCATGAATAACCTGGGAAATGCTGTCCATGGTTAAATCCACCCCTCGGTCTCGTGCCCACTTATAGGTGGCATCTCTACCCTGATGACCTGAGGCATCATGAGCCCATCGGGCTAGGAACAACTCTCCCTTATGTTCCCAATCCAAATCTATTTTTGACACTTGTATCTTTGCAGCCTGATCTACCTGCTTATTATTTTGGTGTTCCTCATTAGCTCTACTCTTGGGGACATGGGCATCTACGTGGCGGACTTTCACTGGTAGTCTCCTTACTCTAGCAGCAATATCTTTCCACTCTTTAGCAGCCCAAATTGGTTTTCCTCTACGCTGCCAATTAGCCTCTTTCCACCTCTCCAACCATCCCCACAGAGCATTGGCCACCATCTATGAATCCGTGTAGAGATAGAGCTTTGGCGACTTCTCTCTTTCAGCAAAGTCCAGGGCCAGTTGAACAGCTTTGAGTTCCGCTAGTTGACTTGATCCACCTTCTCCTTCAGTGGCCTCTGCGACCTGTCGTGTGGGGATCCATACGGCTGCTTTCCACTTCTGGTTCATCCCTACGACGCGACAGGAACCATCAGTGAAAAGAGCGTAGCGTGTTTCTTCTGCTGGCAGCTGGTTATATGGTGGAGCTTCTTCAGCCCTTGCTACTTCCTCTTGTTCTTCATCTGTGAGACCAAAATTTTCACCTTCAGGCCAGTTTGTAATTATTTCCAAAATCCCAGGGCGGTTCAGTTTACCAATATGGGCGCGCTGCGTGATAAGAGCAATCCACTTGCTCCATGTGGCACTGGTTGCATGATGGGTGGAAGGAACCTTTCCCTTGATCATCCATTCTAGCACCGGTAGTCGGGGTGCCAGGAGGAGTTGGGCTTCAGTGCCCAAATCACTTCTGAGGCAGCTTGGACTCCTTCATAAGCTGCTAAAATTTCTTTTTCTGTTGGGGTGTAATGGGCTTCGGACCCTCTGTGGCTTCTACTCCAAAATCCTAGTGGTCGGCCTCGAGTCTCACCAGACACCTTCTGCCAAAGGCTCCAGGACAGACCATGGCTCCCAGCTGCAGAGTAGAGCATGTTCTTCACATCTGGTCCTGTTCTGACTGGGCCAAGGGCTACTGCATGGGCAATCTCCTGCTTGATCTGAGCAAAGGCTTGTTGCTGCTCAGGGCCCCAATGGAAATTATTCTTCTTCCAAGTGACCAGGTAAAGAGGGCTCACAATCTGACTGTATTCAGGAATATGCATTCTCCAAAACCCTATGGCACCTAAGAAAGCTTGTGTTTCCTTCTTATTAGTTGGTGGAGACATTGGTGTAATTTTGTTAATGACATCAGTAGGAATCTGACGCCGCCCATCTTGCCACTTCACCCCCAGGAACTGAATCTCACGAGCTGGTCCCTTAACTTTGCTCTTCTTGATGGCAAAACCAGATTCCAGGAGGATCTGGATGATTTTCTCTCCTTTCTCAAACACTTCTGCTGCTGTGTTCCCCCACACAATGATGTCATCTATGTACTGTAGATGTTCTGGAGCCTCACCCTTTTCCAGGCCAGCCTGGATCAGTCCATGGCAGATGGTGGGGCTGTGCTTCCATCCCTGGGGCAGTCGGTTCCAGGTGTACTGCACTCCCCTCCACGTGAAGGCAAACTGAGGCCTGCATTCTGCTGCCAGGGGAACGGAGAAAAATGCATTGGCAATGTCAGTAGTGGCGTACCACTTTGCTGCCTTGGACTCCAGCTCGTACTTGAGCTCCAGCATGTCCAGCACGGCAGCGCTCAGCGGTGGAGTCACTTCATTCAATGCACGATAGTCCACAGTCAATCTCCATTCTCCTTCAGATTTACGCACAGGCCAGATAGGGCTGTTGAAGGGTGAGTGGGTTTTGCTGACCACCCCTTGGCTCTCCAGCTCTCTCGTGCCCCACGTTGGGCGCCAATGAATGTATTTGTCCTGGTTTAGGGCAAATTTGGGAGAAAACCCCCAATGGGGATCCCCCCCGGGAAGCAAACCCATGCGGCCCTTTTCCCCCCACCCCACGACCGGTTCGGGAAGAGATTTCTCTGAGAGAAGTGGAAAAAACCTGTTTATTTCACAGGCACAGCACTACCCAGCACAAGAATGAACAATATCAAATTACAAAACCTCTCGCCATTCAGAAGAGATGACAAACTTCAGAGGGTCTCTTTCCTGTGGGTGTTCGCTCTGTTATCAGTCCCTCTGGTGCTGGAAAATGCCGCTGCCCAAGCTGGGCTCCCGGTAGTCCACGGGGGCAAGCTCCCGGTGCTCCCCCGAGTCCCCAGTTCAGAGCAGGTTCGACTCAGAAAATTCAGATTTTCTTTTTCAGAAAAAGGGAAAGAAAACAGTCCAGGAAGACCTCTCTTCTCCGGCTAGTTGGAAAGCCAAGGCGATCTGTGTCTTGTTGTCTGTCTGTGCTGTAGTCAAAACTCCTGATGTGGGGGGAGCAAGTACAGTCTGATAACAGACCCAGTGCTTCTTTTCCACTCACTTTTACTCTCAGATGGAATTTTAAGAATACAGAACCTGTGTCTGGGTTAGGTGGATGAATGGGGATACAATTTAACATCATAATCAACCCGGGACACAAGGGAAAAAAATATACCATTTAGTGAATTGAATACAAGGATGCAATATAATAAAATAATACTATTTAGTGGCTTGAATAGAAATTTGGTATAAAAGGAAAACAATTCAGTAAAAGAGTACAATTTAGTGAATATCTTCATATATATATATGTATGTGAATATAATTTGCTAGTAATTGAGTATGATTAAAGCATGAGCAAAACTGACTGGGGTATGGGCAGGGCTTCTCACCCTGCCTCACGTACCAAAACAAAGCAATTCAAACTAAACTTATATACTGTATGCTTATACATATTCATTCATGTTTCCCCTAAGTCTCCTCCTGTTTTTGATTCTTTAATTTTACATCACTATTCTTCATGGCGCAAGCCTCACTTGTTGCTAGGGGGTCTTCAGTCTCCTTTTGATGGTATTTTGGATGAAGGCTTACGCTCATCCTCATTGTCCTCTGGATAACCTTACAGGTTTTGCATGTGTACTAAGTGTTATGTAAATAAGCATTGTGTTCCACTAATTAGTCTTACACTTCATAATCTTCAGGCCTATGCCTAAAGTTGTTCCAACTTTATCCATCTCAAGGTTGATTTCTTCTTGGGACACCACTTACCTCAAAACTACATCCTGTACCTTAATTTCAACACGTAACATCTGCAAAGGGGTACATCTGCCTTGTATCACCAATTCCCTTGATTGCTTCTAATAATAACTTTCCAAATAGTTACAATTTAGTTAGCACAAATAATTTCCATTTATTACGCTCCCCAAATTCCACTCCCAACATCTCCCCCGCTTCCAGCTCAGGATGGTGCCCTGATGAGACCCCTCCCCAAATCCCACCCCCAAGACACCTCCCCATCGCTGGAAAATCCCCCAAATCTCACTCCAAAATTGGGAATCCTCCCTGAGACCCCTCCCCAAATTCAGGCCTCCCCCAAATGCCCCTCCTCACTGGGATTAGAACTTCTCCCCATCAATGGAAATTCCCCCAAAAGACAAAAAATCCTCCCCAAATCCCCTTCCCAAAATCAGAACTCCACCAGGACCCCTGAATTTCCCCCCAAAACCACCAAATTTCCTCCCCCACCAAATCCCCAATTTTTTTCCCCAAACCCCAAATCCTCTCCCTAAAAACCCAAAAGTTCTCCCCAAAACCCCAAATCTCCTCCCCAAACACCCAAATATTAGAAAAAAATCCTTAAATTCTTGCCCTAAAACCCCAAAATTCCCCCCAGGACCTTAGGAGTTTCACCCCAAAACCCCAAATTTCTCCCTGAACCCCCAAATTTCTCCAATTCCACCCCAAATCCTGGGAGAACTCTCCAAAAAACAGCAAGCCTTCCCAAAACCTCCACCAAAATTGCAACTCTCTACCCAAAAATCACCAAAAATCTGAGAACATAAATTTTTTCACACCTTGGGTGGGGGGAGAAACACCAGAAATCTCAGGATTTTTCCCGTTTATTTGGGGAGGGAGGTCACCCTGTTTCCTGTCCCCCCAGATGACCCCACCCCAAAATTCCTGCCCCTCGGCCCCCCAAATTAAGTGTAAATAAATAAAAAGAGGAAAAAAGAAAAAAAAAAGGGGGGGGGGAAGGTAAAAATTAAAAAAAAACACCAGAAAAAAAAAAAAAATATTTTCTCACCTCAATTTGGGGGGAGGGGGATGGAGGAAATATTGGGGGAGGGGGTGAACCTCCAGAAAAAAAATTGAGGGACCCCCCCCTGTCCCGGGTTGATTATGATGTTAAATTGTATCCCCATTCGTCCACCTAACCCAGACACAGGTTCTGTATTCTTAAAATTCCATCTGAGAGTAAAAGTGAGTGGAAAAGAAGCACCGGTTCTGTTATCAGACTGTAATTGCTCCCCCCACATCAGGAGTTTTGACTACAGCACAGACAGACAACAAGACACAGATCGCCTTGGCTTTCCAACTAGCCGGAGCAGAGAGGTCTTCCTGGACTGTTTTCTTTCCCTTTTTCTGAAACGAATCGAACCTGCTCTGGACTGGGGACTCGGGGGAGCACCGGGAGCTTGCACTCGTGGACTACCGGGAGCCCAGCCTGGGCAGCGGCATTTTCCAGCTCCAGAGGGACTGATTAACAGAGCGAACACCCACAGGAAAGAGACCCTCTGAAGTTTGTCATCTCTTCTGAAGGGTGAGAGGTTTTGTAATTTGATATCGTTCATTCTTGTGCTGGGTAGAGCTGTGCCTGTGAAATAAACAGGATTTTTCCACTTCTCTCAGAGAAATCTCTTCCGAACCGGTTGAGGGGTGGGAGAAAAGGGCCACCTGGGTTTGCTTCCCAGGGGAAGCCCCATTGGGGGTTTTCTCCCAAATTTGCCCTAAAGCAGGACAGCGGCCCTCGGCAGTTGGCGGCCTTTGGGGTGGAGCCCAGTGGCACGCGAGCGGCCTTTGGTGGCTGCTGTCGGCCGCCCGCTGGGTAGACCTGCTGTCGGCCGGCGGGCCGCCGTGTGACGCGTCGAGCGGCTCTCCCCTATCGGCCTGAGCACCTCGCCGCCTTCGCGTCTCCCTGAGAGGCAAGGAGGGAGCCCTCAGAAGCCGGCGGCGCTCCCTCCCGCGTCTGGGCCCGAGCAGATGGCGGCCCTGCTCCCGCCTCGGTTTCTGCCCGGCTGGCTCGGTCAGCGGGGCTGCCGTCCGCCTGCAGGTTTCGGTGGGGCTGGCCGGGGGCGAGCGGGAAGGAAGCCGCCGTCGGAGCGAAAGCCTCCGAGAGAGCGCCGGCAAGAAAGCTTCCTCGGAAAGGGAGGAGACCGAGCCTCAAGCCGCCGGTGGCCCCGTCGGCCCGCTCCTCAGCCCCCGCAGGCGCTGCCACCGTGCCGAGCGGCCGGCCGCTTGAGGAGCCGCCTGGTCCATGATGCCAATTTATGTCACGATCCGCAAGGTGGGATTCGTGATGTGACTCTTTTATTTGATCGCAGAGTACAAAAGATTATCAGCAAACCAGGGACTCAAACAGCAGAACACACTTTACTGAGTGCTCATCAGCACTAATATGCGATAGAGGGAAAAGAGGAATAAGCAAAGCACAAAGAAAGAGAGTAAGGGGATTATAGCTACCAATGTCGAAGTCCACTCCGCCATCCAACGATGCAGAGTCTTCTGTCTGTTGGTGAGATCTCAAAGGAAAGTAAGTTTTGGGTTTATTTTACAATTTTTATTCCAGTTCCAGCAACTCACTGTATCACAATTACTCTCTCTTTTGCTCAAAAATCCACACTTTGAACACTCCATTCCTCCCAATATACTCTGTCATGAATTAAAGGAATCTTTTTAAGCTATTATTGTCCATCTCCATAGCTTTAACAGAAAGGTATTTCAGCTTGTAAAGCATCTCCTTATTCTCTCTTCCCCATTTAAAACTTAACTCTTTTCCTCACTGGTTTTAGTGGTTTTATGATGTCTTCTTCATGTTGATTGTCTCTCTCTTTCTCTGTCTTTCTGGGAAAAAGGAGTAATCTGTACGTTTTATTCAGGTAGTAAAAGAATTAAAAGCTTTAGAAAAGCTGCAAGAGTTCATGGTGTCAGGTTTCAGTCCAGCAGCAGAAACTGAAAACTAAACCAGGTTGGCCGGCTCTGCTTTCTTTTCCTCCGCCCCCACCTTCATCCTCTATGGCCTTGTCTGGCCTGAAGGGCGGGGGGGGAGAGGAGGAGGCCAAGACAGAGCCTTGTTACCTTTTCAGAAGCCAGAAACAAAAGAGGACAAGAGTGCTCTGACTTTACATCTTAAGGTGGTGTTCACAGGGTGAGTCTACGTTTTAATGGTCAAAACTGCTGTCAATTGTTAGAAATGACTGATAATTGGTCTGGAGGAAAGACTGCCATCAGCCACCAGCACCTTCAACTTCCTTAGCTCTCAAAACTACCATAAAGGTAAAACCACCCCATGACACTGTGACACAACCGCTGTGAATGTCCCAGTTTCCACCTCTCTGTGACAGCACAGCAGGGACAGCCCCAGTGTTCTCCTCTCTGTGACACCACAGCAGGGACAGCCCCAGTGTTCTCCTCTCTGTGACACCACAGCAGGGACAGCCCCAGTGTTCTCCTCTCTGTGACACCACAGCAGGCACAGCCCCAGTGTTCCACTCTCTGTTACGCCTGCCGTGGTTTTAAAGCATTAGTTAGAAAATCACTGTAAAACTTACTCATTTCTTGCTGTGAGATGTGGATGATGAGAAGGGCAAAAGAAGCTTAAAACCTAAAGGAATGAGTAAGTTTATTAACCAAACTACAAGGTTAAGAAAGCAGAATAAAACTTCCAGAAACCCTTTTTCCCCACCACGCTGCCATTCCTGTCTTTAATTGACAACATAGAGGAAAAAAAACAAACCCTGGTGGTTAAAACAGTCCAAACTTTGCTATAGTCTTTTCAGCAGCCTTTGTCGAGAAAAAGAAGTTCTTTTTTGTCAATCTATGGAGTTTTTCATAAGAAAACCATTTTCTCGTGGCTTCCTATTGCTCTGATGCCAGTGGCCCAGGAAACTCTGCCATCAGTCCTTTCCTCCCATTTCACACCACTCTGAGCTGTGTTCTTGGGCCGTGATTCAAGGGGTGTCCTTTGAAGGATGAGATCTTCCAAGGCAAAAGTTCTCTTCATTTGTCTCTGTGACCATCTCTGGAAACAGAAATTTTTGCTTTGTCTCTTAAGAGCCACAAATCTTCAACAACTCTCACTTCTCCTTTTCTCTTCCAGCATCTCCTAGGATTACAACCACTTCACCCTTGACTCAGCTTTATCAATGAATTACTTTTGCTCAGATCTACACTTTGAAATACTCCATTCCCCCCAAAATACTCTTTCAGGAATGAAAGGAGTTTTTTCAGGACATTATTGTCCCTCTCCATAGCTTGAACAAAAGAAAACTTCAGCTTATTCAGGCATCTCCTTATTGTCTTTCCATCTGAGGGTTAATTCCTTCCCTTGCTGCCTTTGATCCTTGATGCTGTCTCTTTCCATGGTGATCCCTCTCTCTTCCCCTCTCTCTGGAAAAAGGATTAATCTGCAAGTCTCATCTGCCTAGTGAAGGGTTAAACTCTTGCCCAGGCCTTGATCTCTGCCGAGGCAGCGGCTGGAGCCGTTTGCCAGGGAAGATTTTTGGTAGCTGCTCTGGAGGAGTGTGGCCACTGTCTCAGCACGCCGCAGCTCAAGAGCTTTCCCTCCCCTTCCTCGGCAGTCTCTGAAAGCCAGCAGCGTCAGAAACTGCAGCCGAGCCAGGAAGTGGCCTGACCCAGCAGCCCCGCTGCACAAGGCGCAGCGAGCCCTGCGAGGGCTTCAGCCCCTCTGGGAAGGGGCTCCTGTCACTTCACAGTCGCCATCCAGCACCAGGAACCGCAGAACTCCAGCCAGCCCCGCTCCCCGCCGCGGCCTTGTCTGACGTGGAGCGGCGGAGGCTGAACCAGAGCCTTGTTACCTCTTCAAAAGCCAGAAAGCAAAGAGAAAGAGAAATTCCCAGGCTTAAAATTGAAAGGGTGGTGTTCACAGCTTCATGTCACTTTTCAATGGGCAAAACTACTGTCAATTCCAGAAATGGCCAGGTATTGGCCAGGACAAAAATCTCCAATCAGTTTCCAGCAACCTTAACTTCCTTAGCTGTTTCTCTTTTTTTCATAAATGTCAATCTAACACACACTAGCACAAGTGACAGCCCCAGTGTTCCCCTCTCTGTGACACCACAGCAGGGACAGCCCCAGTGTTCTCCTCTCTGTGACACCACAGCAGTGATAGCTACCATGTCCTCCTCTTTGTGACACCACTGCTGTGACTGTCCCAATTTCCCCCTCTCTGTGACACGACAGCAGGGACAGCCCCAGTGTTCTCCTCTCTGTGACACCACAGCAGGCACAGCCCCAGTGTTCCACTCTCTGTTACGCCTGTCGTGGTTTTAAAGCATTAGTTAGAAAATCACTGTAAAACTTACTCATTTCTTGCTGTGAGATGTGGGTGATGAGAAGGGCAAAAGAAGCTTAAAACTTAAAGGAATGAGTAAGTTTATTAACCAAACTACAAGGTTAAGAATGCAGAATAGAACTTCCAGAAACCCTTTTTCCCCACCACGCTGCCATTCCTGTCTTTAATTGATGTCATGGGGTGGCTTTACCTTTATAGTGATTTTAGGAGCTAAGGAAGTTGAAGGTGCTGGTGGCTGATGGGAGACTTTCCTCCTGACCAATTATCAGTCATTTTTAAGAACTGACAGCAGTTTTGACCATTAAAAAGTGAATTCAAACTGTGAACACCGCCCTAATATGTAAAGTCAGAGCACTCTGGTCCGCTCTTTTGTTTCCGGCTTCTGAAAAGGTAACAAGGCTCTGTCGTGGCCTCCTCCTTCTCCCCTGCCCCCTCCCCCGCCAAGCCGGACAAGGCCGCAGAGGACGAAGGGGGGGGGACGGGGGCGGGGGGGGCGCGGAGGAAAAGAAAGCAGAGCCGGCCAACCTGGTTTAGTTTTCAGTTTCTGCTGCTGGACTGAAACCTGACACCATGAACTCTTGCAGCTTTTCTAAAGCTTTTAATTCTTTTACTACCTGAATAAAACGTACAGATTACTCCTTTTTCCCAGAAAGACAGAGAAAGAGAGAGACAATCAACATGAAGAAGACATCATAAAACCACTAAAACCAGTGAGGAAAAGAGTTAAGTTTTAAATGGGGAAGAGAGAATAAGGAGATGCTTTACAAGCTGAAATACCTTTCTGTTAAAGCTATGGAGATGGACAATAGTAGCTTAAAAAGACTCCTTTAATTCATGACAGAGTATTGGGAAGCTTGGAGTGTTCAAAGTGTGGATTTTTGAGCAAAAGAGAGAGTAATTGTGATACAGTGAGTTGCTGGAACTGAGTAAAGCGAAGATTTTGAAGCCTTGGGGGCAATGAGAAAACTGTTTTCTAGGAAAGCTCACAGAGACAGATGAAGAAGACTTTTGCCTTTGAATGACTCATCCTTAAAATGACATCCCTAGACTCATGGCCCATACACACCTCAGAGTGATGTGAAATGAGAGGAGAAGAACTGATGACAGATTTCCGGGCAGCTGGCATCAGAGCAACAGAGAACTGTAATAGAAACAGTTTTCTTGTGAGAAACTCCATAGGTTATCAGAAAGAGACTTCTGTTTCTCTACAAAGACTGATGAAAAGACTGTAGCAAGAATTGGGACTGTTTTTAACCACCAAAGTTCAAAATATTTTTTGTCTCTATGGTGTCATGTATACAAAGAAATGGTCAAGTAGTGAGAGATAGAAGAGTTTTCTGGAAGTTTATTCTGGTGTTCTTATTCTTGTAGTTTTGTTAATAAACTTTCTTTATCCCTTTTTAAGTTTTAAGCCTGTTTTGCTCTTGCTCTAATCCATATCTCACAGCAAGAAATAAGTAATTTTTTAGTTACTGGTTTAAAACCATGACATCTCCTTTCAAAACCTAGTTGAAATTTTGCAAAAACAATTAGATGAAGAAAGGAATGAGATCCATCTCTTGCCAGTGACCCGAAGAGAGGAATGGGTTAAAAATTCAAAGAATGCTTACTCACCAAAAAAACAGTGGAGAGGGAAACCCCTCTCATTAATCAAATTTAGCCTCAAAAAGAACTAACTGATGAAAAATTGTGGGGAGCACTGCTGTCCTAGCTTGAAACCTTTAATTAAAACAATATAATCATATTGTCATGGAGTTAACTTTACCTTTAAGGGAGTTGGAGTTGCTGGGAACTGCCTGGAGTCTTTTCTCCTGACCAATTATCGGTCATTGCTGAGAATTGACAGCAGTTTACGCCATTGAAAAGTGGGATCAACTTGTGAACCCTACCTTAAAGTGTAAAACCAGAGCTCTCTTGGTTCTCTTTGTTTCCTGGCTGTGAAGGGTGGCAGAGCTCCAGGCCTCCCGTTCCCTGCCCAGGCCATGCGGCCGGGCGGGGCCGGGGCCGGGGCCAGCCGCGTGTCCCGGCCGGCAGATGGCGGGGGGCCTGCGGAAGGTTTTCCTCGGGCCCACGCCGGGCCGAGCTGATCTCTGGCTCAGCTGCAGGTTTTGCTGTAACTAAATTCACTGGAAAATGCCGAGTGAAGAAAGAGAGAGGCCCTGGACTTGCAGCGGGCTGGAGCGGCGACTACACTCTCCAGAGCAGCCATGAGGAACTTTCCATCGCAGACGGCTCCAGCTCCTGTTCGGCAGAGATCACCGAACCACCTACAAAAGCCTGGGCAAGATTTTAACTCTTTCATTACCCAGATGAGACTTGCGGATTAATCTTTTTATCCAGAGAGAGAGAGAGAGTGATCAACATGAAAAGAGACTTTATAAACTACCACTGACAGGAAAGAAAAGAAGCTTCAGAAAAGGTAGAGAATTAAGAAGATGCTTTAATTAAGCTGAAATATCTTTCTGTTAAAACTCTGGAGATGGACAGTTCTGAAAAGAACTCCTTTAATTCATGATACAGAATCTAGAGAGGAATAAAGTGTTCAAAGTGTTCAAATTTGAGTAAAAAGTAGAGTAATTATGGTATAGTGAAGTGCTGGGAGATTTGAAGCCTTGAGAGGCAATGAGAAAACTGTTTTCTAGTGAAGCTCACAGAACAGATGAAGAAGACTTTTTGCGTTTGAATAACTTATCCTTAAAAATGCTACCCCTAGACTCATGGCCCATACAAACCTCAGAGTGATGTGAAAATGGGAGGAGTGGGCTCTAATAATAGCAGCTCTGGGCAGCTAACATTAGGGCAAGGAAAACTATAACAAAAATAGTTTTCTTCTGAGAAACTCCATAAAGTAACAGGAAGAAACATCTGTTTCTCTACAAAGACTGGTGAAAAGACTGTAGCAAGAATTGGGACTGTTTTAACCATCAAAGTTCCAAAGTTTTTGTCTCTGTTGTCATGTGAACAAGGAAATAGTGAGTAGATAGGGGATGAAAAGGTTTTCTGGAAGTTTATTCTGGTGTTCTTATTATTGTAGTTTGTCAATAAACTTTCCTTTTTCCTTTTAAGTTTTAGGCCTGTTTTGCTCCTGTTCTAATCCATATCTCACAGCAAGAAATAAGTAATTTTCTCAGTTATTGGTTTAAAACCACGACATCTCTTCAAAGTCCTTCAAATTCCAGAAACATTCCACAAAATCTCCACAAATTTGCACACAAACTATGAAAAATCTTTCAAAATGATTCAAGTCTAGTCAAAATCCCACAAAATTCCAGAAACATCCCAAAAAACTCCCTAAATCTTCTCAAAACCCCACTAAATTCCAGAAACATCCCACAAAAACTTTACAAATTAACACACATCCTAGAAAAATCCCTCAAAATTCTTCAAGTCTCTTCAAAATCTCACCTAACTCCAGAACATTCCACAACATTCCAAAAAAATCGCACAACATTCCAGCAGAAACCTCCCACAAAATTCTTTACATTTTCGCAAAACTCCACCAAATTCCAGAAACATCCCACAAAATTCCACAAAAATTTCAAGATTCCAAAAACACCCCACAGAATTCCACAAACATCCAAACAAACTCACTAAATCTTCTCAAAACCCTACCAAATTCCAGAAACATCCCACAAAAATCTCCACAAATTACCACACAGTCTAAGAAAAATACCTCAAAATCCTTCATGTCTCCTCAAAGTCTTTCGAAATTCCACAAACATCCCACACAATTCCCTAAATCTTCTCAAAGCCCTACCAAATACCAGTAAAATCCCACAACATCTCCACAAATTTCCAAAAATTCCGCAAACATCCCAGAAATATCCAGAAAAATCTTTCAAAACTCTACCAAATTCCAGAAATATCCCACAAAATCTTGACAAATTTCCACACAATCTAAAAAAACCCCTCAAAATTCTTCATGTCTCCTCAAAGTCTTTCAAATTACAGAAACATCCCACAAAATCTCCACAAATTTGCACACAATCAAAGAAAACTCAAAATTCTTCAATTCTAGTCAAAATCCCCCAAAAATCCCGAAACATCCCAACAAACTCCCTAAGTCTTCTCAAAACCCTACCAAATTCCAGAAACATCCCACAAAAACTTTTCCAATTTCCACACAATCTAGGAAAAATACCTCAAAATTCTTCAGGTCTCCTCAAAGTCTTACAAATTCCACAAACATCCCACAAAATTCCACAAACATCCCAACAAACTCCTTAAACCTTCTCAAAGCCTTACCAAATTCCAGAAACATCTCACAAAATTCTAGAAAAATCTTCTCAAAACCCCACCAAATTCCAGAAACTTCCCACAAAATCTTTACAAATTTCCACACATCCTAGAAAATTCCCTCAAAATTCTTCACGTCTCCTCAAAATCTCACCAAATTCCAGAACATTCCACAACATTTCAAAAAAATCGCACAGCATTCCAGAAAGCTCATACAAAATTCATTACATTTTCGCAAACCTCCATCAAATTCCAGAAATATCGCACAAAATCTCCACAAATTTCCACACAATCTAAGAAAAATACTTCAAAATTCTTCATAGCTCCTCAAAGTCTTTCGAAATTCCACAAACATCCCACACAATTCCCTAAATCATCTCAAAACCCTACCAAATTTCACAAAAATCCCATAAAATCTCTTCCAATTTCCACAAAATTCCACAAACATCCCACAAAATTCCAGAAAAATCTTTTCAAAACCCTACCAAATTCCAGAAAAATCCTGCTAAATCCCTCAAAATTCCCACCAAATTCCAAAAACAATCCAAGGAATTCCACAAACATTCCAACACACTCCCTAAATCTTCTCTAAACTCTAGCAAATTCCAGAAACATCCCACAAAATCTCTTCCACTTCCCACAAAATTCCACAAACATCCCACAAAATTCCAGAAAAATCTTCTCAAAACCCTACCAAATTCCATAAATATCCCACAAAATCTTCACAAATTTCCACACAATCTAAAAAAAAACCTCAAAATTCTTCATGTCTCCTCAAAGTCCTTCAAATTCCAGAAACATCCCACAAAATCTCCACAAATTTGCACACAATCTAAGAAAACTCAAAATTCTTCAATTCTACTCAAAATCCCTCAAAAATCCCACAAAAATCCAAACAAACTCCCTAAATCTTCTCAAAACCATACCAAATTCCAGAAACATCCCACAAAAACTTTTCCAATTTCCACAAAATTCCACAAGCATTCCACCAAATTCCAGAAAAATCCCTCAAAATTACACAAATATCCCAACAAACTCACTAAGTCTTCTCAAAACCCTACCAAATTCCAGAAACTTCCCACAAAAACTTTTCCAATTTCCACACAATCTAAGAAAAATACCTCAAAATGCTTCACGTCTCTTCAGTCTACCAAATTCCAGAAACATCCCACAAAATCTCCACAAATTTGCACACGATCTAAGAAAACTCTTTCAAAATTCTTCAAGTCTGGTCAAAATCGCACAAAATTCCAGAAACATCCAAAAAAATTCCACAAACATCCAAACAAACTCCCTAAGTCTTCTCAAAACCCTACCAAATTCCAGAAATATCCCACAAAATCTTTACCACACAATCTAAGAAAAATAACTCAAAATTCTTCATGTCTCCTCAAAGTCTTTCGAAATTCCATAAACATCCCACACAATTCCATGAACGTCCCAACGAACTCCTTAAACCTTCTCAAAACCCCACCAAATTCCAGAAACTTCCCACAAAAACTTTACAAATTTCAACACATCCTAGAAAAATCCCTCAAAATTCTTCAAGTCTCCTCAAAATCTCACCAAATTCCAGAACATTCCACAACATTTCAAAAAAATCACACAACATTCCAGAAACATCCCACAAAATTCTTTACATTTTCACAAAACTCCACCAAATTCCAGAATCATCCCACAAAAACTCTTCCAATTTCCACAAAATTCCAGAAACATCCCACAAAATTCCAGAAAAATATTCTCAAACCCCTACCAAATTCCAGAAACATCCCACAAAATCTTTACCACACAATCTAAGAAAAATACCTCAAAATTCTTCATGTCTCCTCAAAGTCTTTCGAAATTCCATAAACATCCCACACAATTCCATGAACGTCCCAACGAACTCCTTAAACCTTCTCAAAACCCCACCAAATTCCAGAAATTTCCCACAAAAACTTAACAAATTTCCACACATCCTAGAAAATTCCCTCAAAAATCTTCAAGTCTCCTCAAAATCTCACTAAATTCCAGAACATTCCACAACATTACAAAGAAATCGCACAACATTCCAGAAACCTCCCACAAAATTCTTTACATTTTTGCAAAACTCCACCAAATTCCAGAAACATCCCACAAAATCTTTACAAATTACCACACATCCTAGAAAAATCCCTCAAAATTCTTCATGTATCCTCAAAATCTCACCCAATTCCAGAACATTCCACAACATTTCAAAGAAATCGCACAACATTCCAGAAACCTCCCACAAAATTCTTTACATTTTCGCAAAACTCCACCAAATTCCAGAATCATCCCACAAAAACTCTTCCAATTTCCACAAAATTCCAGAAACATCCCACAAAATTCCACAAACATCCCAATAAACTCCCTAAATCCTCTCAAAACCCTACCAAATTCCAGAAACATCCCACAAAATTCCACAAACATCCCAACAAACTCCCTAAGTCTTCTCAAAACCCTACCAAATTCCAGAAACATCCCACAAACACTTTTCCAATTAACACAAAATTCCACAAACATTCCACCAAATTCCAGAAAAATCCCACAAAATTCTACAAACATCCAAACAAACTCCCTAAGTCTTCTCAAAACCCTACCAAATTCCAGAAACATCCCACAAAATCTCCACAAATTTCCACACAATCTAAAAAAAACACCTCAAAATTCTTCATGTCTTCTCAAAACCCTACCAAATTCCAGAATCATCCCACAAAATCCTTTACATTATTGCAAAACTTTATCAAATTCCAGAAACACCCCAAAAAATCTTTACAAATTATCACACAATCTAAGAAAAATACCTCAAAATGCTTCATGTCTCTACAATGTCTAACAAATTCCAGAAACATCCCACAAAATCTCTTCCAATTTGCACACGATCTAAGAAAACTCTTTCAAAATTCTTCAAGTCTGGTCAAAATCGCACAAAATTCCAGAAACATCCCAAAAAATTCCACAAACATCCCAACAAACTCCCAAAGTCTTCTCAAAACCCTACCAAATTCCGGAAATATCCCACAAAATCTTTACCACACAATCTAAGAAAAATACCTCAAAATTCTTCATGTCTCCTCAAAGTCTTTCGAAATTCCACAAACATCCCACACACTTCCATGAACGTCCCAACGAACTCCTTAAACCTTCTCAAAACCCCACCAAATTCCAGAAACTTCCCACAAAAAATTTACAAATTTCCACACATCCTAGAAAAATCCCTCAAAATTCTTCAAGTCTCCTCAAAATCTCACCAAATTCCAGAACATTCCACAACATTTCAAAAAAATCACACAACATTCCAGAAACCTCCCACAAAATTCTTTACATTTTCGCAAAACTCCACCAAATTCCAGAATCATCCCACAAACACTTTTCCAATTTCCACAAAATTCCACAAGCATTCCAACAAATACCAGAAAAATCCCTCAAAATTACACAAATATCCCAACAAACTCACTAAGTCTTCTCAAAACCCTACCAAATTCCAGAAACTTCCCACAAAAACTTTTCCAATTTCCACACAATCTAAGAAAAATACCTCAAAATGCTTCACGTCTCTTCAGTCTACCAAATTCCAGAAACATCCCACAAAATCTCCACAAATTTGCACACGATCTAAGAAAACTCTTTCAAAATTCTTCAAGTCTGGTCAAAATCGCACAAAATTCCAGAAACATCCCAAAAAATTCCACAAACATCCCAACAAACTCCCAAAGTCTTCTCAAAACCCTACCAAATTCCGGAAATATCCCACAAAATCTTTACCACACAGTCTAAGAAAAATACCTCAAAATTCTTCATGTCTCCTCAAAGTCCTTCAAAATTCCAGAAACATCCCAGAAAATTCCACAAACATCCCAACAAACTCCCTAAATCTTCTCAAAACCCTAACAAATTCCAGAAACATCCCACAAAAATCTCCACAAATTTCCACACATCCTAGAAAAATCCCTCAATATTCTTCAAGTCTCCTCAAAATCTCACCAAATTCCAGAAATATCCCACAAAATCTTTACCACACAATCTAAGAAAAATACCTCAAAATTCTTCATGTCTCCTCAAAGTCTTTCGAAATTCCACAAACATCCCACACAATTCCATGAACGTCCCAATGAACTCCTTAAACCTTCTCAAAACCCCACCAAATTCCAGAAACTTCCCACAAAAACTTTACAAATTTCCACACGTCCTAGAAAAATCCCTCAAAATTCTTCAAGTCTCCTCAAAATCTCACCAAATTCCAGAACATTCCACAACATTTCAAAGAAATCGCACAACATTCCAGAAACCTCCCACAAAATTCTTTACATTTTCACAAAACTCCACCAAATTCCAGAATCATCCCACAAAAACTCTTCCAATTTCCACAAAATTCCACAAACATCCCACAAAATTCCAGAAAAATATTCTCAAAACCCTACCAAATTCCAGAAACATCCCACAAAATTCCACAAACATCCCAATAAACTCCCTAAATCTTCTCAAAGTCCTTCTAAATTCCACAAACATCCCACAAACACTTTTCCAATTTCCACAAAATTCCACAAACATTCCACCAAATTCCAGAAAAATCCCACAAAATTCCACAAACATCCCAACAAACTCCCTAAGTCTTCTCAAAACCCTACCAAATTCCAGAAATATCCCACAAAATCTTTACAAATTACCACACAATCTAAGAAAAATACATCAAAATTCTTCATGCCTTCTCAAAACCCTACCCAATTCCAGAAACCTCCCACAAAATCTCCACAAATTTCCACACAATCTAAGAAAAATACCTCAAAATTCTTCATGTCTCATCAAAGTCCTTCAAAATTCCAGAAACATCCACCAAAATTCCACAAACATCCCAACAAACTCCCTAAGTCTTCTCAAAACCCTAACAAATTCCAGAAACATCCCACAAAAATCTCCACCAATTTCCACACAGTCTAAGAAAAATACCTCAAAATGCTTCATGTCTCTACAATGTCTACCAAATTCCAGAAACATCCTACAAAATCTCCTCCAATTTGCACACGATCTAAGAAAACTCTTTCAAAATTCTTCAAGTCTGGTCAAAATCGCACAAAATTCCAGAAACATCCCAAAAAATTCCACAAACATCCCAACAAACTCCCAAAGTCTTCTCAAAACCCTACCAAATTCCGGAAATATCCCACAAAATCTTTACCACACAATCTAAGAAAAATACCTCAAAATTCTTCATGTCTCCTCAAAGTCCTTCAAAATTCCAGAAACATCCCACAAAATTCCACAAACATCCCAACAAACTCCCTAAATCTTCTCAAAACCCTAACAAATTCCAGAAACATCCCACAAAAATCTCCACAAATTTCCACACATCCTAGAAAAATCCCTCAATATTCTTCAAGTCTCCTCAAAATCTCACCAAATTCCAGAAATATCCCACAAAATCTTTACCACACAATCTAAGAAAAATACCTCAAAATTCTTCATGTCTCCTCAAAGTCTTTCGAAATTCCACAAACATCCCACACACTTCCATGAACGTCCCAACGAACTCCTTAAACCTTCTCAAAACCCCACCAAATTCCAGAAACTTCCCACAAAAACTTTACAAATTTCCACACATCCTAGAAAAATCCCTCAAAATTCTTCAAGTCTCCTCAAAATCTCACCCAATTCCAGAACATTCCATAACATTTCAAAGAAATCGCACAACATTCCAGAAACCTCCCACAAAATTCTTTACATTTTCGCAAAACTGCACCAAATTCCAGAATCATCCCACAAAAACTCTTCCAATTTCCACAAAATTCCACAAACATCCCACAAAATTCCAGAAAAATATTCTCAAAACCCTACCAAATTCCAGAAACATCCCACAAAATTCCACAAACATCCCAACAAACTCCCTACATCATCTCAAAACCCTACCAAATTCCAGAAACATCCCACAAACACTTTTCCAATTTCCACAAAATTCCACAAACATTCCACCAAATTCCAGAAAAATCCCACAAAATTCCACAAACATCCCAACAAACTCCCTAAATCTTCTCAAAGCCCTACCAAATTCCAGAACATTCCACAACATTTCAAAGAAATCACACAACATTCCAGAAACCTCCCACAAAATTCTTTACATTTTCGCAAAACTCCACCAAATTCCAGAAACATCCCACAAAATCTTTACAAATTACCACACAATCTAAGAAAAATACCTCAAAATGCTTCATGTCTCTACAATGTCCAACAAATTCCAGAAACATCCCACATAATCTCCACAAATTTCCACACAATCTAAGAAAAATACCTCAAAATTCTTCATGTCTCATCAAAGTCCTTCAAAATTCCAGAAACATCCCACACAATTCCATGAACGTCCCAACGAACTCCTTAAACCTTCTCAAAACCCCACCAAATTCCAGAAACTTCCCACAAAAACTTTACAAATTTCCACACATCCTAGAAAAATCCTTCAAAATTCTTCAAGTCTCCTCAAAATCTCACCAAATTCCAGAACATTCCACAACATTTCAAAAACATCACACAACAATCCAGAAACCTCCCACAAAATTCTTTACATTTTTCCAAAACTCCACCAAATTCCAGAAACATCCCACAGAATCTCCACAAATTTCCACACAATCTAAGAAAAATACCTCAAAATTCTTCATGTCTCATCAAAGTCCTTCAAAATTCCAGAAACATCCACCAAAATTCCACAAATCTCCCAACAAACTCCCTAAGTCTTCTCAAAACCCTACCAAATTCCAGAAATATCCCACAAAATTATTACAAATTACCACACAATCTAAGAAAAATACATCAAAATTCTTCATGCCTTCTCAAAACTCTACCCAATTCCAGAAACCTCCCACAAAATCTCCACAAATTTCCACACAATCTAAGAAAAATACCTCAAAATGCTTCATGTCTCTACAATGTCTACCAAATTCCAGAAACATCCCACAAAATCTCCACAAATTTGCACACGATCTAAGAAAACTCTTTCAAAATTCTTCAAGTCTGGTCAAAATCGCACAAAATTTCAGAAACATCCCACAAAAATTCCACAAACATCCCAACAAACTCCCTAAGTCTTCTCAAAACCCTACCAAATTCCAGAAATATCCCACAAAATCTTTACCACACAATCTAAGAAAAATACCTCAAAATTCTTCATGTCTCCTCAAAGTCTTTCGAAATTCCACAAACATCCCACACACTTCCATGAACGTCCCAACGAACTCCTTAAACCTTCTCAAAACCCCACCAAATTCCAGAAACTTCCCACAAAAACTTTACAAATTTCCACACATCCTAGAAAAATCCCTCAAAATTCTTCAAGTCTCCTCAAAATCTCACCAAATTCCAGAACATTCCACAACATTTCAAAGAAATCGCACAACATTCCAGAAACCTCCCACAAAATTCTTTACATTTTCGCAAAACTCCACCAAATTCCAGAATCATCCCACAAAAACTCTTCCAATTTCCACAAAATTCCACAAACATCCCACAAAATTCCAGAAAAATATTCTCAAAACCCTACCAAATTCCACAAACATCCCACAAAATTCCACAAACATTCCACCAAATTCCAGAAAAATCCCACAAAATCTTCACAAATTTCCACACAATCTAAGAAAAATACCTCAAAATTCTTCATGTCTCATCAAAGTCCTTCAAAATTCCAGAAACATCCACCAAAATTCCACAAACATCCCAACAAACTCCCTAAGTCTTCTCAAAACCCTAACAAATTCCAGAAACATTCCACAAATTTCCACACAATCTAAGAAAAATACCTCAAAATGCTTCATGTCTCTACAATGTCTACCAAATTCCAGAAACATCCCACAAAATCTCCAGAAATTTGCACACGATCGAAGAAAACTCTTTCAAAATTCTTCAAGTCTGGTCAAAATCGCACAAAATTCCAGAAACATCCCAAAAAATTCCACAAACATCCCAACAAACTCCCAAAGTCTTCTAAAAACCCTACCAAATTCCGGAAATATCCCACAAAATCTTTACCACACAATCTAAGAAAAATACCTCAAAATTCTTCATGTCTCCTCAAAGTCCTTCAAAATTCCAGAAACATCCCACAAAATTCCACAAACATCCCAACAAACTCCCTAAATCTTCTCAAAACCCCACCAAATTCCAGAAACATCCCACAAAAATCTCCACAAATTTCCACACATCCTAGAAAAATCCCTCAATATTCTTCAAGTCTCCTCAAAATCTCACCAAATTCCAGAAATATCCCACAAAATCTTTACCACACAATCTAAGAAAAATACCTCAAAATTCTTCATGTCTCCTCAAAGTCTTTCGAAATTCCACAAACATCCCACACAATTCCATGAACGTCCCAACGAACTCCTTAAACCTTCTCAAAACCCCACCAAATTCCAGAAACTTCCCACAAAAACTTTACAAATTTCCACACATCCTAGAAAAATCCCTCAGAATTCTTCAAGTCTCCTCAAAATCTCACCAAATTCCAGAACATTCCACAACATTTCAAAGAAATCGCACAACATTCCAGAAACCTCCCACAAAATTCTTTACATTTTCACAAAACTCCACCAAATTCCAGAATCATCCCACAAAAACTCTTCCAATTTCCACAAAATTCCACAAACATCCCACAAAATTCCAGAAAAATATTCTCAAAACCCTACCAAATTCCAGAAACATCCCACAAAATTCCACAAACATCCCAATAAACTCCCTAAATCTTCTCAAAGTCCTTCTAAATTCCAGAAACATCCCACAAAAACTTTTCCAATTTCCACAAAATTCCACAAACATTCCACCAAATTCCAGAAAAATCCCACAAAATTCCACAAACATCCCAACAAACTCCCTAAGTCTTCTCAAAACCCTACCAAATTCCAGAAATATCCCACAAAATCTTTACAAATTACCACACAATCTAAGAAAAATACATCAAAATTCTTCATGCCTTCTCAAAACCCTACCCAATTCCAGAAACCTCCCACAAAATCTCCACAAATTTCCACACAATCTAAGAAAAATACCTCAAAATGCTTCATGTCTCTACAATGTCTACCAAATTCCAGAAACATCCCACAAAATCTCCAGAAATTTGCACACGATCTAAGAAAACTCTTTCAAAATTCTTCAAGTCTGGTCAAAATCGCACAAAATTTCAGAAACATCCCACAAAAATTCCACAAACATCCCAACAAACTCCCTAAGTCTTCTCAAAACCCTACCAAATTCCAGAAATATCCCACAAAATCTTTACCACACAATCTAAGAAAAATACCTCAAAATTCTTCATGTCTCCTCAAAGTCTTTCGAAATTCCACAAACATCCCACACACTTCCATGAACGTCCCAACGAACTCCTTAAACCTTCTCAAAACCCCACCAAATTCCAGAAACTTCCCACAAAAACTTTACAAATTTCCACACATCCTAGAAAAATCCCTCAAAATTCTTCAAGTCTCCTCAAAATCTCACCAAATTCCAGAACATTCCACAACATTTCAAAGAAATCGCACAACATTCCAGAAACCTCCCACAAAATTCTTTACATTTTCGCAAAACTCCACCAAATTCCAGAATCATCCCACAAAAACTCTTCCAATTTCCACAAAATTCCACAAACATCCCACAAAATTCCAGAAAAATATTCTCAAAACCCTACCAAATTCCACAAACATGCCACAAACACATTTCCAATTTCCACAAAATTCCACAAACATTCCACCAAATTCCAGAAAAATCCCACAAAATTCCACAAACATCTCAACAAACTCCCTAAATCTTCTCAAAGCCCTACCAAATTCCAGAACATTCCACAACATTTCAAAGAAATCACACAACATTCCAGAAACCTCCCACAAAATTCTTTACATTTTCGCAAAACTCCACCAAATTCCAGAAACATCCCACAAAATCTTTACAAATTACCACACAATCTAAGAAAAATACCTCAAAATGCTTCATGTCTCTAAAATGTCAAACAAATTCCAGAAACATCCCACATAATCTCCACAAATTTCCACACAATCTAAGAAAAATACCTCAAAATTCTTCATGTCTCATCAAAGTCCTTCAAAATTCCAGAAACATCCCACAAAATTCCATGAACGTCCCAACGAACTCCTTAAACCTTCTCAAAACCCCACCAAATTCCAGAAACTTCCCACAAAAACTTTACAAATTTCCACACATCCTAGAAAAATCCCTCAAAATTCTTCAAGTCTCCTCAAAATCTCACCAAATTCCAGAACATTCCACAACATTTCAAAAACATCACACAACATTCCAGAAACCTCCCACAAAATTCTTTACATTTTCGCAAAACTCCACCAAATTCCAGAAACATCCCACAGAATCTCCACAAATTTCCACACAATCTAAGAAAAATACCTCAAAATTCTTCATGTCTCATCAAAGTCCTTCAAAATTCCAGAAACATCCACCAAAATTCCACAAACATCCCAACAAACTCCCTAAGTCTTCTCAAAACCCTAACAAATTCCAGAAACATTCCACAAATTTCCACACAATCTAAGAAAAATACCTCAAAATGCTTCATGTCTCTACAATGTCTACCAAATTCCAGAAACATCCTACAAAATCTCCAGAAATTTGCACACGATCTAAGAAAACTCTTTCAAAATTCTTCAAGTCTGGTCAAAATCGCACAAAATTCCAGAAACATCCCAAAAAATTCCACAAACATCCCAACAAACTCCCTAAGTCTTCTCAAAACCCTACCAAATTCCAGAAATATCCCACAAAATCTTTACCACACAGTCTAAGAAAAATAACTCAAAATTCTTCATGTCTCCTCAAAGTCCTTCAAAATTCCAGAAACATCCCACAAAATTCCACAAACATCCCAACAAACTCCCTACATCATCTCAAAACCCTACCAAATTCCAGAAACATCCCACAAACACTTTTCCAATTTCCACAAAATTCCACAAGCATTCCACCAAATTCCAGAAAAATCCCACAAAATTCCACAAACATCCCAACAAACTCCCTAAGTCTTCTCAAAGCCCTACCAAATTCCAGAACATTCCACAACATTTCAAAGAAATCACACAACATTCCAGAAACCTCCCACAAAATTCTTTACATTTTCGCAAAACTCCACCAAATTCCAGAAACATCCCACAAAATCTTTACAAATTACCACACAATCTAAGAAAAATACCTCAAAATGCTTCATGTCTCTACAATGTCCAACAAATTCCAGAAACATCCCACATAATCTCCACAAATTTCCACACAATCTAAGAAAAATACCTCAAAATTCTTCATGTCTCATCAAAGTCCTTCAAAATTCCACAAACATCCACCAAAATTCCACAAACATCCCAACAAACTCCCTAAGTCTTCTCAAAACCCTAACAAATTCCAGAAACATTCCACAAATTTCCACACAATCTAAGAAAAATACCTCAAAATGCTTCATGTCTCTACAATGTCTACCAAATTCCAGAAACATCCCACAAAATCTCCTCCAATTTGCACATGATCTAAGATAACTCTTTCAAAATTCTTCAAGTCTGGTCAAAATCGCACAAAATTCCAGACACATCCCAAAAAATTCCACAAACATCCCAACAAACTCCCTAAGTCTTCTCAAAACCCTACCAAATTCCGGAAATATCCCACAAAATCTTTACCACACAATCTAAGAAAAATACCTCAAAATTCTTCATGTCTCCTCAAAGTCCTTCAAAATTCCAGAAACATCCCACAAAATTCCACAAACATCCCAACAAACTCCCTAAACCTTCTCAAAACCCCACCAAATTCCAGAAACATCCCACAAAAATCTCCACAAATTTCCACACATCCTAGAAAAATCCCTCAAAATTCTTCAAGTCTCCTCAAAATCTCACCAAATTCCAGAAATATCCCACAAAATCTTTACCACACAATCTAAGAAAAATACCTCAAAATTCTTCATGTCTCCTCAAAGTCTTTCGAAATTCCACAAACATCCCACGCAATTCCATGAACGTCCCAACAAACTCCTTAAACCTTCTCAAAACCCCACCAAATTCCAGAAACTTCCCACAAAAACTTTACAAATTTCCACACATCCTAGAAAAATCCCTCAAAATTCTTCAAGTCTCCTCAAAATCTCACCAAATTCCAGAACATTCCACAACATTTCAAAGAAATCGCACAACATTCCAGAAACCTCCCACAAAATTCTTTACATTTTCACAAAACTCCACCAAATTCCAGAATCATCCCACAAAAACTCTTCCAATTTCCACAAAATTCCACAAACATCCCACAAAATTCCAGAAAAATATTCTCAAAACCCTACCAAATTCCAGAAACATCCCACAAAATTACCACAAACATCCCAATTATCTCCCTAAATCCTCTCAAAGTCCTTCTAAATTCCAGAAACATCCCAGAAAAACTTTTCCAATTTCCACAAAATTCCACAAACATTCCACCAAATTCCAGAAAAATCCCACAAAATTCCACAAACATCCCAACAAACTCCCTAAGTCTTCTCAAAACCCTACCAAATTCCAGAAATATCCCACAAAATCTTTACCACACAATCTAAGAAAAATACCTCAAAATTCTTCATGTCTCCTCAAAGTCTTTCGAAATTCCACAAACATCCCACACACTTCCATGAACGTCCCAACGAACTCCTTAAACCTTCTCAAAACCCCACCAAATTCCAGAAACTTCCCACAAAAACTTTACAAATTTCCACACATCCTAGAAAAATCCCTCAAAATTCTTCAAGTCTCCTCAAAATCTCACCAAATTCCAGAACATTCCACAACATTTCAAAGAAATCGCACAACATTCCAGAAACCTCCCACAAAATTCTTTACATTTTCGCAAAACTCCACCAAATTCCAGAATCATCCCACAAAAACTCTTCCAATTTCCACAAAATTCCACAAACATCCCACAAAATTCCAGAAAAATATTCTCAAAACCCTACCAAATTCCACAAACATGCCACAAACACATTTCCAATTTCCACAAAATTCCACAAACATTCCACCAAATTCCAGAAAAATCCCACAAAATTCCACAAACATCTCAACAAACTCCCTAAATCTTCTCAAAGCCCTACCAAATTCCAGAACATTCCACAACATTTCAAAGAAATCACACAACATTCCAGAAACCTCCCACAAAATTCTTTACATTTTCGCAAAACTCCACCAAATTCCAGAAACATCCCACAAAATCTTTACAAATTACCACACAATCTAAGAAAAATACCTCAAAATGCTTCATGTCTCTAAAATGTCAAACAAATTCCAGAAACATCCCACATAATCTCCACAAATTTCCACACAATCTAAGAAAAATACCTCAAAATTCTTCATGTCTCATCAAAGTCCTTCAAAATTCCAGAAACATCCCACAAAATTCCATGAACGTCCCAACGAACTCCTTAAACCTTCTCAAAACCCCACCAAATTCCAGAAACTTCCCACAAAAACTTTACAAATTTCCACACATCCTAGAAAAATCCCTCAAAATTCTTCAAGTCTCCTCAAAATCTCACCAAATTCCAGAACATTCCACAACATTTCAAAAACATCACACAACATTCCAGAAACCTCCCACAAAATTCTTTACATTTTCGCAAAACTCCACCAAATTCCAGAAACATCCCACAGAATCTCCACAAATTTCCACACAATCTAAGAAAAATACCTCAAAATTCTTCATGTCTCATCAAAGTCCTTCAAAATTCCAGAAACATCCACCAAAATTCCACAAACATCCCAACAAACTCCCTAAGTCTTCTCAAAACCCTAACAAATTCCAGAAACATTCCACAAATTTCCACACAATCTAAGAAAAATACCTCAAAATGCTTCATGTCTCTACAATGTCTACCAAATTCCAGAAACATCCTACAAAATCTCCAGAAATTTGCACACGATCTAAGAAAACTCTTTCAAAATTCTTCAAGTCTGGTCAAAATCGCACAAAATTCCAGAAACATCCCAAAAAATTCCACAAACATCCCAACAAACTCCCAAAGTCTTCTCAAAACCCTACCAAATTCCAGAAATATCCCACAAAATCTTTACCACACAGTCTAAGAAAAATAACTCAAAATTCTTCATGTCTCCTCAAAGTCCTTCAAAATTCCAGAAACATCCCACAAAATTCCACAAACATCCCAACAAACTCCCTACATCATCTCAAAACCCTACCAAATTCCAGAAACATCCCACAAACACTTTTCCAATTTCCACAAAATTCCACAAGCATTCCACCAAATTCCAGAAAAATCCCACAAAATTCCACAAACATCCCAACAAACTCCCTAAGTCTTCTCAAAGCCCTACCAAATTCCAGAACATTCCACAACATTTCAAAGAAATCACACAACATTCCAGAAACCTCCCACAAAATTCTTTACATTTTCGCAAAACTCCACCAAATTCCAGAAACATCCCACAAAATCTTTACAAATTACCACACAATCTAAGAAAAATACCTCAAAATGCTTCATGTCTCTACAATGTCCAACAAATTCCAGAAACATCCCACATAATCTCCACAAATTTCCACACAATCTAAGAAAAATACCTCAAAATTCTTCATGTCTCATCAAAGTCCTTCAAAATTCCACAAACATCCACCAAAATTCCACAAACATCCCAACAAACTCCCTAAGTCTTCTCAAAACCCTAACAAATTCCAGAAACATTCCACAAATTTCCACACAATCTAAGAAAAATACCTCAAAATGCTTCATGTCTCTACAATGTCTACCAAATTCCAGAAACATCCCACAAAATCTCCTCCAATTTGCACATGATCTAAGATAACTCTTTCAAAATTCTTCAAGTCTGGTCAAAATCGCACAAAATTCCAGACACATCCCAAAAAATTCCACAAACATCCCAACAAACTCCCTAAGTCTTCTCAAAACCCTACCAAATTCCGGAAATATCCCACAAAATCTTTACCACACAATCTAAGAAAAATACCTCAAAATTCTTCATGTCTCCTCAAAGTCCTTCAAAATTCCAGAAACATCCCACAAAATTCCACAAACATCCCAACAAACTCCCTAAACCTTCTCAAAACCCCACCAAATTCCAGAAACATCCCACAAAAATCTCCACAAATTTCCACACATCCTAGAAAAATCCCTCAAAATTCTTCAAGTCTCCTCAAAATCTCACCAAATTCCAGAAATATCCCACAAAATCTTTACCACACAATCTAAGAAAAATACCTCAAAATTCTTCATGTCTCCTCAAAGTCTTTCGAAATTCCACAAACATCCCACGCAATTCCATGAACGTCCCAACAAACTCCTTAAACCTTCTCAAAACCCCACCAAATTCCAGAAACTTCCCACAAAAACTTTACAAATTTCCACACATCCTAGAAAAATCCCTCAAAATTCTTCAAGTCTCCTCAAAATCTCACCAAATTCCAGAACATTCCACAACATTTCAAAGAAATCGCACAACATTCCAGAAACCTCCCACAAAATTCTTTACATTTTCACAAAACTCCACCAAATTCCAGAATCATCCCACAAAAACTCTTCCAATTTCCACAAAATTCCACAAACATCCCACAAAATTCCAGAAAAATATTCTCAAAACCCTACCAAATTCCAGAAACATCCCACAAAATTACCACAAACATCCCAATTATCTCCCTAAATCCTCTCAAAGTCCTTCTAAATTCCAGAAACATCCCAGAAAAACTTTTCCAATTTCCACAAAATTCCACAAACATTCCACCAAATTCCAGAAAAATCCCACAAAATTCCACAAACATCCCAACAAACTCCCTAAGTCTTCTCAAAACCCTACCAAATTCCAGAAATATCCCACAAAATCTTTACCACACAATCTAAGAAAAATACCTCAAAATTCTTCATGTCTCCTCAAAGTCTTTCGAAATTCCACAAACATCCCACACACTTCCATGAACGTCCCAACGAACTCCTTAAACCTTCTCAAAACCCCACCAAATTCCAGAAACTTCCCACAAAAACTTTACAAATTTCCACACATCCTAGAAAAATCCCTCAAAATTCTTCAAGTCTCCTCAAAATCTCACCCAATTCCAGAACATTCCACAACATTTCAAAGAAATCGCACAACATTCCAGAAACCTCCCACAAAATTCTTTACATTTTCGCAAAACTCCACCAAATTCCAGAATCATCCCACAAAAACTCTTCCAATTTCCACAAAATTCCACAAACATCCCACAAAATTCCAGAAAAATATTCTCAAAACCCTACCAAATTCCACAAACATCCCACAAAATTCCACAAACATCCCAACAAACTCCCTACATCATCTCAAAACCCTACCAAATTCCAGAAACATCCCACAAACACATTTCCAATTTCCACAAAATTCCACAAACATTCCACCAAATTCCAGAAAAATCCCACAAAATCTTTACAAATTTCCACACAATCTAAGAAAAATACCTCAAAATTCTTCATGTCTCATCAAAGTCCTTCAAAATTCCAGAAACATCCACCAAAATTCCACAAACATCCCAACAAACTCCCTAAGTCTTCTCAAAACCCTAACAAATTCCAGAAACTTCCCACAAAAACTTTACAAATTTCCACACATCCTAGAAAAATCCCTCAAAATTCTTCAAGTCTCCTCAAAATCTCACCAAATTCCAGAACATTCCACAACATTTCAAAAACATCACACAACAATCCAGAAACCTCCCACAAAATTCTTTACATTTTCGCAAAACTCCACCAAATTCCAGAAACATCCCACAGAATCTCCACAAATTTCCACACAATCTAAGAAAAATACCTCAAAATTCTTCATGTCTCATCAAAGTCCTTCAAAATTCCAGAAACATCCACCAAAATTCCACAAACATCCCAACAAACTCCTTAAGTCTTCTCAAAACCCTAACAAATTCCAGAAACATTCCACAAATTTCCACACAATCTAAGAATAATACCTCAAAATGCTTCATGTCTCTACAATGTCTACCAAATTCCAGAAACATCCCACAAAATCTCCACAAATTTGCACACGATCTAAGAAAACTCTTTCAAAATTCTTCAAGTCTGGTCAAAATCGCACAAAATTCCAGAAACATCCCAAAAAATTCCACAAACATCCCAACAAACTCCCTAAGTCTTCTCAAAACCCTAACAAATTCCAGAAATATCCCACAAAATCTTTACCACACAGTCTAAGAAAAATACCTCAAAATTCTTCATGTTTCCTCAAAGTCCTTCAAAATTCCAGAAACATCCCACAAAATTCCACAAACATCCGAACAAACTCCCTACATCATCTCAAAACCCTACCAAATTCCAGAAACATCCCACAAACACTTTTCCAATTTCCACAAAATTCCACAAACATTCCACCAAATTCCAGAAAAATCCCACAAAATTCCACAAACATCCCAACAAACTCCCTAAATCTTCTCAAAGCCCTACCAAATTCCAGAACATTCCACAACATTTCAAAGAAATCACACAACATTCCAGAAACCTCCCACAAAATTCTTTACATTTTCGCAAAACTCCACCAAATTCCAGAAACATCCCACAAAATCTTTAGAAATTACCACACAATCTAAGAAAAATACCTCAAAATGCTTCATGTCTCTACAATGTCCAACAAATTCCAGAAACATCCCACATAATCTCCACAAATTTCCACACAATCTAAGAAAAATACCTCAAAATTCTTCATGTCTCATCAAAGTCCTTCAAAATTCCACAAACATCCACCAAAATTCCACAAACATCCCAACAAACTCCCTAAGTCTTCTCAAAACCCTAACAAATTCCAGAAACATTCCACAAATTTCCACACAATCTAAGAAAAATACCTCAAAATGCTTCATGTCTCTACAATGTCTACCAAATTCCAGAAACATCCCACAAAATCTCCAGAAATTTGCACACGATCTAAGAAAACTCTTTCAAAATTCTTCAAGTCTGGTCAAAATCGCACAAAATTTCAGAAACATCCCACAAAAATTCCACAAACATCCCAACAAACTCCCTAAGTCTTCTCAAAACCCTACCAAATTCCAGAAATATCCCACAAAATCTTTACCACACAATCTAAGAAAAATACCTCAAAATTCTTCATGTCTCCTCAAAGTCTTTCGAAATTCCACAAACATCCCACACACTTCCATGAACGTCCCAACGAACTCCTTAAACCTTCTCAAAACCCCACCAAATTCCAGAAACTTCCCACAAAAACTTTACAAATTTCCACACATCCTAGAAAAATCCCTCAAAATTCTTCAAGTCTCCTCAAAATCTCACCAAATTCCAGAACATTCCACAACATTTCAAAGAAATCGCACAACATTCCAGAAACCTCCCACAAAATTCTTTACATTTTCGCAAAACTCCACCAAATTCCAGAATCATCCCACAAAAACTCTTCCAATTTCCACAAAATTCCACAAACATCCCACAAAATTCCAGAAAAATATTCTCAAAACCCTACCAAATTCCACAAACATCCCACAAAATTCCACAAACATCCCAACAAACTCCCTACATCATCTCAAAACCCTACCAAATTCCAGAAACATCCCACAAACACATTTCCAATTTCCACAAAATTCCACAAACATTCCACCAAATTCCAGAAAAATCCCACAAAATCTTCACAAATTTCCACACAATCTAAGAAAAATACCTCAAAATTCTTCATGTCTCATCAAAGTCCTTCAAAATTCCAGAAACATCCACCAAAATTCCACAAACATCCCAACAAACTCCCTAAGTCTTCTCAAAACCCTAACAAATTCCAGAAACATTCCACAAATTTCCACACAATCTAAGAAAAATACCTCAAAATGCTTCATGTCTCTACAATGTCTACCAAATTCCAGAAACATCCCACAAAATCTCCAGAAATTTGCACACGATCTAAGAAAACTCTTTCAAAATTCTTCAAGTCTGGTCAAAATCGCACAAAATTCCAGAAACATCCCAAAAAATTCCACAAACATCCCAACAAACTCCCAAAGTCTTCTAAAAACCCTACCAAATTCCGGAAATATCCCACAAAATCTTTACCACACAATCTAAGAAAAATACCTCAAAATTCTTCATGTCTCCTCAAAGTCCTTCAAAATTCCAGAAACATCCCACAAAATTCCACAAACATCCCAACAAACTCCCTAAATCTTCTCAAAACCCCACCAAATTCCAGAAACATCCCACAAAAATCTCCACAAATTTCCACACATCCTAGAAAAATCCCTCAATATTCTTCAAGTCTCCTCAAAATCTCACCAAATTCCAGAAATATCCCACAAAATCTTTACCACACAATCTAAGAAAAATACCTCAAAATTCTTCATGTCTCCTCAAAGTCTTTCGAAATTCCACAAACATCCCACACAATTCCATGAACGTCCCAACGAACTCCTTAAACCTTCTCAAAACCCCACCAAATTCCAGAAACTTCCCACAAAAACTTTACAAATTTCCACACATCCTAGAAAAATCCCTCAGAATTCTTCAAGTCTCCTCAAAATCTCACCAAATTCCAGAACATTCCACAACATTTCAAAGAAATCGCACAACATTCCAGAAACCTCCCACAAAATTCTTTACATTTTCACAAAACTCCACCAAATTCCAGAATCATCCCACAAAAACTCTTCCAATTTCCACAAAATTCCACAAACATCCCACAAAATTCCAGAAAAATATTCTCAAAACCCTACCAAATTCCAGAAACATCCCACAAAATTCCACAAACATCCCAATAAACTCCCTAAATCTTCTCAAAGTCCTTCTAAATTCCAGAAACATCCCACAAAAACTTTTCCAATTTCCACAAAATTCCACAAACATTCCACCAAATTCCAGAAAAATCCCACAAAATTCCACAAACATCCCAACAAACTCCCTAAGTCTTCTCAAAACCCTACCAAATTCCAGAAATATCCCACAAAATCTTTACAAATTACCACACAATCTAAGAAAAATACATCAAAATTCTTCATGCCTTCTCAAAACCCTACCCAATTCCAGAAACCTCCCACAAAATCTCCACAAATTTCCACACAATCTAAGAAAAATACCTCAAAATGCTTCATGTCTCTACAATGTCTACCAAATTCCAGAAACATCCCACAAAATCTCCAGAAATTTGCACACGATCTAAGAAAACTCTTTCAAAATTCTTCAAGTCTGGTCAAAATCGCACAAAATTTCAGAAACATCCCACAAAAATTCCACAAACATCCCAACAAACTCCCTAAGTCTTCTCAAAACCCTACCAAATTCCAGAAATATCCCACAAAATCTTTACCACACAATCTAAGAAAAATACCTCAAAATTCTTCATGTCTCCTCAAAGTCTTTCGAAATTCCACAAACATCCCACACACTTCCATGAACGTCCCAACGAACTCCTTAAACCTTCTCAAAACCCCACCAAATTCCAGAAACTTCCCACAAAAACTTTACAAATTTCCACACATCCTAGAAAAATCCCTCAAAATTCTTCAAGTCTCCTCAAAATCTCACCAAATTCCAGAACATTCCACAACATTTCAAAGAAATCGCACAACATTCCAGAAACCTCCCACAAAATTCTTTACATTTTCGCAAAACTCCACCAAATTCCAGAATCATCCCACAAAAACTCTTCCAATTTCCACAAAATTCCACAAACATCCCACAAAATTCCAGAAAAATATTCTCAAAACCCTACCAAATTCCACAAACATGCCACAAAATTCCACAAACATCCCAACAAACTCCCTACATCATCTCAAAACCCTACCAAATTCCAGAAACATCCCACAAACACATTTCCAATTTCCACAAAATTCCACAAACATTCCACCAAATTCCAGAAAAATCCCACAAAATTCCACAAACATCTCAACAAACTCCCTAAATCTTCTCAAAGCCCTACCAAATTCCAGAACATTCCACAACATTTCAAAGAAATCACACAACATTCCAGAAACCTCCCACAAAATTCTTTACATTTTCGCAAAACTCCACCAAATTCCAGAAACATCCCACAAAATCTTTACAAATTACCACACAATCTAAGAAAAATACCTCAAAATGCTTCATGTCTCTAAAATGTCAAACAAATTCCAGAAACATCCCACATAATCTCCACAAATTTCCACACAATCTAAGAAAAATACCTCAAAATTCTTCATGTCTCATCAAAGTCCTTCAAAATTCCAGAAACATCCCACAAAATTCCATGAACGTCCCAACGAACTCCTTAAACCTTCTCAAAACCCCACCAAATTCCAGAAACTTCCCACAAAAACTTTACAAATTTCCACACATCCTAGAAAAATCCCTCAAAATTCTTCAAGTCTCCTCAAAATCTCACCAAATTCCAGAACATTCCACAACATTTCAAAAACATCACACAACATTCCAGAAACCTCCCACAAAATTCTTTACATTTTCGCAAAACTCCACCAAATTCCAGAAACATCCCACAGAATCTCCACAAATTTCCACACAATCTAAGAAAAATACCTCAAAATTCTTCATGTCTCATCAAAGTCCTTCAAAATTCCAGAAACATCCACCAAAATTCCACAAACATCCCAACAAACTCCCTAAGTCTTCTCAAAACCCTAACAAATTCCAGAAACATTCCACAAATTTCCACACAATCTAAGAAAAATACCTCAAAATGCTTCATGTCTCTACAATGTCTACCAAATTCCAGAAACATCCTACAAAATCTCCAGAAATTTGCACACGATCTAAGAAAACTCTTTCAAAATTCTTCAAGTCTGGTCAAAATCGCACAAAATTCCAGAAACATCCCAAAAAATTCCACAAACATCCCAACAAACTCCCTAAGTCTTCTCAAAACCCTACCAAATTCCAGAAATATCCCACAAAATCTTTACCACACAGTCTAAGAAAAATAACTCAAAATTCTTCATGTCTCCTCAAAGTCCTTCAAAATTCCAGAAACATCCCACAAAATTCCACAAACATCCCAACAAACTCCCTACATCATCTCAAAACCCTACCAAATTCCAGAAACATCCCACAAACACTTTTCCAATTTCCACAAAATTCCACAAGCATTCCACCAAATTCCAGAAAAATCCCACAAAATTCCACAAACATCCCAACAAACTCCCTAAGTCTTCTCAAAGCCCTACCAAATTCCAGAACATTCCACAACATTTCAAAGAAATCACACAACATTCCAGAAACCTCCCACAAAATTCTTTACATTTTCGCAAAACTCCACCAAATTCCAGAAACATCCCACAAAATCTTTACAAATTACCACACAATCTAAGAAAAATACCTCAAAATGCTTCATGTCTCTACAATGTCCAACAAATTCCAGAAACATCCCACATACTCTCCACAAATTTCCACACAATCTAAGAAAAATACCTCAAAATTCTTCATGTCTCATCAAAGTCCTTCAAAATTCCACAAACATCCACCAAAATTCCACAAACATCCCAACAAACTCCCTAAGTCTTCTCAAAACCCTAACAAATTCCAGAAACATTCCACAAATTTCCACACAATCTAAGAAAAATACCTCAAAATGCTTCATGTCTCTACAATGTCTACCAAATTCCAGAAACATCCCACAAAATCTCCTCCAATTTGCACATGATCTAAGATAACTCTTTCAAAATTCTTCAAGTCTGGTCAAAATCGCACAAAATTCCAGACACATCCCAAAAAATTCCACAAACATCCCAACAAACTCCCTAAGTCTTCTAAAAACCCTACCAAATTCCGGAAATATCCCACAAAATCTTTACCACACAATCTAAGAAAAATACCTCAAAATTCTTCATGTCTCCTCAAAGTCCTTCAAAATTCCAGAAACATCCCACAAAATTCCACAAACATCCCAACAAACTCCCTAAACCTTCTCAAAACCCCACCAAATTCCAGAAACATCCCACAAAAATCTCCACAAATTTCCACACATCCTAGAAAAATCCCTCAAAATTCTTCAAGTCTCCTCAAAATCTCACCAAATTCCAGAAATATCCCACAAAATCTTTACCACACAATCTAAGAAAAATACCTCAAAATTCTTCATGTCTCCTCAAAGTCTTTCGAAATTCCACAAACATCCCACGCAATTCCATGAACGTCCCAACAAACTCCTTAAACCTTCTCAAAACCCCACCAAATTCCAGAAACTTCCCACAAAAACTTTACAAATTTCCACACATCCTAGAAAAATCCCTCAAAATTCTTCAAGTCTCCTCAAAATCTCACCAAATTCCAGAACATTCCACAACATTTCAAAGAAATCGCACAACATTCCAGAAACCTCCCACAAAATTCTTTACATTTTCACAAAACTCCACCAAATTCCAGAATCATCCCACAAAAACTCTTCCAATTTCCACAAAATTCCACAAACATCCCACAAAATTCCAGAAAAATATTCTCAAAACCCTACCAAATTCCAGAAACATCCCACAAACTTACCACAAACATCCCAATTATCTCCCTAAATCTTCTCAAAGTCCTTCTAAATTCCAGAAACATCCCAGAAAAACTTTTCCAATTTCCACAAAATTCCACAAACATTCCACCAAATTCCAGAAAAATCCCACAAAATTCCACAAACATCCCAACAAACTCCCTAAGTCTTCTCAAAACCCTACCAAATTCCAGAAATATCCCACAAAATCTTTACCACACAATCTAAGAAAAATACCTCAAAATTCTTCATGTCTCCTCAAAGTCTTTCGAAATTCCACAAACATCCCACACACTTCCATGAACGTCCCAACGAACTCCTTAAACCTTCTCAAAACCCCACCAAATTCCAGAAACTTCCCACAAAAACTTTACAAATTTCCACACATCCTAGAAAAATCCCTCAAAATTCTTCAAGTCTCCTCAAAATCTCACCCAATTCCAGAACATTCCACAACATTTCAAAGAAATCGCACAACATTCCAGAAACCTCCCACAAAATTCTTTACATTTTCGCAAAACTCCACCAAATTCCAGAATCATCCCACAAAAACTCTTCCAATTTCCACAAAATTCCACAAACATCCCACAAAATTCCAGAAAAATATTCTCAAAACCCTACCAAATTCCACAAACATCCCACAAAATTCCACAAACATCCCAACAAACTCCCTACATCATCTCAAAACCCTACCAAATTCCACAAACATCCCACAAAATTCCACAAACATCCCAACAAACTCCCTACATCATCTCAAAACCCTACCAAATTCCAGAAACATCCCACAAACACATTTCCAATTTCCACAAAATTCCACAAACATTCCACCAAATTCCAGAAAAATCCCACAAAATCTTTACAAATTTCCACACAATCTAAGAAAAATACCTCAAAATTCTTCATGTCTCATCAAAGTCCTTCAAAATTCCAGAAACATCCACCAAAATTCCACAAACATCCCAACAAACTCCCTAAGTCTTCTCAAAACCCTAACAAATTCCAGAAACATTCCACAAATTTCCACACAATCTAAGAAAAATACCTCAAAATGCTTCATGTCTCTACAATGTCTACCAAATTCCAGAAACATCCCACAAAATCTCTTCCAATTTGCACACGATCTAAGAAAACTCTTTCAAAATTCCTCAAGTCTGGTCAAAATCGCACAAAATTCCAGAAACATCCCAAAAAATTCCACAAACATCCCAACAAACTCCCAAAGTCTTCTCAAAACCCTACCAAATTCCGGAAATATCCCACAAAATCTTTACCACACAATCTAAGAAAAATACCTCAAAATTCTTCATGTCTCCTCAAAGTCCTTCAAAATTCCAGAAACATCCCACAAAATTCCACAAACATCCCAACAAACTCCCTAAATCTTCTCAAAACCCCACCAAATTCCAGAAACATCCCACAAAAATCTCCACAAATTTCCACACATCCTAGAAAAATCCCTCAATATTCTTCAAGTCTCCTCAAAATCTCACCAAATTCCAGAAATATCCCAAAAATCTTTACCACACAATCTAAGAAAAATACCTCAAAATTCTTCATGTCTCCTCAAAGTCTTTCGAAATTCCACAAACATCCCACACAATTCCATGAACGTCCCAACGAACTCCTTAAACCTTCTCAAAACCCCACCAAATTCCAGAAACTTCCCACAAAAACTTTACAAATTTCCACACATCCTAGAAAAATCCCTCAAAATTCTTCAAGTCTCCTCAAAATCTCACCCAATTCCAGAACATTCCACAACATTTCAAAGAAATCGCACAACATTCCAGAAACCTCCCACAAAATTCTTTACATTTTCGCAAAACTCCACCAAATTCCAGAATCATCCCACAAAAACTCTTCCAATTTCCACAAAATTCCACAAACATCCCACAAAATTCCAGAAAAATATTCTCAAAACCCTACCAAATTCCACAAACATCCCACAAAATTCCACAAACATCCCAACAAACTCCCTACATCATCTCAAAACCCTACCAAATTCCAGAAACATCCCACAAACACATTTCCAATTTCCACAAAATTCCACAAACATTCCACCAAATTCCAGAAAAATCCCACAAAATCTTTACAAATTTCCACACAATCTAAGAAAAATACCTCAAAATTCTTCATGTCTCATCAAAGTCCTTCAAAATTCCAGAAACATCCACCAAAATTCCACAAACATCCCAACAAACTCCCTAAGTCTTCTCAAAACCCTAACAAATTCCAGAAACTTCCCACAAAAACTTTACAAATTTCCACACATCCTAGAAAAATCCCTCAAAATTCTTCAAGTCTCCTCAAAATCTCACCAAATTCCAGAACATTCCACAACATTTCAAAAACATCACACAACAATCCAGAAACCTCCCACAAAATTCTTTACATTTTCGCAAAACTCCACCAAATTCCAGAAACATCCCACAGAATCTCCACAAATTTCCACACAATCTAAGAAAAATACCTCAAAATTCTTCATGTCTCATCAAAGTCCTTCAAAATTCCAGAAACATCCACCAAAATTCCACAAACATCCCAACAAACTCCCTAAGTCTTCTCAAAACCCTAACAAATTCCAGAAACATTCCACAAATTTCCACACAATCTAAGAAAAATACCTCAAAATGCTTCATGTCTCTACAATGTCTACCAAATTCCAGAAACATCCCACAAAATCTCCAGAAATTTGCACACGATCTAAGAAAACTCTTTCAAAATTCTTCAAGTCTGGTCAAAATCGCACAAAATTTCAGAAACATCCCACAAAAATTCCACAAACATCCCAACAAACTCCCTAAGTCTTCTCAAAACCCTACCAAATTCCAGAAATATCCCACAAAATCTTTACCACACAATCTAAGAAAAATACCTCAAAATTCTTCATGTCTCCTCAAAGTCTTTCGAAATTCCACAAACATCCCACACACTTCCATGAACGTCCCAACGAACTCCTTAAACCTTCTCAAAACCCCACCAAATTCCAGAAACTTCCCACAAAAACTTTACAAATTTCCACACATCCTAGAAAAATCCCTCAAAATTCTTCAAGTCTCCTCAAAATCTCACCAAATTCCAGAACATTCCACAACATTTCAAAGAAATCGCACAACATTCCAGAAACCTCCCACAAAATTCTTTACATTTTCGCAAAACTCCACCAAATTCCAGAATCATCCCACAAAAACTCTTCCAATTTCCACAAAATTCCACAAACATCCCACAAAATTCCAGAAAAATATTCTCAAAACCCTACCAAATTCCACAAACATCCCACAAAATTCCACAAACATCCCAACAAACTCCCTACATCATCTCAAAACCCTACCAAATTCCAGAAACATCCCACAAACACATTTCCAATTTCCACAAAATTCCACAAACATTCCACCAAATTCCAGAAAAATCCCACAAAATCTTCACAAATTTCCACACAATCTAAGAAAAATACCTCAAAATTCTTCATGTCTCATCAAAGTCCTTCAAAATTCCAGAAACATCCACCAAAATTCCACAAACATCCCAACAAACTCCCTAAGTCTTCTCAAAACCCTAACAAATTCCAGAAACATTCCACAAATTTCCACACAATCTAAGAAAAATACCTCAAAATGCTTCATGTCTCTACAATGTCTACCAAATTCCAGAAACATCCCACAAAATCTCCAGAAATTTGCACACGATCTAAGAAAACTCTTTCAAAATTCTTCAAGTCTGGTCAAAATCGCACAAAATTCCAGAAACATCCCAAAAAATTCCACAAACATCCCAACAAACTCCCAAAGTCTTCTAAAAACCCTACCAAATTCCGGAAATATCCCACAAAATCTTTACCACACAATCTAAGAAAAATACCTCAAAATTCTTCATGTCTCCTCAAAGTCTTTCGAAATTCCACAAACATCCCACACAATTCCATGAACGTCCCAACGAACTCCTTAAACCTTCTCAAAACCCCACCAAATTCCAGAAACTTCCCACAAAAACTTTACAAATTTCCACACATCCTAGAAAAATCCCTCAGAATTCTTCAAGTCTCCTCAAAATCTCACCAAATTCCAGAACATTCCACAACATTTCAAAGAAATCGCACAACATTCCAGAAACCTCCCACAAAATTCTTTACATTTTCACAAAACTCCACCAAATTCCAGAATCATCCCACAAAAACTCTTCCAATTTCCACAAAATTCCACAAACATCCCACAAAATTCCAGAAAAATATTCTCAAAACCCTACCAAATTCCAGAAACATCCCACAAAATTCCACAAACATCCCAATAAACTCCCTAAATCTTCTCAAAGTCCTTCTAAATTCCAGAAACATCCCACAAAAACTTTTCCAATTTCCACAAAATTCCACAAACATTCCACCAAATTCCAGAAAAATCCCACAAAATTCCACAAACATCCCAACAAACTCCCTAAGTCTTCTCAAAACCCTACCAAATTCCAGAAATATCCCACAAAATCTTTACAAATTACCACACAATCTAAGAAAAATACATCAAAATTCTTCATGCCTTCTCAAAACCCTACCCAATTCCAGAAACCTCCCACAAAATCTCCACAAATTTCCACACAATCTAAGAAAAATACCTCAAAATGCTTCATGTCTCTACAATGTCTACCAAATTCCAGAAACATCCCACAAAATCTCCAGAAATTTGCACACGATCTAAGAAAACTCTTTCAAAATTCTTCAAGTCTGGTCAAAATCGCACAAAATTTCAGAAACATCCCACAAAAATTCCACAAACATCCCAACAAACTCCCTAAGTCTTCTCAAAACCCTACCAAATTCCAGAAATATCCCACAAAATCTTTACCACACAATCTAAGAAAAATACCTCAAAATTCTTCATGTCTCCTCAAAGTCTTTCGAAATTCCACAAACATCCCACACACTTCCATGAACGTCCCAACGAACTCCTTAAACCTTCTCAAAACCCCACCAAATTCCAGAAACTTCCCACAAAAACTTTACAAATTTCCACACATCCTAGAAAAATCCCTCAAAATTCTTCAAGTCTCCTCAAAATCTCACCAAATTCCAGAACATTCCACAACATTTCAAAGAAATCGCACAACATTCCAGAAACCTCCCACAAAATTCTTTACATTTTCGCAAAACTCCACCAAATTCCAGAATCATCCCACAAAAACTCTTCCAATTTCCACAAAATTCCACAAACATCCCACAAAATTCCAGAAAAATATTCTCAAAACCCTACCAAATTCCACAAACATGCCACAAAATTCCACAAACATCCCAACAAACTCCCTACATCATCTCAAAACCCTACCAAATTCCAGAAACATCCCACAAACACATTTCCAATTTCCACAAAATTCCACAAACATTCCACCAAATTCCAGAAAAATCCCACAAAATTCCACAAACATCTCAACAAACTCCCTAAATCTTCTCAAAGCCCTACCAAATTCCAGAACATTCCACAACATTTCAAAGAAATCACACAACATTCCAGAAACCTCCCACAAAATTCTTTACATTTTCGCAAAACTCCACCAAATTCCAGAAACATCCCACAAAATCTTTACAAATTACCACACAATCTAAGAAAAATACCTCAAAATGCTTCATGTCTCTAAAATGTCAAACAAATTCCAGAAACATCCCACATAATCTCCACAAATTTCCACACAATCTAAGAAAAATACCTCAAAATTCTTCATGTCTCATCAAAGTCCTTCAAAATTCCAGAAACATCCCACAAAATTCCATGAACGTCCCAACGAACTCCTTAAACCTTCTCAAAACCCCACCAAATTCCAGAAACTTCCCACAAAAACTTTACAAATTTCCACACATCCTAGAAAAATCCCTCAAAATTCTTCAAGTCTCCTCAAAATCTCACCAAATTCCAGAACATTCCACAACATTTCAAAAACATCACACAACATTCCAGAAACCTCCCACAAAATTCTTTACATTTTCGCAAAACTCCACCAAATTCCAGAAACATCCCACAGAATCTCCACAAATTTCCACACAATCTAAGAAAAATACCTCAAAATTCTTCATGTCTCATCAAAGTCCTTCAAAATTCCAGAAACATCCACCAAAATTCCACAAACATCCCAACAAACTCCCTAAGTCTTCTCAAAACCCTAACAAATTCCAGAAACATTCCACAAATTTCCACACAATCTAAGAAAAATACCTCAAAATGCTTCATGTCTCTACAATGTCTACCAAATTCCAGAAACATCCCACAAAATCTCCAGAAATTTGCACACGATCTAAGAAAACTCTTTCAAAATTCTTCAAGTCTGGTCAAAATCGCACAAAATTCCAGAAACATCCCAAAAAATTCCACAAACATCCCAACAAACTCCCTAAGTCTTCTCAAAACCCTACCAAATTCCAGAAATATCCCACAAAATCTTTACCACACAGTCTAAGAAAAATAACTCAAAATTCTTCATGTCTCCTCAAAGTCCTTCAAAATTCCAGAAACATCCCACAAAATTCCACAAACATCCCAACAAACTCCCTACATCATCTCAAAACCCTACCAAATTCCAGAAACATCCCACAAACACTTTTCCAATTTCCACAAAATTCCACAAGCATTCCACCAAATTCCAGAAAAATCCCACAAAATTCCACAAACATCCCAACAAACTCCCTAAGTCTTCTCAAAGCCCTACCAAATTCCAGAACATTCCACAACATTTCAAAGAAATCACACAACATTCCAGAAACCTCCCACAAAATTCTTTACATTTTCGCAAAACTCCACCAAATTCCAGAAACATCCCACAAAATCTTTACAAATTACCACACAATCTAAGAAAAATACCTCAAAATGCTTCATGTCTCTACAATGTCCAACAAATTCCAGAAACATCCCACATACTCTCCACAAATTTCCACACAATCTAAGAAAAATACCTCAAAATTCTTCATGTCTCATCAAAGTCCTTCAAAATTCCACAAACATCCACCAAAATTCCACAAACATCCCAACAAACTCCCTAAGTCTTCTCAAAACCCTAACAAATTCCAGAAACATTCCACAAATTTCCACACAATCTAAGAAAAATACCTCAAAATGCTTCATGTCTCTACAATGTCTACCAAATTCCAGAAACATCCCACAAAATCTCCTCCAATTTGCACATGATCTAAGATAACTCTTTCAAAATTCTTCAAGTCTGGTCAAAATCGCACAAAATTCCAGACACATCCCAAAAAATTCCACAAACATCCCAACAAACTCCCTAAGTCTTCTAAAAACCCTACCAAATTCCGGAAATATCCCACAAAATCTTTACCACACAATCTAAGAAAAATACCTCAAAATTCTTCATGTCTCCTCAAAGTCCTTCAAAATTCCAGAAACATCCCACAAAATTCCACAAACATCCCAACAAACTCCCTAAACCTTCTCAAAACCCCACCAAATTCCAGAAACATCCCACAAAAATCTCCACAAATTTCCACACATCCTAGAAAAATCCCTCAAAATTCTTCAAGTCTCCTCAAAATCTCACCAAATTCCAGAAATATCCCACAAAATCTTTACCACACAATCTAAGAAAAATACCTCAAAATTCTTCATGTCTCCTCAAAGTCTTTCGAAATTCCACAAACATCCCACGCAATTCCATGAACGTCCCAACAAACTCCTTAAACCTTCTCAAAACCCCACCAAATTCCAGAAACTTCCCACAAAAACTTTACAAATTTCCACACATCCTAGAAAAATCCCTCAAAATTCTTCAAGTCTCCTCAAAATCTCACCAAATTCCAGAACATTCCACAACATTTCAAAGAAATCGCACAACATTCCAGAAACCTCCCACAAAATTCTTTACATTTTCACAAAACTCCACCAAATTCCAGAATCATCCCACAAAAACTCTTCCAATTTCCACAAAATTCCACAAACATCCCACAAAATTCCAGAAAAATATTCTCAAAACCCTACCAAATTCCAGAAACATCCCACAAAATTACCACAAACATCCCAATTATCTCCCTAAATCTTCTCAAAGTCCTTCTAAATTCCAGAAACATCCCAGAAAAACTTTTCCAATTTCCACAAAATTCCACAAACATTCCACCAAATTCCAGAAAAATCCCACAAAATTCCACAAACATCCCAACAAACTCCCTAAGTCTTCTCAAAACCCTACCAAATTCCAGAAATATCCCACAAAATCTTTACCACACAATCTAAGAAAAATACCTCAAAATTCTTCATGTCTCCTCAAAGTCTTTCGAAATTCCACAAACATCCCACACAATTCCATGAACGTCCCAACAAACTCCCTACATCATCTCAAAACCCTACCAAATTCCAGAAACATCCCACAAACACATTTCCAATTTCCACAAAATTCCACAAACATTCCACCAAATTCCAGAAAAATCCCACAAAATCTTTACAAATTTCCACACAATCTAAGAAAAATACCTCAAAATTCTTCATGTCTCATCAAAGTCCTTCAAAATTCCAGAAACATCCACCAAAATTCCACAAACATCCCAACAAACTCCCTAAGTCTTCTCAAAACCCTAACAAATTCCAGAAACTTCCCACAAAAACTTTACAAATTTCCACACATCCTAGAAAAATCCCTCAAAATTCTTCAAGTCTCCTCAAAATCTCACCAAATTCCAGAACATTCCACAACATTTCAAAAACATCACACAACAATCCAGAAACCTCCCACAAAATTCTTTACATTTTCGCAAAACTCCACCAAATTCCAGAAACATCCCACAGAATCTCCACAAATTTCCACACAATCTAAGAAAAATACCTCAAAATTCTTCATGTCTCATCAAAGTCCTTCAAAATTCCAGAAACATCCACCAAAATTCCACAAACATCCCAACAAACTCCTTAAGTCTTCTCAAAACCCTAACAAATTCCAGAAACATTGCACAAATTTCCACACAATCTAAGAATAACACCTCAAAATGCTTCATGTCTCTACAATGTCTACCAAATTCCAGAAACATCCCACAAAATCTCCACAAATTTGCACACGATCTAAGAAAACTCTTTCAAAATTCTTCAAGTCTGGTCAAAATCGCACAAAATTCCAGAAACATCCCAAAAAATTCCACAAACATCCCAACAAACTCCCTAAGTCTTCTCAAAACCCTAACAAATTCCAGAAATATCCCACAAAATCTTTACCACACAGTCTAAGAAAAATACCTCAAAATTCTTCATGTTTCCTCAAAGTCCTTCAAAATTCCAGAAACATCCCACAAAATTCCACAAACATCCGAACAAACTCCCTACATCATCTCAAAACCCTACCAAATTCCAGAAACATCCCACAAACACTTTTCCAATTTCCACAAAATTCCACAAACATTCCACCAAATTCCAGAAAAATCCCACAAAATTCCACAAACATCCCAACAAACTCCCTAAGTCTTCTCAAAACCCTACCAAATTCCAGAAATATCCCACAAAATCTTTACCACACAATCTAAGAAAAATACCTCAAAATTCTTCATGTCTCATCAAAGTCTTTCGAAATTCCACAAACATCCCACACACTTCCATGAACGTCCCAACGAACTCCTTAAACCTTCTCAAAACCCCACCAAATTCCAGAAACTTCCCACAAAAACTTTACAAATTTCCACACATCCTAGAAAAATCCCTCAAAATTCTTCAAGTCTCCTCAAAATCTCACCAAATTCCAGAACATTCCACAACATTTCAAAGAAATCGCACAACATTCCAGAAACCTCCCACAAAATTCTTTACATTTTCGCAAAACTCCACCAAATTCCAGAATCATCCCACAAAAACTCTTCCAATTTCCACAAAATTCCACAAACATCCCACAAAATTCCAGAAAAATATTCTCAAAACCCTACCAAATTCCAGAAACATCCCACAAACACTTTTCCAATTTCCACAAAATTCCACAAACATTCCACCAAATTCCAGAAAAATCCCACAAAATTCCACAAACATCCCAACAAACTCCCTAAGTCTTCTCAAAGCCCTACCAAATTCCAGAACATTCCACAACATTTCAAAGAAATCACACAACATTCCAGAAACCTCCCACAAAATTCTTTACATTTTCGCAAAACTCCACCAAATTCCAGAAACATCCCACAAAATCTTTACAAATTACCACACAATCTAAGAAAAATACCTCAAAATGCTTCATGTCTCTACAATGTCCAACAAATTCCAGAAACATCCCACATAATCTCCACAAATTTCCACACAATCTAAGAAAAATACCTCAAAATTCTTCATGTCTCATCAAAGTCCTTCAAAATTCCAGAAACATCCACCAAAATTCCACAAACATCCCAACAAACTCCCTAAGTCTTCTCAAAACCCTAACAAATTCCAGAAACATTCCACAAATTTCCACACAATCTAAGAAAAATACCTCAAAATGCTTCATGTCTCTACAATGTCTACCAAATTCCAGAAACATCCCAGAAAATCTCCTCCAATTTGCACACGATCTAAGAAAACTCTTTCAAAATTCTTCAACTCTGGTCAAAATCGGACAAAATTCCAGAAACATCCCAAAAAATTCCACAAACATCCCAACAAACTCCCAAAGTCTTCTCAAAACCCTACCAAATTCTGGAAATATCCCACAAAATCTTTACCACACAATCTAAGAAAAATACTCAAAATTCTTCATGTCTCCTCAAAGTCCTTCAAAATTCCAGAAACATCCCACAAAATTCCACAAACATCCCAACAAACTCCCTAAGTCTTCTCAAAACCCCACCAAATTCCAGAAACATCCCACAAAAATCTCCACAAATTTCCACACATCCTAGAAAAATCCCTCAATATTCTTCAAGTCTCCTCAAAATCTCACCAAATTCCAGAAATATCCCACAAAATCTTTACCACACAATCTAAGAAAAATACCTCAAAATTCTTCATGTCTCATCAAAGTCTTTCGAAATTCCACAAACATCCCACACACTTCCATGAACGTCCCAACGAACTCCTTAAACCTTCTCAAAACCCCACCAAATTCCAGAAACTTCCCACAAAAACTTTACAAATTTCCACACATCCTAGAAAAATCCCTCAAAATTCTTCAAGTCTCCTCAAAATCTCATCAAATTCCAGAACATTCCACAACATTTCAAAGAAATCGCACAACATTCCAGAAACCTCCCACAAAATTCTTTACATTTTCGCAAAACTCCACCAAATTCCAGAATCATCCCACAAAAACTCTTCCAATTTCCACAAAATTCCACAAACATCCCACAAAATTCCAGAAAAATATTCTCAAAACCCTACCAAATTCCAGAAACATCCCACAAAATTCCACAAACATCCCAATAAACTCCCTAAATCTTCTCAAAGTCCTTCTACGTTCCAGAAACATCCCACAAACACTTTTCCAATTTCCACAAAATTCCACAAACATTCCACCAAATTCCAGAAAAATCCCACAAAATTCCACAAACATCCCAACAAACTCCCTAAGTCTTCTCAAAACCCTACCAAATTCCAGAAATATCCCACAAAATCTTTACAAATTACCACACAATCTAAGAAAAATACATCAAAATTCTTCATGCCTTCTCAAAACCCTACCCAATTCCAGAAACCTCCCACAAAATCTCCACAAATTTCCACACAATCTAAGAAAAATACCTCAAAATTCTTCATGTCTCCTCAAACTCCTTCAAAATTCCAGAAACATCCACCAAAATTCCACAAACATCCCAACAAACTCCCTAAGTCTTCTCAAAACCCTAACAAATTCCAGAAACATTCCACAAATTTCCACACAATCTAAGAAAAATACCTCAAAATGCTTCATGTCTCTACAATGTCTACCAAATTCCAGAAACATCCCACAAAATCTCCAGAAATTTGCACATGATTTAAGAAAACTCTTTCAAAATTCTTCAAGTCTGGTCAAAATCGCACAAAATTCCAGACACATCCCAAAAAATTCCACAAACATCCCAACAAACTCCCTAAGTCTTCTCAAAACCCTACCAAATTCCGGAAATATCCCACAAAATCTTTACCACACAATCTAAGAAAAATACCTCAAAATTCTTCATGTCTCCTCAAAGTCCTTCAAAATTCCAGAAACATCCCACAAAATTCCACAAACATCCCAACAAACTCTCTAAACCTTCTCAAAACCCCACCAAATTCCAGAAACATCCCACAAAAATCTCCACAAATTTCCACACATCCTAGAAAAATCCCTCAAAATTCTTCAAGTCTCCTCAAAATCTCACCAAATTCCAGAAATATCCCACAAAATCTTTACCACACAATCTAAGAAAAATACCTCAAAATTCTTCATGTCTCCTCAAAGTCTTTCGAAATTCCACAAACATCCCACACAATTCCATGAACGTCCCAACGAACTCCTTAAACCTTCTCAAAACCCCACCAAATTCCAGAAACTTCCCACAAAAACTTTACAAATTTCCACACATCCTAGAAAAATCCCTCAAAATTCTTCAAGTATCCTCAAAATCTCACCAAATTCCAGAACATTCCACAACATTTCAAAGAAATCGCACAACATTCCAGAAACCTCCCACAAAATTCTTTACATTTTCACAAAACTCCACCAAATTCCAGAATCATCCCACAAAAACTCTTCCAATTTCCACAAAATTCCACAAATATCCCACAAAATTCCAGAAAAATATTCTCAAAACCCTACCAAATTCCAGAAACATCCCACAAAATTCCACAAACATCCCAATAAACTCCCTAAATCTTCTCAAAGTCCTTCAAAATTCCAGAAACATCCACCAAAATTCCACAAACATCCCAACAAACTCCCTAAGTCTTCTCAAAACCCTAACAAATTCCAGAAACATTCCACAAATTTCCACACAATCTAAGAAAAATACCTCAAAATGCTTCATGTCTCTACAATGTCTACCAAATTCCAGAAACATCCCACAAAATCTCCAGAAATTTGCACATGATTTAAGAAAACTCTTTCAAAATTCTTCAAGTCTGGTCAAAATCGCACAAAATTACAGACACATCCCAAAAAATTCCACAAACATCCCAACAAACTCCCTAAGTCTTCTCAAAACCCTACCAAATTCTAGAAATATCCCACAAAATCTTTACCACACAATCTAAGAAAAATACTCAAAATTCTTCATGTCTCCTCAAAGTCCTTCAAAATTCCAGAAACATCCCACAAAATTCCACAAACATCCCAACAAACTCCCTAAGTCTTCTCAAAACCCCACCAAATTCCAGAAACATCCCACAAAAATCTCCACAAATTTCCACACATCCTAGAAAAATCCCTCAATATTCTTCAAGTCTCCTCAAAATCGCACAAAATTCCAGAAACATCCCAAAAAATTCCACAAACATCCCAACAAACTCCCTAAGTCTTCTCAAAACCCTACCAAATTCCAGAAATATCCCACAAAATCTTTACCACACAATCTAAGAAAAATACCTCAAAATTCTTCATGTCTCCTCAAAGTCTTTCGAAATTCCACAAACATCCCACACACTTCCATGAACGTCCCAACGAACTCCTTAAACCTTCTCAAAACCCCACCAAATTCCAGAAACTTCCCACAAAAACTTTACAAATTTCCACACATCCTAGAAAAATCCCTCAAAATTCTTCAAGTCTCCTCAAAATCTCACCCAATTCCAGAACATTCCACAACATTTCAAAGAAATCGCACAACATTCCAGAAACCTCCCACAAAATTCTTTACATTTTCGCAAAACTCCACCAAATTCCAGAATCATCCCACAAAAACTCTTCCAATTTCCACAAAATTCCACAAACATCCCACAAAATTCCAGAAAAATATTCTCAAAACCCTACCAAATTCCACAAACATCCCACAAAATTCCACAAACATCCCAACAAACTCCCTACATCATCTCAAAACCCTACCAAATTCCAGAAACATCCCACAAACACATTTCCAATTTCCACAAAATTCCACAAACATTCCACCAAATTCCAGAAAAATCCCACAAAATCTTTACAAATTTCCACACAATCTAAGAAAAATACCTCAAAATTCTTCATGTCTCATCAAAGTCCTTCAAAATTCCAGAAACATCCACCAAAATTCCACAAACATCCCAACAAACTCCCTAAGTCTTCTCAAAACCCTAACAAATTCCAGAAACATTCCACAAATTTCCACACAATCTAAGAAAAATACCTCAAAATGCTTCATGTCTCTACAATGTCTACCAAATTCCAGAAACATCCCACAAAATCTCTTCCAATTTGCACACGATCTAAGAAAACTCTTTCAAAATTCCTCAAGTCTGGTCAAAATCGCACAAAATTCCAGAAACATCCCAAAAAATTCCACAAACATCCCAACAAACTCCCAAAGTCTTCTCAAAACCCTACCAAATTCCGGAAATATCCCACAAAATCTTTACCACACAATCTAAGAAAAATACCTCAAAATTCTTCATGTCTCCTCAAAGTCCTTCAAAATTCCAGAAACATCCCACAAAATTCCACAAACATCCCAACAAACTCCCTAAATCTTCTCAAAACCCCACCAAATTCCAGAAACATCCCACAAAAATCTCCACAAATTTCCACACATCCTAGAAAAATCCCTCAATATTCTTCAAGTCTCCTCAAAATCTCACCAAATTCCAGAAATATCCCAAAAATCTTTACCACACAATCTAAGAAAAATACCTCAAAATTCTTCATGTCTCCTCAAAGTCTTTCGAAATTCCACAAACATCCCACACAATTCCATGAACGTCCCAACGAACTCCTTAAACCTTCTCAAAACCCCACCAAATTCCAGAAACTTCCCACAAAAACTTTACAAATTTCCACACATCCTAGAAAAATCCCTCAAAATTCTTCAAGTCTCCTCAAAATCTCACCCAATTCCAGAACATTCCACAACATTTCAAAGAAATCGCACAACATTCCAGAAACCTCCCACAAAATTCTTTACATTTTCGCAAAACTCCACCAAATTCCAGAATCATCCCACAAAAACTCTTCCAATTTCCATAAAATTCCACAAACATCCCACAAAATTCCAGAAAAATATTCTCAAAACCCTACCAAATTCCACAAACATCCCACAAAATTCCACAAACATCCCAACAAACTCCCTACATCATCTCAAAACCCTACCAAATTCCAGAAACATCCCACAAACACATTTCCAATTTCCACAAAATTCCACAAACATTCCACCAAATTCCAGAAAAATCCCACAAAATCTTTACAAATTTCCACACAATCTAAGAAAAATACCTCAAAATTCTTCATGTCTCATCAAAGTCCTTCAAAATTCCAGAAACATCCACCAAAATTCCACAAACATCCCAACAAACTCCCTAAGTCTTCTCAAAACCCTAACAAATTCCAGAAACTTCCCACAAAAACTTTACAAATTTCCACACATCCTAGAAAAATCCCTCAAAATTCTTCAAGTCTCCTCAAAATCTCACCAAATTCCAGAACATTCCACAACATTTCAAAAACATCACACAACAATCCAGAAACCTCCCACAAAATTCTTTACATTTTCGCAAAACTCCACCAAATTCCAGAAACATCCCACAGAATCTCCACAAATTTCCACACAATCTAAGAAAAATACCTCAAAATTCTTCATGTCTCATCAAAGTCCTTCAAAATTCCAGAAACATCCACCAAAATTCCACAAACATCCCAACAAACTCCTTAAGTCTTCTCAAAACCCTAACAAATTCCAGAAACATTGCACAAATTTCCACACAATCTAAGAATAACACCTCAAAATGCTTCATGTCTCTACAATGTCTACCAAATTCCAGAAACATCCCACAAAATCTCCACAAATTTGCACACGATCTAAGAAAACTCTTTCAAAATTCTTCAAGTCTGGTCAAAATCGCACAAAATTCCAGAAACATCCCAAAAAATTCCACAAACATCCCAACAAACTCCCTAAGTCTTCTCAAAACCCTAACAAATTCCAGAAATATCCCACAAAATCTTTACCACACAGTCTAAGAAAAATACCTCAAAATTCTTCATGTTTCCTCAAAGTCCTTCAAAATTCCAGAAACATCCCACAAAATTCCACAAACATCCGAACAAACTCCCTACATCATCTCAAAACCCTACCAAATTCCAGAAACATCCCACAAACACTTTTCCAATTTCCACAAAATTCCACAAACATTCCACCAAATTCCAGAAAAATCCCACAAAATTCCACAAACATCCCAACAAACTCCCTAAGTCTTCTCAAAACCCTACCAAATTCCAGAAATATCCCACAAAATCTTTACCACACAATCTAAGAAAAATACCTCAAAATTCTTCATGTCTCATCAAAGTCTTTCGAAATTCCACAAACATCCCACACACTTCCATGAACGTCCCAACGAACTCCTTAAACCTTCTCAAAACCCCACCAAATTCCAGAAACTTCCCACAAAAACTTTACAAATTTCCACACATCCTAGAAAAATCCCTCAAAATTCTTCAAGTCTCCTCAAAATCTCACCAAATTCCAGAACATTCCACAACATTTCAAAGAAATCGCACAACATTCCAGAAACCTCCCACAAAATTCTTTACATTTTCGCAAAACTCCACCAAATTCCAGAATCATCCCACAAAAACTCTTCCAATTTCCACAAAATTCCACAAACATCCCACAAAATTCCAGAAAAATATTCTCAAAACCCTACCAAATTCCAGAAACATCCCACAAACACTTTTCCAATTTCCACAAAATTCCACAAACATTCCACCAAATTCCAGAAAAATCCCACAAAATTCCACAAACATCCCAACAAACTCCCTAAGTCTTCTCAAAGCCCTACCAAATTCCAGAACATTCCACAACATTTCAAAGAAATCACACAACATTCCAGAAACCTCCCACAAAATTCTTTACATTTTCGCAAAACTCCACCAAATTCCAGAAACATCCCACAAAATCTTTACAAATTACCACACAATCTAAGAAAAATACCTCAAAATGCTTCATGTCTCTACAATGTCCAACAAATTCCAGAAACATCCCACATAATCTCCACAAATTTCCACACAATCTAAGAAAAATACCTCAAAATTCTTCATGTCTCATCAAAGTCCTTCAAAATTCCACAAACATCCACCAAAATTCCACAAACATCCCAACAAACTCCCTAAGTCTTCTCAAAACCCTAACAAATTCCAGAAACATTCCACAAATTTCCACACAATCTAAGAAAAATACCTCAAAATGCTTCATGTCTCTACAATGTCTACCAAATTCCAGAAACATCCCAGAAAATCTCCTCCAATTTGCACACGATCTAAGAAAACTCTTTCAAAATTCTTCAACTCTGGTCAAAATCGGACAAAATTCCAGAAACATCCCAAAAAATTCCACAAACATCCCAACAAACTCCCAAAGTCTTCTCAAAACCCTACCAAATTCTGGAAATATCCCACAAAATCTTTACCACACAATCTAAGAAAAATACTCAAAATTCTTCATGTCTCCTCAAAGTCCTTCAAAATTCCAGAAACATCCCACAAAATTCCACAAACATCCCAACAAACTCCCTAAGTCTTCTCAAAACCCCACCAAATTCCAGAAACATCCCACAAAAATCTCCACAAATTTCCACACATCCTAGAAAAATCCCTCAATATTCTTCAAGTCTCCTCAAAATCTCACCAAATTCCAGAAATATCCCACAAAATCTTTACCACACAATCTAAGAAAAATACCTCAAAATTCTTCATGTCTCATCAAAGTCTTTCGAAATTCCACAAACATCCCACACACTTCCATGAACGTCCCAACGAACTCCTTAAACCTTCTCAAAACCCCACCAAATTCCAGAAACTTCCCACAAAAACTTTACAAATTTCCACACATCCTAGAAAAATCCCTCAAAATTCTTCAAGTCTCCTCAAAATCTCATCAAATTCCAGAACATTCCACAACATTTCAAAGAAATCGCACAACATTCCAGAAACCTCCCACAAAATTCTTTACATTTTCGCAAAACTCCACCAAATTCCAGAATCATCCCACAAAAACTCTTCCAATTTCCACAAAATTCCACAAACATCCCACAAAATTCCAGAAAAATATTCTCAAAACCCTACCAAATTCCAGAAACATCCCACAAAATTCCACAAACATCCCAATAAACTCCCTAAATCTTCTCAAAGTCCTTCTACGTTCCAGAAACATCCCACAAACACTTTTCCAATTTCCACAAAATTCCACAAACATTCCACCAAATTCCAGAAAAATCCCACAAAATTCCACAAACATCCCAACAAACTCCCTAAGTCTTCTCAAAACCCTACCAAATTCCAGAAATATCCCACAAAATCTTTACAAATTACCACACAATCTAAGAAAAATACATCAAAATTCTTCATGCCTTCTCAAAACCCTACCCAATTCCAGAAACCTCCCACAAAATCTCCACAAATTTCCACACAATCTAAGAAAAATACCTCAAAATTCTTCATGTCTCCTCAAACTCCTTCAAAATTCCAGAAACATCCACCAAAATTCCACAAACATCCCAACAAACTCCCTAAGTCTTCTCAAAACCCTAACAAATTCCAGAAACATTCCACAAATTTCCACACAATCTAAGAAAAATACCTCAAAATGCTTCATGTCTCTACAATGTCTACCAAATTCCAGAAACATCCCACAAAATCTCCAGAAATTTGCACATGATTTAAGAAAACTCTTTCAAAATTCTTCAAGTCTGGTCAAAATCGCACAAAATTCCAGACACATCCCAAAAAATTCCACAAACATCCCAACAAACTCCCTAAGTCTTCTCAAAACCCTACCAAATTCCGGAAATATCCCACAAAATCTTTACCACACAATCTAAGAAAAATACCTCAAAATTCTTCATGTCTCCTCAAAGTCCTTCAAAATTCCAGAAATATCCCACAAAATTCCACAAACATCCCAACAAACTCTCTAAACCTTCTCAAAACCCCACCAAATTCCAGAAACATCCCACAAAAATCTCCACAAATTTCCACACATCCTAGAAAAATCCCTCAAAATTCTTCAAGTCTCCTCAAAATCTCACCAAATTCCAGAAATATCCCACAAAATCTTTACCACACAATCTAAGAAAAATACCTCAAAATTCTTCATGTCTCCTCAAAGTCTTTCGAAATTCCACAAACATCCCACACAATTCCATGAACGTCCCAACGAACTCCTTAAACCTTCTCAAAACCCCACCAAATTCCAGAAACTTCCCACAAAAACTTTACAAATTTCCACACATCCTAGAAAAATCCCTCAAAATTCTTCAAGTATCCTCAAAATCTCACCAAATTCCAGAACATTCCACAACATTTCAAAGAAATCGCACAACATTCCAGAAACCTCCCACAAAATTCTTTACATTTTCACAAAACTCCACCAAATTCCAGAATCATCCCACAAAAACTCTTCCAATTTCCACAAAATTCCACAAATATCCCACAAAATTCCAGAAAAATATTCTCAAAACCCTACCAAATTCCAGAAACATCCCACAAAATTCCACAAACATCCCAATAAACTCCCTAAATCTTCTCAAAGTCCTTCAAAATTCCAGAAACATCCACCAAAATTCCACAAACATCCCAACAAACTCCCTAAGTCTTCTCAAAACCCTAACAAATTCCAGAAACATTCCACAAATTTCCACACAATCTAAGAAAAATACCTCAAAATGCTTCATGTCTCTACAATGTCTACCAAATTCCAGAAACATCCCACAAAATCTCCAGAAATTTGCACATGATTTAAGAAAACTCTTTCAAAATTCTTCAAGTCTGGTCAAAATCGCACAAAATTACAGACACATCCCAAAAAATTCCACAAACATCCCAACAAACTCCCTAAGTCTTCTCAAAACCCTACCAAATTCTAGAAATATCCCACAAAATCTTTACCACACAATCTAAGAAAAATACTCAAAATTCTTCATGTCTCCTCAAAGTCCTTCAAAATTCCAGAAACATCCCACAAAATTCCACAAACATCCCAACAAACTCCCTAAGTCTTCTCAAAACCCCACCAAATTCCAGAAACATCCCACAAAAATCTCCACAAATTTCCACACATCCTAGAAAAATCCCTCAATATTCTTCAAGTCTCCTCAAAATCTCACCAAATTCCAGAAATATCCCACAAAATCTTTACCACACAATCTAAGAAAAATACCTCAAAATTCTTCATGTCTCATCAAAGTCTTTCGAAATTCCACAAACATCCCACACACTTCCATGAACGTCCCAACGAACTCCTTAAACCTTCTCAAAACCCCACCAAATTCCAGAAACTTCCCACAAAAACTTTACAAATTTCCACACATCCTAGAAAAATCCCTCAAAATTCTTCAAGTCTCCTCAAAATCTCATCAAATTCCAGAACATTCCACAACATTTCAAAGAAATCGCACAACATTCCAGAAACCTCCCACAAAATTCTTTACATTTTCGCAAAACTCCACCAAATTCCAGAATCATCCCACAAAAACTCTTCCAATTTCCACAAAATTCCACAAACATCCCACAAAATTCCAGAAAAATACTCTCAAAACCCTACCAAATTCCAGAAACATCCCACAAAATTCCACAAACATCCCAATAAACTCCCTAAATCTTCTCAAAGTCCTTCTACGTTCCAGAAACATCCCACAAACACTTTTCCAATTTCCACAAAATTCCACAAACATTCCACCAAATTCCAGAAAAATCCCACAAAATTCCACAAACATCCCAACAAACTCCCTAAGTCTTCTCAAAACCCTACCAAATTCCAGAAATATCCCACAAAATCTTTACAAATTACCACACAATCTAAGAAAAATACATCAAAATTCTTCATGCCTTCTCAAAACCCTACCCAATTCCAGAAACCTCCCACAAAATCTCCACAAATTTCCACACAATCTAAGAAAAATACCTCAAAATTCTTCATGTCTCCTCAAACTCCTTCAAAATTCCAGAAACATCCACCAAAATTCCACAAACATCCCAACAAACTCCCTAAGTCTTCTCAAAACCCTAACAAATTCCAGAAACATTCCACAAATTTCCACACAATCTAAGAAAAATACCTCAAAATGCTTCATGTCTCTACAATGTCTACCAAATTCCAGAAACATCCCAGAAAATCTCCTCCAATTTGCACACGATCTAAGAAAACTCTTTCAAAATTCTTCAACTCTGGTCAAAATCGCACAAAATTCCAGAAACATCCCAAAAATTTCCACAAACATCCCAACAAACTCCCAAAGTCTTCTCAAAACCCTACCAAATTCTGGAAATATCCCACAAAATCTTTACCACACAATCTAAGAAAAATACTCAAAATTCTTCATGTCTCCTCAAAGTCCTTCAAAATTCCAGAAACATCCCACAAAATTCCACAAACATCCCAACAAACTCCCTAAGTCTTCTCAAAACCCCACCAAATTCCAGAAACATCCCACAAAAATCTCCACAAATTTCCACACATCCTAGAAAAATCCCTCAATATTCTTCAAGTCTCCTCAAAATCTCACCAAATTCCAGAAATATCCCACAAAATCTTTACCACACAATCTAAGAAAAATACCTCAAAATTCTTCATGTCTCCTCAAAGTCTTTCGAAATTCCACAAACATCCCACACAATTCCATGAACGTCCCAACGAACTCCTTAAACCTTCTCAAAACCCCACCAAATTCCAGAAACTTCCCACAAAAACTTTACAAATTTCCACACATCCTAGAAAAATCCCTCAAAATTCTTCAAGTATCCTCAAAATCTCACCAAATTCCAGAACATTTCACAACATTTCAAAGAAATCGCACAACATTCCAGAAACCTCCCACAAAATTCTTTACATTTTCACAAAACTCCACCAAATTCCAGAATCATCCCACAAAAACTCTTCCAATTTCCACAAAATTCCACAAATATCCCACAAAATTCCAGAAAAATATTCTCAAAACCCTACCAAATTCCAGAAACATCCCACAAAATTCCACAAACATCCCAATAAACTCCCTAAATCTTCTCAAAGTCCTTCAAAATTCCAGAAACATCCACCAAAATTCCACAAACATCCCAACAAACTCCCTAAGTCTTCTCAAAACCCTAACAAATTCCAGAAACATTCCACAAATTTCCACACAATCTAAGAAAAATACCTCAAAATGCTTCATGTCTCTACAATGTCTACCAAATTCCAGAAACATCCCACAAAATCTCCAGAAATTTGCACATGATTTAAGAAAACTCTTTCAAAATTCTTCAAGTCTGGTCAAAATCGCACAAAATTCCAGACACATCCCAAAAAATTCCACAAACATCCCAACAAACTCCCTAAGTCTTCTCAAAACCCTACCAAATTCCGGAAATATCCCACAAAATCTTTACCACACAATCTAAGAAAAATACCTCAAAATTCTTCATGTCTCCTCAAAGTCCTTCAAAATTCCAGAAATATCCCACAAAATTCCACAAACATCCCAACAAACTCTCTAAACCTTCTCAAAACCCCACCAAATTCCAGAAACATCCCACAAAAATCTCCACAAATTTCCACACATCCTAGAAAAATCCCTCAAAATTCTTCAAGTCTCCTCAAAATCTCACCAAATTCCAGAAATATCCCACAAAATCTTTACCACACAATCTAAGAAAAATACCTCAAAATTCTTCATGTCTCCTCAAAGTCTTTCGAAATTCCACAAACATCCCACACAATTCCATGAACGTCCCAACGAACTCCTTAAACCTTCTCAAAACCCCACCAAATTCCAGAAACTTCCCACAAAAACTTTACAAATTTCCACACATCCTAGAAAAATCCCTCAAAATTCTTCAAGTATCCTCAAAATCTCACCAAATTCCAGAACATTTCACAACATTTCAAAGAAATCGCACAACATTCCAGAAACCTCCCACAAAATTCTTTACATTTTCACAAAACTCCACCAAATTCCAGAATCATCCCACAAAAACTCTTCCAATTTCCACAAAATTCCACAAATATCCCACAAAATTCCAGAAAAATATTCTCAAAACCCTACCAAATTCCAGAAACATCCCACAAAATTCCACAAACATCCCAATAAACTCCCTAAATCTTCTCAAAGTCCTTCTAAATTCCAGAAACATCCCACAAACACTTTTCCAATTTCCACAAAATTCCACAAACATTCCACCAAATTCCAGAAAAATCCCACAAAATTCCACAAACATCCCAACAAACTCCCTAAGTCTTCTCAAAACCCTACCAAATTCCAGAAATATCCCACAAAATCTTTACAAATTACCACACAATCTAAGAAAAATACATCAAAATTCTTCATGCCTTCTCAAAACCCTACCCAATTCCAGAAACATCCCACAAAATTCCACAAACATCCCAATAAACTCCCTAAATCTTCTCAAAGTCCTTCTAAATTCCAGAAACATCCCACAAACACTTTTCCAATTACCACAAAATTCCAGAAACATTCCACCAAATTCCAGAAAAATCCCACAAAATTCCACAAACATCCCAACAAACTCCCTAAGTCTTCTCAAAACCCTACCAAATTCCAGAAATATCCCACAAAATCTCCACAAATTTCCACAAAATCTAAGAAAAATACCTCAAAATGCTTCATGTCTCTACAATGTCTACCAAATTCCAGAAACATCCCACAAAATCTCCAGAAATTTGCACACGATCTAAGAAAACTCTTTCAAAATTCTTCAAGTCTGGTCAAAATCGCACAAAATTCCAGAAACATCCCAAAAAATTCCACAAACATCCCAACAAACTCCCTAAGTCTTCTCAAAACCCTACCAAATTCCAGAAATATCCCACAAAATCTTTACCACACAATCTAAGAAAAATACCTCAAAATTCTTCATGTCTCATCAAAGTCTTTCGAAATTCCACAAACATCCCACACACTTCCATGAACGTCCCAACGAACTCCTTAAACCTTCTAAAAACCCCACCAAATTCCAGAAACTTCCCACAAAAACTTTACAAATTTCCACACATCCTAGAAAAATCCCTCAAAATTCTTCAAGTCTCCTCAAAATCTCACCAAATTCCAGAACATTCCACAACATTTCAAAGAAATCGCACAACATTCCAGAAACCTCCCACAAAATTCTTTACATTTTCGCAAAACTCCACCAAATTCCAGAATCATCCCACAAAAACTCTTCCAATTTCCACAAAATTCCACAAACATCCCACAAAATTCCAGAAAAATATTCTCAAAACCCTACCAAATTCCAGAAACATCCCACAAACACTTTTCCAATTTCCACAAAATTCCACAAACATTCCACCAAATTCCAGAAAAATCCCACAAAATTCCACAAACATCCCAACAAACTCCCTAAATCTTCTCAAAGCCCTACCAAATTCCAGAACATTCCACAACATTTCAAAGAAATCACACAACATTCCAGAAACCTCCCACAAAATTCTTTACATTTTCGCAAAACTCCACCAAATTCCAGAAACATCCCACAAAATCTTTACAAATTACCACACAATCTAAGAAAAATACCTCAAAATTCTTCATGTCTCTACAATGTCCAACAAATTCCAGAAACATCCCACATAATCTCCACAAATTTCCACACAATCTAAGAAAAATACCTCAAAATTCTTCATGTCTCATCAAAGTCCTTCAAAATTCCAGAAACATCCACCAAAATTCCACAAACATCCCAACAAACTCCCTAAGTCTTCTCAAAACCCTAACAAATTCCAGAAACATTCCACAAATTTCCACACAATCTAAGAAAAATACCTCAAAATGCTTCATGTCTCTACAATGTCTACCAAATTCCAGAATCATCCCACAAAAACTCTTCCAATTTCCACAAAATTCCACAAACATTCCACAAAATTCCAGAAACATCCCAAAAAATTCCACAAACATCCCAACAAACTCCCTAAGTCTTCTCAAAACCCTACCAAATTCCAGAAATATCCCACAAAATCTTTACCACACAATCTAATAAAAATACCTCAAAATTCTTCATGTCTCCTCAAAGTCTTTCGAAATTCCACAAACATCCCACACAATCCCATGAACGTCCCAACGAACTCCTTAAACCTTCTCAAAACCCCACCAAATTCCAGAAACTTCCCACAAAAACTTTACAAATTTCCACACATCCTAGAAAAATCCCTCAAAATTCTTCAAGTCTCCTCAAAATCTCACCAAATTCCAGAACATTTCACAACATTTCAAAGAAATCGCACAACATTCCAGAAACCTCCCACAAAATTCTTTACATTTTCGCAAAACTCCAACAAATTCCAGAATCATCCCACAAAAACTCTTCCAATTTCCACAAAATTCCACAAACATTCCAACAAATTCCAGAAAAATCCCACTAAATTCCACAAACAACCAAAAAAAACTCCCTAAGTCTTGTCAAAACCCTACCAAATTCCAGAAATATCCCACAAAATCTTTACCACACAATCTAAGAAAAATACCTCAAAATCCTTCATGTCTCCTCAAAGTCCTTCAAAATTCCAGAAACATCCCACAAAATTCCATGAACGTCCCAACGAACTCCTTAAACCTTCTCAAAACCCCACCAAATTCCAGAAACTTCCCACAAAAACTTTACAAATTTCCACACATCCTAGAAAAATCCCTCAAAATTCTTCAAGTCTCCTCAAAATCTCACCAAATTCCAGAACATTCCATAACATTTCAAAGATATCGCACAACATTCCAGAAACCTCCCACAAAATTCTTTACATTTTCACAAAACTCCACCAAGTTCCAGAATCATCCCACAAAAACTCTTCCAATTTCCACAAAATTCCACAAACATCCCACAAAATTCCAGAAAAATATTCTCAAAACTCTACCAAATTCCAGAAACATCCCACAAAATTCCACAAACATCCCAATAAACTCCCTAAATCTTCTCAAAGTCCTTCTAAATTCCAGAAACATCCCACAAACACTTTTCCAATTACCACAAAATTCCAGAAACATTCCACCAAATTCCAGAAAAATCCCACAAAATTCAACAAACTCCCTAAGTCTTCTCAAAACCCTACCAAATTCCAGAAATATCCCACAAAATCTTTACAAATTACCACACAATCTAAGAAAAATACATCAAAATTCTTCATGCCTTCTCAAAACCCTACCCAATTCCAGAAACCTCCTACAAAATCTCCAGAAATTTCCACACAATCTAAGAAAAATACCTCAAAATTCTTCATGTCTCCTCAAAGTCCTTCAAAATTCCAGAAACATCCCACAAAATTCCACAAACATCCCAACAAACTCCCTAAGTCTTCTCAAAACCCTAACAAATTCCAGAAACATCCCACAAAAATCTCCACCAATTTCCACACAATCTAAGAAAAATACCTCAAAATGCTTCATGTCTCTACAATGTCTACCAAATTCCAGAAACATCCCACAAAATCTCCACAAATTTGCACACGATCTAAGAAAACGCTTTCAAAATTCTTCAAGTCTGGTCAAAATCGCACAAAATTCCAGAAACATCCCAAAAAATTCCACAAACATCCCAACAAACTCCCTAAGTCTTCTCAAAACCCTACCAAATTCCAGAAATATCCCACAAAATCTTTACCACACAATCTAAGAAAAATACCTCAAAATTCTTCATGTCTCCTCAAAGTCTTTCGAAATTCCACAAACATCCCACACAATTCCATGAACGTCCCAATGAACTCCTTAAACCTTCTCAAAACCCCACCAAATTTCAGAAACTTCCCACAAAAACTTTACAAATTTCCACACATCCTAGAAAAATCCCTCAAAATTCTTCAAGTCTCCTCAAAATCTCACCAAATTCCAGAACATTCCACAACATTTCAAAGAAATCGCACAACATTCCAGAAACCTCCCACAAAATTCTTTACATTTTCACAAAACTCCACCAAATTCCAGAATCATCCCACAAAAACTCTTCCAATTTCCACAAAATTCCACAAACATCCCACAAAATTCCAGAAAAATCCCACTAAATTCCACAAACAACCAAAAAAAACTCCCTAAGTCTTATCAAAACCCTACCAAATTCCAGAAATATCCCACAAAATCTTTACCACACAATCTAAGAAAAATACCTCAAAATCCTTCATGTCTCCTCAAAGTCCTTCAAAATTCCAGAAACATCCCACACAATTCCATGAACGTCCCAACGAACTCCTTAAACCTTCTCAAAACCCCACCAAATTCCAGAAACATCCCAGAAAAATCTCCACAAATTTCCACACATCCTAGAAAAATCCCTCAAAATTCTTCAAGTCTCCTCAAAATCTCACCAAATTCCAGAAATATCCCACAAAATCTTTAACACACAATCTAAGAAAAGTACCTCAAAATTCTTCATGTCTCCTCAAAGTCCTTCAAAATTCCAGAAACATCCCACAAAATTCCACAAACATCCCAACAAACTCCCTAAGTCTTCTCAAAACCCTAACAAATTCCAGAAACATCCCACATAAATCTCCACCAATTTCCACACATCCTAGAAAAATCCCTCAATATTCTTCAAGTCTCCTCAAAATCTCACCAAATTCCAGAATCATCCCACAAAAACTCTTCCAATTTCCACAAAATTCCACAAACATCCCACAAAATTCCAGAAAAATATTCTCAAAACCCTACCAAATTCCAGAAACATCCCACAAAATTCCACAAACATCCCAACAAACTCCCTAAGTCTTATCAAAACCCTACCAAATTCCAGAAATATCCCACAAAATCTTTACCACACAGTCTAAGAAAAATACCTCAAAATTCTTCATGTCTCCTCAAAGTCCTTCAAAATTCCAGAAACATCCCACAAAATTCCACAAACATCCCAACAAACTCCCTAAGTCTTCTCAAAGCCCTACCAAATTCCAGAGCATTCCACAACATTTCAAAGAAATCACACAACATTCCAGAAACCTCCCACAAAATCTTTACAAATTACCACACAATCTAAGAAAAATACCTCAAAATGCTTCATGTCTCTACAATGTCCAACAAATTCCAGAAACATCCCACATAATCTCCACAAATTTCCACACAATCTAAGAAAAATACCTCAAAATTCTTCATGTCTCATCAAAGTCCTTCAAAATTCCAGAAACATCCCACACAATTCCATGAACGTCCCAACGAACTCCTTAAACCTTCTCAAAACACCACCAAATTGCAGAAACTTCCCACAAAAACTTTACAAATTTCCACACATCCTAGAAAAATCCCTCAAAATTCTTCAAGTCTCCTCAAAATCTCACCAAATTCCAGAACATTCCACAACATTTCAAAGAAATCGCACAACATTCCAGAAACCTCCCACAAAATTCTTTACATTTTCGCAAAACTCCACCAAATTCCAGAATCATCCCACAAAAACTCTTCCAATTTCCACAAAATTCCACAAACATTCCACAAAATTCCAGAAACATCCCACTAAATTCCACAAACAACCAAAAAAAACTCCCTAAGTCTTATCAAAACCCTACCAAATTCCAGAAATATCCCACAAAATCTTTACCACACAATCTAAGAAAAATACCTCAAAATTCTTCATGTCTCCTCAAAGTCCTTCAAAATTCCAGAAACATCCCACAAAATTCCACAAACATCCCAACAAACTCCCTACATCATCTCAAAACCCTACCAAATTCCAGAAACATCCCACAAACACTTTTCCAATTTCCACAAAATTCCACAAACATTCCACCAAATTCCAGAAAAATCCCACAAAATTCCACAAACATCCCAACAAACTCCCTAAGTCTTCTCAAAGCCCTACCAAATTCCACAGCATTCCACAACATTTCAAAGAAATCACACAACATTCCAGAAACCTCCCACAAAATTCTTTACATTTTCGCAAAACTCCACCAAATTCCAGAAACATCCCACAAAATCTTTACAAATTACCACACAATCTAAGAAAAATACCTCAAAATGCTTCATGTCTCTACAATGTCTACCAAATTCCAGAAACATCCCACAAAATCTCCAGAAATTTGCACATGATCTAAGAAAACTCTTTCAAAATTCTTCAAGTCTGGTCAAAATCGCACAAAATTCCAGAAACATCCCAAAAAATTCCACAAACATCCCAACAAACTCCCTAAGTCTTCTCAAAACCCTACCAAATTCCGGAAATATCCCACAAAATCTTTACCACACAATCTAAGAAAAATACTCAAAATTCTTCATGTCTCCTCAAAGTCCTTCAAAATTCCAGAAACATCCCACAAAATTCCACAAACATCCCAACAAACTCCCTAAGTCTTCTCAAAACCCCACCAAATTCCAGAAACATCCCACAAAAATCTCCACAAATTTCCACACATCCTAGAAAAATCCCTCAATATTCTTCAAGTCTCCTCAAAATCTCACCAAATTCCAGAAATATCCCACAAAATCTTTACCACACAATCTAAGAAAAATACCTCAAAATTCTTCATGTCTCCTCAAAGTCTTTCGAAATTCCACAAACATCCCACACAATTCCATGAACGTCCCAACGAACTCCTTAAACCTTCTCAAAACCCCACCAAATTCCAGAAACTTCCCACAAAAACTTTACAAATTTCCACACATCCTAGAAAAATCCCTCAAAATTCTTCAAGTCTCCTCAAAATCTCACCAAATTCCAGAACATTCCACAACATTTCAAAGATATCGCACAACATTCCAGAAACCTCCCACAAAATTCTTTACATTTTCACAAAACTCCACCAAATTCCAGAATCATCCCACAAAAACTCTTCCAATTTCCACAAAATTCCACAAACATCCCACAAAATTCCAGAAAAATATTCTCAAAACCCTACCAAATTCCAGAAACATCCCACAAAATTCCACAAACATCCCAATAAACTCCCTAAATCTTCTCAAAGTCCTTCTAAGTTCCAGAAACATCCCACAAGCACTTTTCCAATTTCCACAAAATTCCACAAACATTCCACCAAATTCCAGAAAAATCCCACAAAATTCCACAAACATCCCAACAAACTCCCTAAGTCTTCTCAAAACCCTACCAAATTCCAGAAATATCCCACAAAATCTTTACAAATTACCACACAATCTAAGAAAAATACATCAAAATTCTTCATGCCTTCTCAAAACCCTACCCAATTCCAGAAACCTCCCACAAAATCTCCACAAATTTCCACACAATCTAAGAAAAATACCTCAAAATTCTTCATGTCTCCTCAAACTCCTTCAAAATTCCAGAAACATCCCACAAAATTCCACAAACATCCCAACAAACTCCCTAAGTCTTCTCAAAACCCTAACAAATTCCAGAAACATCCCACAAAAATCTCCACCAATTTCCACACAATCTAAGAAAAATACCTCAAAATGCTTCATGTCTCTACAATGTCTACCAAACTCCAGAAACATCCCACAAAATCTCCACAAATTTGCACACGATCTAAGAAAACTCTTTCAAAATTCTTCAAGTCTGGTCAAAATCGCACAAAATTCCAGAAACATCCCAAAAAATTCCACAAACATCCCAACAAACTCCCTAAGTCTTCTCAAAACCCTACCAAATTCCAGAAATATCCCACAAAATCTTTACCACACAATCTAAGAAAAATACCTCAAAATCCTTCATGTCTCCTCAAAGTCCTTCAAAATTCCAGAAACATCCCACAAAATTCCATGAACGTCCCAACGAACTCCTTAAACCTTCTAAAAACCCCACCAAATTCCAGAAACATCCCAGAAAAATCTCCACAAATTTCCACACATCCTAGAAAAATCCCTCAAAATTCTTCAAGTCTCCTCAAAATCTCACCAAATTCCAGAAATATCCCACAAAATCTTTACCACACAATCTAAGAAAAGTACCTCAAAATTCTTCATGTCTCCTCAGTCCTTCAAAATTCCAGAAACATCCCACAAAATTCCAGAAACATCCCAACAAACTCCCTAAGTCTTCTCAAAACCCTAACAAATTCCAGAAACATCCCACATAAATCTCCACAAATTTCCACACATCCTAGAAAAATACCTCAATATTCTTCAAGTCTCCTCAAAATCTCACCAAATTCCAGAATCATCCCACAAAAACTCTTCCAATTTCCACAAAATTCCACAAACATCCCACAAAATTTCAGAAAAATATTCTCAAAACCCTACCAAATTCCAGAAACATCCCACAAAATTCCACAAACATCCCAATAAACTCCCTAAATCTTCTCAAAGTCCTTCTAAATTCCAGAAACATCCCACAAACACTTTTCCAATTTCCACAAAATTCGACAAACATTCCACCAAATTCCAGAACAATCCCACAAAATTCCACAAACATCCCAACAAACTCCCTAAGTCTTCTCAAAACCCTACCAAATTCCAGAAATATCCCACAAAATCTTTACAAATTACCACACAATCTAAGAAAAATACATCAAAATTCTTCATGCCTTCTCAAAACCCTACCCAATTCCAGAAACCTCCCACAAAATCTCCACAAATTTCCACACAATCTAAGAAAAATACCTCAAAATTCTTCATGTCTCCTCAAACTCCTTCAAAATTCCAGAAACATCCACCAAAATTCCACAAACATCCCAACAAACTCCCTAAGTCTTCTCAAAACCCTAACAAATTCCAGAAACATCCCACAAAAATCTCCACCAATTTCCACACAATCTAAGAAAAATACCTCAAAATGCTTCATGTCTCTACAATGTCTACCAAATTCCAGAAACATCCCACAAAATCTCCACAAATTTGCACACGATCTAAGAAAACTCTTTCAAAATTCTTCAAGTCTGGTCAAAATCGCACAAAATTCCAGAAACATCCCAAAAAATTCCACAAACATCCCAACAAACTCCCTAAGTCTTCTCAAAACCCTACCAAATTCCAGAAATATCCCACAAAATCTTTACCACACAATCTAAGAAAAATACCTCAAAATTCTTCATGTCTCCTCAAAGTCTTTCGAAATTCTACAAACATCCCACACAATTCCATGAACGTCCCAACGAACTCCTTAAACCTTCTCAAACCCCCACCAAATTCCAGAAACTTCCCACAAAAACTTTACAAATTTCCACACATCCTAGAAAAATCCCTCAAAATTCTTCAAGTCTCCTCAAAATCTCATCAAATTCCAGAACATTCCACAACATTTCAAAGAAATCGCACAACATTCCAGAAACCTCCCACAAAATTCTTTACATTTTCGCAAAACTCCACCAAATTCCAGAATCATCCCACAAAAACTCTTCCAATTTCCACAAAATTCCACAAACATTCCACAAAATTCCAGAAAAATCCCACTAAATTCCAAAAACAACCAAAAAAACCTCCCTAAGTCTTATCAAAACCCTACCAAATTCCAGAAATATCCCACAAAATCTTTACCACACAATCTAAGAAAAATACCTCAAAATTCTTCATGTCTCCTCAAAGTCCTTCAAAATTCCAGAAAAATCCCACAAAATTCCACAAACATCCCAACAAACTCCCTAAGTCTTCTCAAAGCCCTACCAAATTCCAGAGCATTCCACAACATTTCAAAGAAATCACACAACATTCCAGAAACCTCCCACAAAATTCTTTACATTTTCGCAAAACTCCACCAAATTCCAGAAACATCCCACAAAATCTTTACAAATTACCACACAATCTAAGAAAAATACCTCAAAATGCTTCATGTCTCTACAATGTCCAACAAATTCCAGAAACATCCCACATAATCTCCACAAATTTCCACACAATCTAAGAAAAATACCTCAAAATGCTTCATGTCTCTACAATGTCTACCAAATTCCAGAAACATCCCACAAAATCTCCAGAAATTTGCACACGATCTAAGAAAACTCTTTCAAAATTCTTCAAGTCTGGTCAAAATCGCACAAAATTCCAGAAACATCCCAAAAAATTCCACAAACATCCCAACAAACTCCCTAAGTCTTCTCAAAACCCTACCAAATTCCGGAAATATCCCACAAAATCTTTACCACACAATCTAAGAAAAATACTCAAAATTCTTCATGTCTCCTCAAAGTCCTTCAAAATTCCAGAAACATCCCACAAAATTCCACAAACATCCCAACAAACTCCCTAAGTCTTCTCAAAACCCCACCAAATTCCAGAAACATCCCACAAAAATCTCCACAAATTTCCACACATCCTAGAAAAATCCCTCAATATTCTTCAAGTCTCCTCAAAATCTCAGCAAATTCCAGAAATATCCCACAAAATCTTTACCACACAATCTAAGAAAAATACCTCAAAATTCTTCATGTCTCCTCAAAGTCTTTCGAAATTCCACAAACATCCCACACAATTCCATGAACGTCCCAACGAACTACTTAAACCTTCTCAAAACCCCACCAAATTCCAGAAACTTCCCACAAAAACTTTACAAATTTCCACACATCCTAGAAAAATCCCTCAAAATTCTTCAAGTCTCCTCAAAATCTCACCAAATTCCAGAACATTCCACAACATTTCAAAGATATCGCACAACATTCCAGAAACCTCCCACAAAATTCTTTACATTTTCACAAAACTCCACCAAATTCCAGAATCATCCCACAAAAACTCTTCCAATTTCCACAAAATTCCACAAACATCCCACAAAATTCCAGAAAAATATTCTCAAAACCCTACCAAATTCCAGAAACATCCCACAAAATTCCACAAACATCCCAATAAACTCCCTAAATCTTCTCAAAGTCCTTCTAAGTTCCAGAAACATCCCACAAACACTTTTCCAATTTCCACAAAATTCCACAAACATTCCACCAAATTCCAGAAAAATCCCACAAAATTCCACAAACATCCCAACAAACTCCCTAAGTCTTCTCAAAACCCTACCAAATTCCAGAAATATCCCACAAAATCTTTACAAATTACCACACAATCTAAGAAAAATACATCAAAATTCTTCATGCCTTCTCAAAACCCTACCCAATTCCAGAAACCTCCCACAAAATCTCCACAAATTTCCACACAATCTAAGAAAAATACCTCAAAATTCTTCATGTCTCCTCAAACTCCTTCAAAATTCCAGAAACATCCCACAAAATTCCACAAACATCCCAACAAACTCCCTAAGTCTTCTCAAAACCCTAACAAATTCCAGAAACATCCCACAAAAATCTCCACCAATTTCCACATAATCTAAGAAAAATACCTCAAAATGCTTCATGTCTCTACAATGTCTACCAAACTCCAGAAACATCCCACAAAATCTCCACAAATTTGCACACGATCTAAGAAAACTCTTTCAAAATTCTTCAAGTCTGGTCAAAATCGCACAAAATTCCAGAAACATCCCAAAAAATTCCACAAACATCCCAACAAACTCCCTAAGTCTTCTCAAAACCCTACCAAATTCCAGAAATATCCCACAAAATCTTTACCACACAATCTAAGAAAAATACCTCAAAATTCTTCATGTCTCCTCAAAGTCTTTCGAAATTCTACAAACATCCCACACAATTCCATGAACGTCCCAACGAACTCCTTAAACCTTCTCAAAACCCCACCAAATTCCAGAAACTTCCCACAAAAACTTTACAAATTTCCACACATCCTAGAAAAATCCCTCAAAATTCTTCAAGTCTCCTCAAAATCTCATCAAATTCCAGAACATTCCACAACATTTCAAAGAAATCGCACAACATTCCAGAAACCTCCCACAAAATTCTTTACATTTTCGCAAAACTCCACCAAATTCCAGAATCATCCCACAAAAACTCTTCCAATTTCCACAAAATTCCACAAACATTCCACAAAATTCCAGAAAAATCCCACTAAATTCCAAAAACAGCCAAAAAAACCTCCCTAAGTCTTATCAAAACCCTACCAAATTCCAGAAATATCCCACAAAATCTTTACCACACAATCTAAGAAAAATACCTCAAAATTCTTCATGTCTCCTCAAAGTCCTTCAAAATTCCAGAAAAATCCCACAAAATTCCACAAACATCCCAACAAACTCCCTAAGTCTTCTCAAAGCCCTACCAAATTCCAGAGCATTCCACAACATTTCAAAGAAATCACACAACATTCCAGAAACCTCCCACAAAATTCTTTACATTTTCGCAAAACTCCACCAAATTCCAGAAACATCCCACAAAATCTTTACAAATTACCACACAATCTAAGAAAAATACCTCAAAATGCTTCATGTCTCTACAATGTCCAACAAATTCCAGAAACATCCCACATAATCTCCACAAATTTCCACACAATCTAAGAAAAATACCTCAAAATGCTTCATGTCTCTACAATGTCTACCAAATTCCAGAAACATCCCACAAAATCTCCAGAAATTTGCACACGATCTAAGAAAACTCTTTCAAAATTCTTCAAGTCTGGTCAAAATCGCACAAAATTCCAGAAACATCCCAAAAAATTCCACAAACATCCCAACAAACTCCCTAAGTCTTCTCAAAACCCTACCAAATTCCGGAAATATCCCACAAAATCTTTACCACACAATCTAAGAAAAATACTCAAAATTCTTCATGTCTCCTCAAAGTCCTTCAAAATTCCAGAAACATCCCACAAAATTCCACAAACATCCCAACAAACTCCCTAAGTCTTCTCAAAACCCCACCAAATTCCAGAAACATCCCACAAAAATCTCCACAAATTTCCACACATCCTAGAAAAATCCTTCAATATTCTTCAAGTCTCCTCAAAATCTCAGCAAATTCCAGAAATATCCCACAAAATCTTTACCACACAATCTAAGAAAAATACCTCAAAATTCTTCATGTCTCCTCAAAGTCTTTCGAAATTCCACAAACATCCCACACAATTCCATGAACGTCCCAACGAACTACTTAAACCTTCTCAAAACCCCACCAAATTCCAGAAACTTCCCACAAAAACTTTACAAATTTCCACACATCCTAGAAAAATCCCTCAAAATTCTTCAAGTCTCCTCAAAATCTCACCAAATTCCAGAACATTCCACAACATTTCAAAGATATCGCACAACATTCCAGAAACCTCCCACAAAATTCTTTACATTTTCACAAAACTCCACCAAATTCCAGAATCATCCCACAAAAACTCTTCCAATTTCCACAAAATTCCACAAACATCCCACAAAATTCCAGAAAAATATTCTCAAAACCCTACCAAATTCCAGAAACATCCCACAAAATTCAACAAACATCCCAATAAACTCCCTAAATCTTCTCAAAGTCCTTCTAAGTTCCAGAAACATCCCACAAACACTTTTCCAATTTCCACAAAATTCCACAAACATTCCACCAAATTCCAGAAAAATCCCACAAAATTCCACAAACATCCCAACAAACTCCCTAAGTCTTCTCAAAACCCTACCAAATTCCAGAAATATCCCACAAAATCTTTACAAATTACCACACAATCTAAGAAAAATACATCAAAATTCTTCATGCCTTCTCAAAACCCTACCCAATTCCAGAAACCTCCCACAAAATCTCCACAAATTTCCACACAATCTAAGAAAAATACCTCAAAATTCTTCATGTCTCCTCAAACTCCTTCAAAATTCCAGAAACATCCCACAAAATTCCACAAACATCCCAACAAACTCCCTAAGTCTTCTCAAAACCCTAACAAATTCCAGAAACATCCCACAAAAATCTCCACCAATTTCCACATAATCTAAGAAAAATACCTCAAAATGCTTCATGTCTCTACAATGTCTACCAAACTCCAGAAACATCCCACAAAATCTCCACAAATTTGCACACGATCTAAGAAAACTCTTTCAAAATTCTTCAAGTCTGGTCAAAATCGCACAAAATTCCAGAAACATCCCAAAAAATTCCACAAACATCCCAACAAACTCCCTAAGTCTTCTCAAAACCCTACCAAATTCCAGAAATATCCCACAAAATCTTTACCACACAATCTAAGAAAAATACCTCAAAATTCTTCATGTCTCCTCAAAGTCTTTCGAAATTCTACAAACATCCCACACAATTCCATGAACGTCCCAACGAACTCCTTAAACCTTCTCAAAACCCCACCAAATTCCAGAAACTTCCCACAAAAACTTTACAAATTTCCACACATCCTAGAAAAATCCCTCAAAATTCTTCAAGTCTCCTCAAAATCTCATCAAATTCCAGAACATTCCACAACATTTCAAAGAAATCGCACAACATTCCAGAAACCTCCCACAAAATTCTTTACATTTTCGCAAAACTCCACCAAATTCCAGAATCATCCCACAAAAACTCTTCCAATTTCCACAAAATTCCACAAACATTCCACAAAATTCCAGAAAAATCCCACTAAATTCCAAAAACAACCAAAAAAACCTCCCTAAGTCTTATCAAAACCCTACCAAATTCCAGAAATATCCCACAAAATCTTTACCACACAATCTAAGAAAAATACCTCAAAATTCTTCATGTCTCCTCAAACTCCTTCAAAATTCCAGAAACATCCCACAAAATTCCACAAACATCCAAACAAACTCCCTAAGTCTTCTCAAAACCCTACCAAATTCCAGAAACATCCCACAAAAATCTCCACAAATTTCCACACATCCTAGAAAAATCCCTCAATATTCTTCAAGTCTCCTCAAAATCTCAGCAAATTCCAGAAATATCCCACAAAATCTTTACCACACAATCTAAGAAAAATACCTCAAAATTCTTCATGTCTCCTCAAAGTCTTTCGAAATTCCACAAACATCCCACACAATTCCATGAACGTCCCAACGAACTACTTAAACCTTCTCAAAACCCCACCAAATTCCAGAAACTTCCCACAAAAACTTTACAAATTTCCACACATCCTAGAAAAATCCCTCAAATTTCTTCATGTCTCCTCAAAATCTCACCAAATTCCAGAACATTCCACAACATTTCAAAGAAATCGCACAACATTCCAGAAACCTCCCACAAAATTCTTTACATTTTCACAAAACTCCACCAAATTCCAGAATCATCCCACAAAAACTCTTCCAATTTCCACAAAATTCCACAAACATCCCACAAAATTCCAGAAAAATATTCTCAAAACCCTACCAAATTCCAGAAACTTCCCACAAAATTCCACAAACATCCCAATAAACTCCCTAAATCTTCTCAAAGTCCTTCTAAATTCCAGAAACATCCCACAAACACTTTTCCAATTACCACAAAATTCCAGAAACATTCCACCAAATTCCAGAAAAATCCCACAAAATACCACAAACATCCCAACAAACTCCCTAAGTCTTCTCAAAACCCTACCAAATTCCAGAAATATCCCACAAAATCTTTACAAATTACCACACAATCTAAGAAAAATACATCAAAATTCTTCATGCCTTCTCAAAACCCTACCCAATTACAGAAACCTCCCACAAAATCTCCACAAATTTCCACACAATCTAAGAAAAATACCTCAAAATTCTTCATGTCTCCTCAAACTCCTTCAAAATTCCAGAAACATCCCACAAAATTCCACAAACATCCCAACAAACTCCCTAAGTCTTCTCAAAACCCTAACAAATTCCAGAAACATCCCACAAAAATCTCCACCAATTTCCACACAATCTAAGAAAAATACCTCAAAATGCTTCATGTCTCTACAATGTCTACCAAATTCCAGAAACATCCCACAAAATCTCCACAAATTTGCACACGATCTAAGAAAACTCTTTCAAAATTCTTCAAGTCTGGTCAAAATCGCACAAAATTCCAGAAACATCCCAAAAAATTCCACAAACATCCCAACAAACTCCCTAAGTCTTCTCAAAACCCTACCAAATTCCAGAAATATCCCACAAAATCTTTACCACACAATCTAAGAAAAATACCTCAAAATCCTTCATGTCTCCTCAAAGTCCTTCAAAATTCCAGAAACATCCCACAAAATTCCATGAACGTCCCAACGAACTCCTTAAACCTTCTCAAAACCCCACCAAATTCCAGGAACATCCCAGAAAAATCTCCACAAATTTCCACACATCCTAGAAAAATCCCTCAAAATTCTTCAAGTCTCCTCAAAATCTCACCAAATTCCAGAAATATCCCACAAAATCTTTACCACACAATCTAAGAAAAGTACCTCAAAATTCTTCATGTCTCCTCAAAGTCCTTCAAAATACCAGAAACATCCCACAAAATTCCACAAACATCCCAACAAACTCCCTAAGTCTTCTCAAAACCCTAACAAATTCCAGAAACATCCCACATAAATCTCCACAAATTTCCACACATCCTAGAAAAATCCCTCGATATTCTTCAAGTCTCCTCAAAATCTCACCAAATTCCAGAATCATCCCACAAAAACTTTTCCAATTTCCACAAAATTCCACAAACATCCCACAAAATTCCAGAAAAATATTCTCAAAACCCTACCAAATTCCAGAAACATCCCACAAAATTCCACAAACATCCCAATAAACTCCCTAAATCTTCTCAAACTCCTTCTAAGTTCCAGAAACATCCCACAAACTCTTTTCCAATTTCCTCAAAATTCCACAAACATTCCACCAAATTCCAGAAAAATCCCACAAAATTCCACAAACATCCCAACAAACTCCCTAAATCTTCTCAAAGCCCTACCAAATTCCAGAACATTCCACAACATTTCAAAGAAATCACACAACATTCCAGAAACCTCCCACAAAATTCTTTACATTTTCGCAAAACTCCACCAAATTCCAGAAACATCCCACATAATCTCCACAAATTTCCACACAATCTAAGAAAAATACCTCAAAATTCTTCATGTCTCATCAAAGTCCTTCAAAATTCCAGAAACATCCACCAAAATTCCACAAACATCCCAACAAACACCCTAAGTCTTCTCAAAACCCTAACAAATTCCAGAAACATTCCACAAATTTCCACACAATCTAAGAAAAATACCTCAAAATGCTTCATGTCTCTACAATGTCTACCAAATTCCAGAAACATCCCAGAAAATCTCCAGAAATTTGCACACGATCTAAGAAAACTCTTTCAAAATTCTTCAAGTCTGGTCAAAATCGCACAAAATTCCAGAAACATCCCAAAAAATTCCACAAACATCCCAACAAACTCCCTAAGTCTTCTCAAAACCCTACCAAATTCCGGAAATATCCCACAAAATCTTTACCACACAATCTAAGAAAAATACCTCAAAATTCTTCATGTCTCCTCAAAGTCCTTCAAAACTCCAGAAACATCCCACAAAATTCCACAAACATCCCAACAAACTCCCTAAGTCTTCTCAAAACCCTACCAAATTCCAGAAACATCCCACAAAAATCTCCACAAATTTCCACACATCCTAGAAAAATCCCTCAATATTCTTCAAGTCTCCTCAAAATCTCACCAAATTCCAGAAATATCCCACAAAATCTTTACCACACAATCTAAGAAAAATACCTCAAAATTCTTCATGTCTCCTCAAAGTCTTTCGAAATTCCACAAACATCCCACACAATTCCATGAACGTCCCAACGAACTCCTTAAACCTTCTCAAAACCCCACCAAATTCCAGAAACTTCCCACAAAAACTTTACAAATTTCCACACATCCTAGAAAAATCCCTCAAAATTCTTCAAGTCTCCTCAAAATCTCACCAAATTCCAGAACATTCCACAACATTTCAAAAACATCGCACAACATTCCAGAAACCTCCCACAAAATTCTTTACATTTTCACAAAACTCCACCAAATTCCAGAATCATCCCACAAAAACTCTTCCAATTTCCACAAAATTCCACAAACATCCCACAAAATTCCAGAAAAATATTCTCAAAACCCTACCAAATTCCAGAAACATCCCACAAAATTCCACAAACATCCCAATAAACTCCCTAAATCTTCTCAAAGTCCTTCTAAGTTCCAGAAACATCCCACAAACACTTTTCCAATTTCCACAAAATTCCACAAACATTCCACCAAATTCCAGAAAAATCCCACAAAATTCCACAAACATCCCAACAAACTCCCTAAGTCTTCTCAAAACCCTAACAAATTCCAGAAACATCCCACAAAAATCTCCACCAATTTCCACACAATCTAAGAAAAATACCTCAAAATGCTTCATGTCTCTACAATGTCTACCAAATTCCAGAAACATCCCACAAAATCTCCACAAATTTGCACACGATCTACGAAAACTCTTTCAAAATTCTTCAAGTCTGGTCAAAATCGCACAAAATTCCAGAAACATCCCAAAAAATTCCACAAACATCCCAACAAACTCCCTAAGTCTTCTCAAAACCCTACCAAATTCCAGAAATATCCCACAAAATCTTTACCACACAGTCTAAGAAAAATACCTCAAAATTCTTCATGTCTCCTCATAGTCCTTCAAAATTCCAGAAACATCCCACAAAATTCCACAAACATCCCAACAAACTCCCTAAATCTTCTCAAAGCCCTACCAAATTCCAGAACATTCCACAACATTTCAAAGAAATCACACAACATTCCAGAAACCTCCCACAAAATTCTTTACATTTTCGCAAAACTCCACCAAATTCCAGAAACATCCCACAAAATCTTTACAAATTACCACACAATCTAAGAAAAATACCTCAAAATGCTTCATGTCTCTACAATGTCCAGCAAATTCCAAAAACATCCCACATAATCTCCACAAATTTCCACACAATCTAAGAAAAATACCTCAAAAATCTTCATGTCTCATCAAAGTCCTTCAAAATTCCACAAACATCCACCAAAATTCCACAAACATCCCAACAAACTCCCTAAGTCTTCTCAAAACCCTAACAAATTCCAGAAACATTCCACAAATTTCCACACAATCTAAGAAAAATACCTCAAAATGCTTCATGTCTCTACAATGTCTACCAAATTCCAGAAACATCCCAGAAAATCTCCAGAAATTTGCACACGATCTAAGAAAACTCTTTCAAAATTCTTCAAGTCTGGTCAAAATCGCACAAAATTCCAGAAACATCCCAAAAAATTCCACAAACATCCCAACAAACTCCCTAAGTCTTCTCAAAACCCTACCAAATTCCGGAAATATCCCACAAAATCTTTACCACACAATCTAAGAAAAATACCTCAAAATTCTTCATGTCTCCTCAAAGTCCTTCAAAACTCCAGAAACATCCCACAAAATTCCACAAACATCCCAACAAACTCCCTAAGTCTTCTCAAAACCCTACCAAATTCCAGAAACATCCCACAAAAATCTCCACAAATTTCCACACATCCTAGAAAAATCCCTCAATATTCTTCAAGTCTCCTCAAAATCTCACCAAATTCCAGAAATATCCCACAAAATCTTTACCACACAATCTAAGAAAAATACCTCAAAATTCTTCATGTCTCCTCAAAGTCTTTCGAAATTCCACAAACATCCCACACAATTCCATGAACGTCCCAACGAACTCCTTAAACCTTCTCAAAACCCCACCAAATTCCAGAAACTTCCCACAAAAACTTTACAAATTTCCACACATCCTAGAAAAATCCCTCAAAATTCTTCAAGTCTCCTCAAAATCTCACCAAATTCCAGAACATTCCACAACATTTCAAAAACATCGCACAACATTCCAGAAACCTCCCACAAAATTCTTTACATTTTCACAAAACTCCACCAAATTCCAGAATCATCCCACAAAAACTCTTCCAATTTCCACAAAATTCCACAAACATCCCACAAAATTCCAGAAAAATATTCTCAAAACCCTACCAAATTCCAGAAACATCCCACAAAATACCACAAACATCCCAACAAACTCCCTAAATCTTCTCAAAGTCCTTCTAAGTTCCAGAAACATCCCACAAAAACTTTTCCAATTTCCACAAAATTCCACAAACATTCCACCAAATTCCAGAAAAATCCCACAAAATTCCACAAACATCCCAACAAACTCCCTAAGTCTTCTCAAAACCCTAACAAATTCCAGAAACATCCCACAAAAATCTCCACCAATTTCCACACAATCTAAGAAAAATACCTCAAAATGCTTCATGTCTCTACAATGTCTACCAAATTCCAGAAACATCCCACAAAATCTCCACAAATTTGCACACGATCTACGAAAACTCTTTCAAAATTCTTCAAGTCTGGTCAAAATCGCACAAAATTCCAGAAACATCCCAAAAAATTCCACAAACATCCCAACAAACTCCCTAAGTCTTCTCAAAACCCTACCAAATTCCAGAAATATCCCACAAAATCTTTACCACACAGTCTAAGAAAAATACCTCAAAATTCTTCATGTCTCCTCATAGTCCTTCAAAATTCCAGAAACATCCCACAAAATTCCACAAACATCCAAACAAACTCCCTAAATCTTCTCAAAGCCCTACCAAATTCCAGAACATTCCACAACATTTCAAAGAAATCACACAACATTCCAGAAACCTCCCACAAAATTCTTTACATTTTCGCAAAACTCCACCAAATTCCAGAAACATCCCACAAAATCTTTACAAATTACCACACAATCTAAGAAAAATACATCAAAATTCTTCATGCCTTCTCAAAACCCTACCCAATTACAGAAACCTCCCACAAAATCTCCACAAATTTCCACACAATCTAAGAAAAATACCTCAAAATTCTTCATGTCTCCTCAAACTCCTTCAAAATTCCAGAAACATCCACCAAAATTCCACAAACATCCCAACAAACTCCCTAAGTCTTCTCAAAACCCTAACAAATTCCAGAAACATCCCACAAAAATCTCCACCAATTTCCACACAATCTAAGAAAAATACCTCAAAATGCTTCATGTCTCTACAATGTCTACCAAATTCCAGAAACATCCCACAAAATCTCCACAAATTTGCACACGATCTAAGAAAACTCTTTCAAAATTCTTCAAGTCTGGTCAAAATCGCACAAAATTCCAGAAACATCCCAAAAAATTCCACAAACATCCCAACAAACTCCCTAAGTCTTCTCAAAACCCTACCAAATTCCAGAAATATCCCACAAAATCTTTACCACACAATCTAAGAAAAATACCTCAAAATCCTTCATGTCTCCTCAAAGTCCTTCAAAATTCCAGAAACATCCCACAAAATTCCATGAACGTCCCAACGAACTCCTTAAACCTTCTCAAAACCCCACCAAATTCCAGGAACATCCCAGAAAAATCTCCACAAATTTCCACACATCCTAGAAAAATCCCTCAAAATTCTTCAAGTCTCCTCAAAATCTCACCAAATTCCAGAAATATCCCACAAAATCTTTACCACACAATCTAAGAAAAGTACCTCAAAATTCTTCATGTCTCCTCAAAGTCCTTCAAAATACCAGAAACATCCCACAAAATTCCACAAACATCCCAACAAACTCCCTAAGTCTTCTCAAAACCCTAACAAATTCCAGAAACATCCCACATAAATCTCCACAAATTTCCACACATCCTAGAAAAATCCCTCGATATTCTTCAAGTCTCCTCAAAATCTCACCAAATTCCAGAATCATCCCACAAAAACTTTTCCAATTTCCACAAAATTCCACAAACATCCCACAAAATTCCAGAAAAATATTCTCAAAACCCTACCAAATTCCAGAAACATCCCACAAAATTCCACAAACATCCCAATAAACTCCCTAAATCTTCTCAAACTCCTTCTAAGTTCCAGAAACATCCCACAAACTCTTTTCCAATTTCCTCAAAATTCCACAAACATTCCACCAAATTCCAGAAAAATCCCACAAAATTCCACAAACATCCCAACAAACTCCCTAAATCTTCTCAAAGCCCTACCAAATTCCAGAACATTCCACAACATTTCAAAGAAATCACACAACATTCCAGAAACCTCCCACAAAATTCTTTACATTTTCGCAAAACTCCACCAAATTCCAGAAACATCCCACATAATCTCCACAAATTTCCACACAATCTAAGAAAAATACCTCAAAATTCTTCATGTCTCATCAAAGTCCTTCAAAATTCCAGAAACATCCACCAAAATTCCACAAACATCCCAACAAACACCCTAAGTCTTCTCAAAACCCTAACAAATTCCAGAAACATTCCACAAATTTCCACACAATCTAAGAAAAATACCTCAAAATGCTTCATGTCTCTACAATGTCTACCAAATTCCAGAAACATCCCAGAAAATCTCCAGAAATTTGCACACGATCTAAGAAAACTCTTTCAAAATTCTTCAAGTCTGGTCAAAATCGCACAAAATTCCAGAAACATCCCAAAAAATTCCACAAACATCCCAACAAACTCCCTAAGTCTTCTCAAAACCCTACCAAATTCCGGAAATATCCCACAAAATCTTTACCACACAATCTAAGAAAAATACCTCAAAATTCTTCATGTCTCCTCAAAGTCCTTCAAAACTCCAGAAACATCCCACAAAATTCCACAAACATCCCAACAAACTCCCTAAGTCTTCTCAAAACCCTACCAAATTCCAGAAACATCCCACAAAAATCTCCACAAATTTCCACACATCCTAGAAAAATCCCTCAATATTCTTCAAGTCTCCTCAAAATCTCACCAAATTCCAGAAATATCCCACAAAATCTTTACCACACAATCTAAGAAAAATACCTCAAAATTCTTCATGTCTCCTCAAAGTCTTTCGAAATTCCACAAACATCCCACACAATTCCATGAACGTCCCAACGAACTCCTTAAACCTTCTCAAAACCCCACCAAATTCCAGAAACTTCCCACAAAAACTTTACAAATTTCCACACATCCTAGAAAAATCCCTCAAAATTCTTCAAGTCTCCTCAAAATCTCACCAAATTCCAGAACATTCCACAACATTTCAAAAACATCGCACAACATTCCAGAAACCTCCCACAAAATTCTTTACATTTTCACAAAACTCCACCAAATTCCAGAATCATCCCACAAAAACTCTTCCAATTTCCACAAAATTCCACAAACATCCCACAAAATTCCAGAAAAATATTCTCAAAACCCTACCAAATTCCAGAAACATCCCACAAAATTCCACAAACATCCCAATAAACTCCCTAAATCTTCTCAAAGTCCTTCTAAGTTCCAGAAACATCCCACAAACACTTTTCCAATTTCCACAAAATTCCACAAACATTCCACCAAATTCCAGAAAAATCCCACAAAATTCCACAAACATCCCAACAAACTCCCTAAGTCTTCTCAAAACCCTAACAAATTCCAGAAACATCCCACAAAAATCTCCACCAATTTCCACACAATCTAAGAAAAATACCTCAAAATGCTTCATGTCTCTACAATGTCTACCAAATTCCAGAAACATCCCACAAAATCTCCACAAATTTGCACACGATCTACGAAAACTCTTTCAAAATTCTTCAAGTCTGGTCAAAATCGCACAAAATTCCAGAAACATCCCAAAAAATTCCACAAACATCCCAACAAACTCCCTAAGTCTTCTCAAAACCCTACCAAATTCCAGAAATATCCCACAAAATCTTTACCACACAGTCTAAGAAAAATACCTCAAAATTCTTCATGTCTCCTCATAGTCCTTCAAAATTCCAGAAACATCCCACAAAATTCCACAAACATCCCAACAAACTCCCTAAATCTTCTCAAAGCCCTACCAAATTCCAGAACATTCCACAACATTTCAAAGAAATCACACAACATTCCAGAAACCTCCCACAAAATTCTTTACATTTTCGCAAAACTCCACCAAATTCCAGAAACATCCCACAAAATCTTTACAAATTACCACACAATCTAAGAAAAATACCTCAAAATGCTTCATGTCTCTACAATGTCCAGCAAATTCCAAAAACATCCCACATAATCTCCACAAATTTCCACACAATCTAAGAAAAATACCTCAAAAATCTTCATGTCTCATCAAAGTCCTTCAAAATTCCACAAACATCCACCAAAATTCCACAAACATCCCAACAAACTCCCTAAGTCTTCTCAAAACCCTAACAAATTCCAGAAACATTCCACAAATTTCCACACAATCTAAGAAAAATACCTCAAAATGCTTCATGTCTCTACAATGTCTACCAAATTCCAGAAACATCCCAGAAAATCTCCAGAAATTTGCACACGATCTAAGAAAACTCTTTCAAAATTCTTCAAGTCTGGTCAAAATCGCACAAAATTCCAGAAACATCCCAAAAAATTCCACAAACATCCCAACAAACTCCCTAAGTCTTCTCAAAACCCTACCAAATTCCGGAAATATCCCACAAAATCTTTACCACACAATCTAAGAAAAATACCTCAAAATTCTTCATGTCTCCTCAAAGTCCTTCAAAACTCCAGAAACATCCCACAAAATTCCACAAACATCCCAACAAACTCCCTAAGTCTTCTCAAAACCCTACCAAATTCCAGAAACATCCCACAAAAATCTCCACAAATTTCCACACATCCTAGAAAAATCCCTCAATATTCTTCAAGTCTCCTCAAAATCTCACCAAATTCCAGAAATATCCCACAAAATCTTTACCACACAATCTAAGAAAAATACCTCAAAATTCTTCATGTCTCCTCAAAGTCTTTCGAAATTCCACAAACATCCCACACAATTCCATGAACGTCCCAACGAACTCCTTAAACCTTCTCAAAACCCCACCAAATTCCAGAAACTTCCCACAAAAACTTTACAAATTTCCACACATCCTAGAAAAATCCCTCAAAATTCTTCAAGTCTCCTCAAAATCTCACCAAATTCCAGAACATTCCACAACATTTCAAAAACATCGCACAACATTCCAGAAACCTCCCACAAAATTCTTTACATTTTCACAAAACTCCACCAAATTCCAGAATCATCCCACAAAAACTCTTCCAATTTCCACAAAATTCCACAAACATCCCACAAAATTCCAGAAAAATATTCTCAAAACCCTACCAAATTCCAGAAACATCCCACAAAATACCACAAACATCCCAACAAACTCCCTAAATCTTCTCAAAGTCCTTCTAAGTTCCAGAAACATCCCACAAAAACTTTTCCAATTTCCACAAAATTCCACAAACATTCCACCAAATTCCAGAAAAATCCCACAAAATTCCACAAACATCCCAACAAACTCCCTAAGTCTTCTCAAAACCCTAACAAATTCCAGAAACATCCCACAAAAATCTCCACCAATTTCCACACAATCTAAGAAAAATACCTCAAAATGCTTCATGTCTCTACAATGTCTACCAAATTCCAGAAACATCCCACAAAATCTCCACAAATTTGCACACGATCTACGAAAACTCTTTCAAAATTCTTCAAGTCTGGTCAAAATCGCACAAAATTCCAGAAACATCCCAAAAAATTCCACAAACATCCCAACAAACTCCCTAAGTCTTCTCAAAACCCTACCAAATTCCAGAAATATCCCACAAAATCTTTACCACACAGTCTAAGAAAAATACCTCAAAATTCTTCATGTCTCCTCATAGTCCTTCAAAATTCCAGAAACATCCCACAAAATTCCACAAACATCCAAACAAACTCCCTAAATCTTCTCAAAGCCCTACCAAATTCCAGAACATTCCACAACATTTCAAAGAAATCACACAACATTCCAGAAACCTCCCACAAAATTCTTTACATTTTCGCAAAACTCCACCAAATTCCAGAAACATCCCACAAAATCTTTACAAATTACCACACAATCTAAGAAAAATACCTCAAAATGCTTCATGTCTCTACAATGTCCAGCAAATTCCAAAAACATCCCACATAATCTCCACAAATTTCCACACAATCTAAGAAAAATACCTCAAAAATCTTCATGTCTCATCAAAGTCCTTCAAAATTCCACAAACATCCACCAAAATTCCACAAACATCCCAACAAACTCCCTAAGTCTTCTCAAAACCCTAACAAATTCCAGAAACATTCCACAAATTTCCACACAATCCAAGAAAAATACCTCAAAATGCTTCATGTCTCTACAATGTCTACCAAATTCCAGAAACATCCCACAAAATCTCCAGAAATTTGCACACGATCTAAGAAAACTCTTTCAAAATTCTTCAAGTCTGGTCAAAATCGCACAAAATTCCAGAAACATCCCAAAAAATTCCACAAACATCCCAACAAACTCCCTAAGTCTTCTCAAAACCCTACCAAATTCCAGAAATATCCCACAAAATCTTTACCACACAATCTAAGAAAAATACCTCAAAATTCTTCATGTCTCCTCAAAGTCTTTCGAAATTCCACAAACATCCCACACAATTCCATGAACGTCCCAACGAACTCCTTAAACCTTCTCAAAACCCCACCAAATTCCAGAAACTTCCCACAAAAACTTTACAAATTTCCACACATCCTAGAAAAATCCCTCAAAATTCTTCAAGTCTCCTCAAAATCTCACCAAATTCCAGAACATTCCACAACATTTCAAAGAAATCACACAACATTCCAGAAACCTCCCACAAAATTCTTTACATTTTCGCAAAACTCCACCAAATTCCAGAAACATCCCACAAAATCTTTACAAATTACCACACAATCTAAGAAAAATACCTCAAAATGCTTCATGTCTCTACAATGTCCAACAAATTCCAGAAAAATCCCACATAATCTCCACAAATTTCCACACAATCTAAGAAAAATACCTCAAAATTCTTCATGTCTCCTCAAAGTCCTCCAAAATTCCAGAAACATCCACCAAAATTCCACAAACATCCCAACAAACTCCCTAAGTCTTCTCAAAACCCTAACAAATTCCAGAAACATTCCACAAATTTCCACACAATCTAAGAAAAATACCTCAAAATGCTTCATGTCTCTACAATGTCTACCAAATTCCAGAAACATCCCACAAAATCTCCAGAAATTTGCACACGATCTAAGAAAACTCTTTCAAAATTCTTCAAGTCTGGTCAAAATCGCACAAAATTCCAGAAACATCCCAAAAAATTCCACAAACATCCCAACAAACTCCCTAAGTCTTCTCAAAACCCTACCAAATTCCGGAAATATCCCACAAAATCTTTACCACACAATCTAAGAAAAATACCTCAAAATTCTTCATGTCTCCTCAAAGTCTTTCGAAATTCCACAAACATCCCACACAATTCCATGAACGTCCCAACGAACTCCTTAAACCTTCTCAAAACCCCACCAAATTCCAGAAACTTCCCACAAAAACTTTACAAATTTCCACACATCCTAGAAAAATCCCTCAAAATTCTTCAAGTCTCCTCAAAATCTCACCAAATTCCAGAAATATCCCACAAAATCTTTACCACACAATCTAAGAAAAATACCTCAAAATTCTTCATGTCTCCTCAAAGTCCTTCAAAATTCCACAAACATCCCACAAAATTCCACAAACATCCCAACAAACTCCCTAAGTCTTCTCAAAACCCTAACAAATTCCAGAAACATCCCACAAAAATCTCCACAAATTTCCACACATCCTAGAAAAATCCCTCAATATTCTTCAAGTCTCCTCAAAATCTCACCAAATTTCAGAAATATCCCACAAAATCTTTACCACACAATCTAAGAAAAATACCTCAAAATTCTTCATGTCTCCTCAAAGTCTTTCGAAATTCCACAAACATCCCACACAATTCCATGAACGTCCCAACGAACTCCTTAAACCTTCTCAAAACCCCACCAAATTCCAGAAACTTCCCACAAAAACTTTACAAATTTCCACACATCCTAGAAAAATCCCTCAAAATTCTTCAAGTCTCCTCAAAATCTCACCAAATTCCAGAACATTCCACAACATTTCAAAGAAATCGCACAACATTCCAGAAACCTCCCACAAAATTCTTTACATTTTCGCAAAACTCCACCAAATTCCAGAATCATCCCACAAAAACTCTTCCAATTTCCACAAAATTCCACAAACATTCCACCAAATTCCAGAAACATCCCACTAAATTCCACAAACAACCAAAAAAACCTCCCTAAGTCTTACCAAAACCCTACCAAATTCCAGAAATATCCCACAAAATCTTTACCACACAATCTAAGAAAAATACCTCAAAATTCTTCATGTCTCCTCAAAGTCCTCCAAAATTCCAGAAACATCCCACAAAATTCCACAAACATCCCAACAAACTCCCTAAGTCTTCTCAAAACCCTAACAAATTCCAGAAACATCCCACAAAAATCTCCACAAATTTCCACACATCCTAGAAAAATCCCTCAATATTCTTCAAGTCTCCTCAAAATCTCACCAAATTCCAGAAATATCCCACAAAATCTTTACCACACAATCTAAGAAAAATACCTCAAAATGCTTCATGTCTCTACAATGTCTACGAAATTCCACAAACATCCCACAAAATCTCCACAAATTTGCACACGATCTAAGAAAACTCTTTCAAAATTCTTCAAGTCTGGTCAAAATCGCACAAAATTCCAGAAACATCCCAAAAAATTCCACAAACATCCCAACAAACTCCCTAAGTCTTCTCAAAACCCTACCAAATTCCAGAAATATCCCACAAAATCTTTACCACACAATCTAAGAAAAATACCTCAAAATTCTTCATGTCTCCTCAAAGTCTTTCGAAATTCCACAAACATCCCACACAATTCCATGAACGTCCCAACGAACTCCTTAAACCTTCTCAAAACCCCACCAAATTCCAGAAACTTCCCACAAAAACTTTACAAATTTCCACACATCCTAGAAAAATCCCTCAAAATTCTTCAAGTCTCCTCAAAATCTCACCAAATTCCAGAACATTCCACAACATTTCAAAGAAATCGCACAACATTCCAGAAACCTCCCACAAAATTCTTTACATTTTCGCAAAACTCCACCAAATTCCAGAATCATCCCACAAAAACTCTTCCAATTTCCACAAAATTCCACAAACATTCCACAAAATTCCAGAAACATCCCACTAAATTCCACAAACAACCAAAAAAAACTCCCTAAGTCTTACCAAAACCCTACCAAATTCCAGAAATATCCCACAAAATCTTTACCACACAATCTAAGAAAAATACCTCAAAATTCTTCATGTCTCCTCAAAGTCCTTCAAAATTCCAGAAACATCCCACAAAATTCCACAAACATCCCAACAAATTCCCTAAGTCTTCTCAAAACCCTAACAAATTCCAGAAACATCCCACAAAAATCTCCACAAATTTCCACACATCCAAGAAAAATCACTCAAAATTCTTCAAGTCTCCTCAAAATCTCACCAAATTCCAGAAATATCCCACAAAATCTTTACCACACAATCTAAGAAAAATACCTCAAAATTCTTCATGTCTCCTCAAAGTCCTTCAAAATTCCAGAAACATCCCACAAAATTCCACAAACATCCCAACAAACTCCCTAAGTCTTCTCAAAACCCTACTAAATTCCAGAAATATCCCACAAAATCTTTACCACACAATCTAAGAAAAATCCCTCAAAATTCTTCATGTCTCCTCAAAGTCTTTCGAAATTCCACAAACATCCCACACAATTCCATGAACGTCCCAACGAACTCCTTAAACCTTCTCAAAACCCCACTAAATTCCAGAAACTTCCCACAAAACTTTACAAATTTCCACACATCCTAGAAAAATCCCTCAAAATTCTTCATGTCTCCTCAAAATCTCACCAAATTCCAGAACATTCCACAACATTTCAAGGAAATCGCACAACATTCCAGAAACCTCCCACAAAATTCTTTACATTTTCACAAAACTCCACCAAATTCCAGAATCATCCCACAAAAACTCTTCCAATTTCCACAAAATTCCACAAACATCCCACAAAATTCCAGAAAAATATTCTCAAAACCCTACCAAATTCCAGAAACATCCACCAAAATTCCACAAACATCCCAACAAACTCCCTAAATCTTCTCAAAACCCTACCAAATTCCAGAAACATCCCACAAAAACTCTTCCAATTTCAACAAAATTCCACAAACATTCCACCAAATTCCAGAAAAATCCCACAAAATTCCACAAACATCCCAACAAACTCCCTAAGTCTTCTCAAAACCCTAACATATTCCAGAAATATCCCACAAAATCTTTACCACACAATCTAAGAAAAATACCTCAAAATTCTTCATGTCTCCTCAAAGTCTTTCGAAATTCCATAAACATCCCACACAATTCCATGAACGTCCCAACGAACTCCTTAAAACTTCTCAATCCCCCACCAAATTCCAGAAACTTCCCACAAAAACTTTACAAATTTCCACACATCCTAGAAAAATCCCTCAAAAATCTTCAAGTCTCCTCAAAATCTCACCAAATTCCAGAACATTCCACAACATTTCAAAGAAATCGCACAACATTCCAGAAACCTCCCACAAAATTCTTTACATTTTCGCAAAACTCCACCAAATTCCAGAATCAACCCACAAAAACTCTTCCAATTTCCATAAAATTCCACAAACATCCCACAAAATTCAAGAAAAATATTCTCTAAACCCTACCAAATTCCAGAAACATCCCAAAAAATTCCACAAACATCCCAATAAACTCCCTAAATCTTCTCAAAACCCTACCAAATTCCACAAACATCCCACAAAAACTTTTCCAATTTCCACAAAATTCCACAAACATTCCACCAAATTCCAGAAAAATCCCACAAAATTCCACAAACATCCCAACAAACTCCCTAAGTCTTCTCAAAACCCTACCAAATTCCAGAAATATCCCACAAAATCTCCACAAATTACCACACAATCTAAGAAAAATACCTCAAAATTCTTCATGTCTCCTCAAAGTCCTTCAAAATTCCAGAAACAACCCACAAAAACTTTTCCAATTTCCACAAAATTCTACAAACATTCCCCGAAATTCCAGAAAAATCCAAAAAAATTCCTCAAACATCTCAACAAACTCCCGAAATCTTCTCAAAACCCTACCAAATTCCAGAAACATCCCACAAACACTTTTCCAATTACCACAAAATTCCACAAATATTCCACCAAATTCCAGAAAAATCCCACAAAATTCCACAAACATCCCAACAAACTCCCTAAGTCTTCTCAAAACCCTAACAAATTCCAGAAACATCCCACAAAATCTTTACCACACAATCTAAGAAAAATACCTCAAAATTCTTCATGTCTCCTCAAAGTCTTTTGAAATTCCATAAACATCCCACACAATTCCATGGACGTCCCAACGAACTCCTTAAACCTTCTCAAAACCCCACCAAATTCCAGAAATTTCCCACAAAAACTTTACAAATTTCCACACATCCTAGAAAAATCCCTCAAAATTCTTCAAGTCTCCTCAAAATCTCACCAAATTCCAGAACATTCCATAACATTTCAAAGAAATCGCACAACATTCCAGAAACCTCCCAAAAAATTCTTTACATTTTCGCAAAACTCCACCAAATTCCAGAATAATCCCACAAAAACTCTTCCAATTTCCTCAAAATTCCACAAACATCCCACAAAATTCCAGAAAAATATTCTCAAAACCCTACCAAATTCCAGAAACATCCAAAAAAATTCCACAAACATCCCAATAAACTCCCTAAATCTTCTCAAAACCCTACCAAATTCCAGAAACATCCCACAAACACTTTTCCAATTTCCACAAAATTCCACAAACATTCCACCAAATTCCAGAAAAATCCCACAAAATTCCACAAACATCCCAACAAACACCCTAAGTCTTCTCAAAACCCTACCAAATTCCAAAAATATCCCACAAAATCTCCACAAATTACCACACAATCTAAGATAAATACCTCAAAATTCTTCATGTCTCCTCAAAGTCCTTCAAAATTCCAGAAACAACCTACAAAACCTTTTCCAATTTCCACAAAATTCTACAAACATTCCCCCAAATTCCAGAAAAATCCAAAAAAATTCCTCAAACATCCCAACAAACTCCCTAAATCTTCTCAAAACCCTACCAAATTCCAGAAACATCCCACAAACACATTTCCAATTACCACAAAATTCCACAAATATTCCACCAAATTCCAGAAAAATCCCACAAAATTACACAAACATCCCAACAAACTCACTAAGTCTTCTCAAAACCCTACCAAATTCCAGAAACATCCCACAAAAATCTCCACAAATTTCCACACATCCTAGAAAAATCCCTCAATATTCTTCAAGTCTCCTCAAAATCTCACCAAATTCCAGAAATATCCCACAAAATCTTTACCACACAATCTAAGAAAAATACCTCAAAATTCTTCATGTCTCCTCAAAGTCCTTCAAAATTCCAGAAACATCCCACAAAATTCCACAAACATCCAAACAAACTCCCTAAGTCTTCTCAAAACCCTACCAAATTCCAGAAACATCCCACAAAAATCTCCACAAATTTCCACACATCCTAGAAAAATCCCTCAATATTCTTCAAGTCTCCTCAAAATCTCAGCAAATTCCAGAAATATCCCACAAAATCTTTACCACACAATCTAAGAAAAATACCTCAAAATTCTTCATGTCTCCTCAAAGTCTTTCGAAATTCCACAAACATCCCACACAATTCCATGAACGTCCCAACGAACTCCTTAAACCTTCTCAAAACACCACCAAATTCCAGAAACTTCCCACAAAAACTTTACAAATTTCCACACATCCTAGAAAAATCCCTCAAAATTCTTCAAGTCTCCTCAAAATCTCACCAAATTCCAGAACATTCCACAACATTTCAAAAACATCGCACAACATTCCAGAAACCTCCCACAAAATTCTTTACATTTTCACAAAACTCCACCAAATTCCAGAATCATCCCACAAAAACTCTTCCAATTTCCACAAAATTCCACAAACATCCCACAAAATTCCAGAAAAATATTCTCAAAACCCTACCAAATTCCAGAAACATCCCACAAAATTCCACAAACATCCCAATAAACTCCCTATATCTTCTCAAAGTCCTTCTAAGTTCCAGAAACATCCCACAAACACTTTTCCAATTTCCACAAAATTCCACAAACATTCCACCAAATTCCAGAAAAATCCCACAAAATTCCACAAACATCCCAACAAACTCCCTAAGTCTTCTCAAAACCCTAACAAATTCCAGAAACATCCCACAAAAATCTCCACCAATTTCCACACAATCTAAGAAAAATACCTCAAAATGCTTCATGTCTCTACAATGTCTACCAAATTCCAGAAACATCCCACAAAATCTCCACAAATTTGCACACGATCTACGAAAACTCTTTCAAAATTCTTCAAGTCTGGTCAAAATCGCACAAAATTCCAGAAACATCCCAAAAAATTCCACAAACATCCCAACAAACTCCCTAAGTCTTCTCAAAACCCGACCAAATTCCAGAAATATCCCACAAAATCTTTACCACACAGTCTAAGAAAAATACCTCAAAATTCTTCATGTCTCCTCATAGTCCTTCAAAATTCCAGAAACATCCCACAAAATTCCACAAACATCCCAACAAACTCCCTAAATCTTCTCAAAGCCCTACCAAATTCCAGAACATTCCACAACATTTCAAAGAAATCACACAACATTCCAGAAACCTCCCACAAAATTCTTTACATTTTCGCAAAACTCCACCAAATTCCAGAAACATCCCACAAAATCTTTACAAATTACCACACAATCTAAGAAAAATACCTCAAAATGCTTCATGTCTCTACAATGTCCAGCAAATTCCAAAAACATCCCACATAATCTCCACAAATTTCCACACAATCTAAGAAAAATACCTCAAAAATCTTCATGTCTCATCAAAGTCCTTCAAAATTCCACAAACATCCACCAAAATTCCACAAACATCCCAACAAACTCCCTAAGTCTTCTCAAAACCCTAACAAATTCCAGAAACATTCCACAAATTTCCACACAATCCAAGAAAAATACCTCAAAATGCTTCATGTCTCTACAATGTCTACCAAATTCCAGAAACATCCCACAAAATCTCCAGAAATTTGCACACGATCTAAGAAAACTCTTTCAAAATTCTTCAAGTCTGGTCAAAATCGCACAAAATTCCAGAAACATCCCAAAAAATTCCACAAACATCCCAACAAACTCCCTAAGTCTTCTCAAAACCCTACCAAATTCCAGAAATATCCCACAAAATCTTTACCACACAATCTAAGAAAAATACCTCAAAATTCTTCATGTCTCCTCAAAGTCTTTCGAAATTCCACAAACATCCCACACAATTCCATGAACGTCCCAACGAACTCCTTAAACCTTCTCAAAACCCCACCAAATTCCAGAAACTTCCCACAAAAACTTTACAAATTTCCACACATCCTAGAAAAATCCCTCAAAATTCTTCAAGTCTCCTCAAAATCTCACCAAATTCCAGAACATTCCACAACATTTCAAAGAAATCACACAACATTCCAGAAACCTCCCACAAAATTCTTTACATTTTCGCAAAACTCCACCAAATTCCAGAAACATCCCACAAAATCTTTACAAATTACCACACAATCTAAGAAAAATACCTCAAAATGCTTCATGTCTCTACAATGTCCAACAAATTCCAGAAACATCCCACATAATCTCCACAAATTTCCACACAATCTAAGAAAAATACCTCAAAATTCTTCATGTCTCCTCAAAGTCCTCCAAAATTCCAGAAACATCCACCAAAATTCCACAAACATCCCAACAAACTCCCTAAGTCTTCTCAAAACCCTAACAAATTCCAGAAACATTCCACAAATTTCCACACAATCTAAGAAAAATACCTCAAAATGCTTCATGTCTCTACAATGTCTACCAAATTCCAGAAACATCCCACAAAATCTCCAGAAATTTGCACACGATCTAAGAAAACTCTTTCAAAATTCTTCAAGTCTGGTCAAAATCGCACAAAATTCCAGAAACATCCCAAAAAATTCCACAAACATCCCAACAAACTCCCTAAGTCTTCTCAAAACCCTACCAAATTCCGGAAATATCCCACAAAATCTTTACCACACAATCTAAGAAAAATACCTCAAAATTCTTCATGTCTCCTCAAAGTCTTTCGAAATTCCACAAACATCCCACACAATTCCATGAACGTCCCAACGAACTCCTTAAACCTTCTCAAAACCCCACCAAATTCCAGAAACTTCCCACAAAAACTTTACAAATTTCCACACATCCTAGAAAAATCCCTCAAAATTCTTCAAGTCTCCTCAAAATCTCACCAAATTCCAGAAATATCCCACAAAATCTTTACCACACAATCTAAGAAAAATACCTCAAAATTCTTCATGTCTCCTCAAAGTCCTTCAAAATTCCAGAAACATCCCACAAAATTCCACAAACATCCCAACAAACTCCCTAAGTCTTCTCAAAACCCTAACAAATTCCAGAAACATCCCACAAAAATCTCCACAAATTTCCACACATCCTAGAAAAATCCCTCAATATTCTTCAAGTCTCCTCAAAATCTCACCAAATTTCAGAAATATCCCACAAAATCTTTACCACACAATCTAAGAAAAATACCTCAAAATTCTTCATGTCTCCTCAAAGTCTTTCGAAATTCCACAAACATCCCACACAATTCCATGAACGTCCCAACGAACTCCTTAAACCTTCTCAAAACCCCACCAAATTCCAGAAACTTCCCACAAAAACTTTACAAATTTCCACACATCCTAGAAAAATCCCTCAAAATTCTTCAAGTCTCCTCAAAATCTCACCAAATTCCAGAACATTCCACAACATTTCAAAGAAATCGCACAACATTCCAGAAACCTCCCACAAAATTCTTTACATTTTCGCAAAACTCCACCAAATTCCAGAATCATCCCACAAAAACTGTTCCAATTTCCACAAAATTCCACAAACATTCCACCAAATTCCAGAAACATCCCACTAAATTCCACAAACAACCAAAAAAAACTCCCTAAGTCTTACCAAAACCCTACCAAATTCCAGAAATATCCCACAAAATCTTTACCACACAATCTAAGAAAAATACCTCAAAATTCTTCATGTCTCCTCAAAGTCCTCCAAAATTCCAGAAACATCCCACAAAATTCCACAAACATCCCAACAAACTCCCTAAGTCTTCTCAAAACCCTAACAAATTCCAGAAACATCCCACAAAAATCTCCACAAATTTCCACACATCCTAGAAAAATCCCACAATATTCTTCAAGTCTCCTCAAAATCTCACCAAATTCCAGAAATATCCCACAAAATCTTTACCACACAATCTAAGAAAAATACCTCAAAATGCTTCATGTCTCTACAATGTCTACGAAATTCCAGAAACATCCCACAAAATCTCCACAAATTTGCACACGATCTAAGAAAACTCTTTCAAAATTCTTCAAGTCTGGTCAAAATCGCACAAAATTCCAGAAACATCCCAAAAAATTCCACAAACATCCCAACAAACTCCCTAAGTCTTCTCAAAACCCTAACAAATTCCAGAAATATCCCACAAAATCTTTACCACACAATCTAAGAAAAATACCTCAAAATTCTTCATGTCTCCTCAAAGTCTTTCGAAATTCCACAAACATCCCACACAATTCCATGAACGTCCCAACGAACTCCTTAAACCTTCTCAAACCCCCACCAAATTCCAGAAACTTCCCACAAAAACTTTACAAATTTCCACACATCCTAGAAAAATCCCTCAAAATTCTTCAAGTCTCCTCAAAATCTCACCAAATTCCAGAACATTCCACAACATTTCAAAGAAATCGCACAACATTCCAGAAACCTCCCACAAAATTCTTTACATTTTCGCAAAACTCCACCAAATTCCAGAATCATCCCACAAAAACTCTTCCAATTTCCACAAAATTCCACAAACATTCCACAAAATTCCAGAAACATCCCACTAAATTCCACAAACAACCAAAAAAAACTCCCTAAGTCTTATCAAAACCCTACCAAATTCCAGAAATATCCCACAAAATCTTTACCACACAATCTAAGAAAAATACCTCAAAATTCTTCATGTCTCCTCAAAGTCCTCCAAAATTCCAGAAACATCCCACAAAATACCACAAACATCCCAACAAACTCCCTAAGTCTTCTCAAAACCCTAACAAATTCCAGAAACATCCCACAAAAATCTCCACAAATTTCCACACATCCAAGAAAAATCCCTCAAAATTCTTCAAGTCTCCTCAAAATCTCACCAAATTCCAGAAATATCCCACAAAATCTTTACCACACAATCTAAGAAAAATACCTCAAAATTCTTCATGTCTCCTCAAAGTCCTTCAAAATTCCAGAAACATCCCACAAAATTCCACAAACATCCCAACAAACTCCCTAAGTCTTCTCAAAACCCTACCAAATTCCAGAAATATCCCACAAAATCTTTACCACACAATCTAAGAAAAATACCTCAAAATTCTTCATGTCTCCTCAAAGTCTTTCGAAATTCCACAAACATCCCACACAATTCCATGAACGTCCCAACGAACTCCTTAAACCTTCTGAAAACCCCACTAAATTCCAGAAACTTCCCACAAAACTTTACAAATTTCCACACATCCTAGAAAAATCCCTCAAAATTCTTCATGTCTCCTCAAAATCTCACCAAATTCCAGAACATTCCACAACATTTCAAGGAAATCGCACAACATTCCAGAAACCTCCCACAAAATTCTTTACGTTTTCACAAAACTCCACCAAATTCCAGAATCATCCCACAAAAACTCTTCCAATTTCCACAAAATTCCACAAACATCCCACAAAATTCCAGAAACATCCCACTAAATTCCACAAACAACCAAAAAAACCTCCCTAAGTCCTATCAAAACCCTACCAAATTCCAGAAATATCCCACAAAATCTTTACCACACAATCTAAGAAAAATACCTCAAAATTCTTCATGTCTCCTCAAAGTCCTCCAAAATTCCAGAAACATCCCACAAAATTCCACAAACATCCCAACAAACTCCCTAAGTCTTCTCAAAACCCTAACAAATTCCAGAAACATCCCACAGAAATCTCCACAAATTTCCACACATCCAAGAAAAATCACTCAAAATTCTTCAAGTCTCCTCAAAATCTCACCAAATTCCAGAAATATCCCACAAAATCTTTACCACACAATCTAAGAAAAATACCTCAAAATTCTTCATGTCTCCTCAAAGTCCTTCAAAATTCCAGAAACATCCCACAAAATTCCACAAACATCCCAACAAACTCCCTAAGTCTTCTCAAAACCCTAACAAATTCCAGAAACATCCCACAAAAATCTCCACAATTTTCCACACATCCTAGAAAAATCCCTCAATATTCCTCAAGTCTCCTCAAAATCTCACCAAATTCCAGAAATATCCCACAAAATCTTTACCACACAATCTAAGAAAAATACCTCAAAATTCTTCATGTCTCCTCAAAGTCTTTCGAAATTCCACAAACATCCCACACAATTCCATGAACGTCCCAACGAACTCCTTAAACCTTCTCAAAACCCCACCAAATTCCAGAAACTTCCCACAAAATCTCCACAAATTTCCACACATCCTAGAAAAATCCCTCAAAATTCTTCAAGTCTCCTCAAAATCTCACCAAATTCCAGAACATTCCACAACATTTCAAAGAAATCGCACAACATTCCAGAAACCTCCCACAAAATTCTTTACATTTTCGCAAAACTCCACCAAATTCCAGAATCATCCCACAAAAACTCTTCCAATTTCCACGAAATTCCACAAACATCCCACAAAATTCCAGAAAAATATTCTCAAAACCCTACCAAATTCCAGAAAAATCCCACTAAATTCCACATACAATTAAAAAAACCTCCCTAAGTCTTCGCAAAACCCTACCAAATTCCAGAAATATCCCACAAACACTTTTCCAATTACCACAAAATTCCACAAACATTCCACCAAATTCCAGAAAAATCCCACAAAATACCACAAACATCCCAACAAACTCCCTAAGTCTTCTCAAAACCCTACCAAATTCCAGAAATATCCCACAAAATCTTTACAAATTACCACACAATCTAAGAAAAATACATCAAAATTCTTCATGCCTTCTCAAAACCCTACCCAATTCCAGAAACCTCCCACAAAATCTCCACAAATTTCCACACAATCTAAGAAAAATACCTCAAAATTCTTCATGTCTCCTCAAACTCCTTCAAAATTTCAAAAACATCCCACAAAATTCCACAAACATCCCAACAAACTCCCTAAGTCTTCTCAAAACCCTAACAAATTCCAGAAACATCCCAAAAAAATCTCCACCAATTTCCACACAATCTAAGAAAAATACCTCAAAATGCTTCATGTCTCTACAATGTCTACCAAATTCCAGAAACATCCCACAAAATCTCCACAAATTTGCACACGATCTAAGAAAACGCTTTCAAAATTCTTCAAGTCTGGTCAAAATCGCACAAAATTCCAGAAACATCCCAAAAAATTCCACAAACATCCCAACAAACTCCCTAAGTCTTCTCAAAACCCTACCAAATTCCAGAAATATCCCACAAAATCTTTACCACACAATCTAAGAAAAATACCTCAAAATTCTTCATGTCTCCTCAAAGTCTTTCGAAATTCCACAAACATCCCACACAATTCCATGAACGTCCCAACGAACTCCTTAAACCTTCTCAAACCCCCACCAAATTCCAGAAACTTCCCACAAAAACTTTACAAATTTCCACACATCCTAGAAAAATCCCTCAAAATTCTTCAAGTCTCCTCAAAATCTCACCAAATTCCAGAACATTCCACAACATTTCAAAGAAATCGCACAACATTCCAGAAACCTCCCACAAAATTCTTTACATTTTCGCAAAACTCCACCAAATTCCAGAATCATCCCACAAAAACTCTTCCAATTTCCACAAAATTCCACAAACATCCCACAAAATTCCAGAAAAATCCCACTAAATTCCACAAACAACCAAAAAAAACTCCCTAAGTCTTATCAAAACCCTACCAAATTCCAGAAATATCCCACAAAATCTTTACCACACAATCTAAGAAAAATACCTCAAAATTCTTCATGTCTCCTCAAAGTCCTTCAAAATTCCAGAAACATCCCACAAAATTCCACAAACATCCCAACAAATTCCCTAAGTCTTCTCAAAACCCTAACAAATTCCAGAAACATCCCAAAAAATCTCCACAAATTTCCACACATCCTAGAAAAATCCCTCAAAATTCTTCAAGTCTCCTCAAAATCTCACCAAATTCCAGAAATACCCCACAAAATCTTTACCACACAATCTAAGAAAAATACCTCAAAATTCTTCATGTCTCCTCAATGTCCTTCAAAATTCCAGAAACATCCCACAAAATTCCACAAACATCCCAACAAACTCCCTAAGTCTTCTCAAAACCCTAACAAATTCCAGAAACATCCCACAAAAATCTCCACAAATTTCCACACATCCTAGAAAAATCCCTCAATATTCCTCAAGTCTTCTCAAAACCCTACCAAATTCCAGAAACATCCCACAAAAACTTTTCCAATTTCAACAAAATTCCAAAAACAGTCCACCAAATTCCAGAAAAATCCCACAAAATTCCACAAACATCCCAACAAACTCCCTAAGTCTTCTCAAAACCCTACCAAATTCCAGAAATATCCCACAAAATCTTTACCACACAATCTAAGAAAAATACCTCAAAATTCTTCATGTCTCCTCAAAGTCTTTCGAAATTCCATAAACATCCCACACAATTCCATGAACGTCCCAACGAACTCCTTAAACCTTCTCAAACCCCCACCAAATTCCAGAAACTTCCCACAAAAACTTTACAAATTTCCACACATCCTAGAAAAATCCCTCAAAATTCTTCATGTCTCCTCAAAATCTCACCAAATTCCAGAACATTCCACAACATTTCAAGGAAATCGCACAACATTCCAGAAACCTCCCACAAAATTCTTTACATTTTCACAAAACTCCACCAAATTTCAGAATCATCCCACAAAAACTCTTCCAATTTCCACAAAATTCCACAAACATCCCACAAAATTCCAGAAAAATATTCTCAAAACCCTACCAAATTCCAGAAACATCCACCAAAATTCCACAAACATCCCAACAAACTCCCTAAGTCTTCTCAAAACCCTACCAAATTCCAGAAACATCCCACAAAAACTTTTCCAATTTCAACAAAATTCCAAAAACATTCCACCAAATTCCAGAAAAATCCCACAAAATTCCACAAACATCCCAACAAACTCCCTAAGTCTTCTCAAAACCCTAACAAATTCCAGAAATATCCCACAAAATCTTTACCACACAATCTAAGAAAAATACCTCAAAATTCTTCATGTCTCCTCAAAGTCTTTCGAAATTCCATAAACATCCCACACAATTCCATGAACGTCCCAACGAACTCCTTAAACCTTCTCAAACCCCCACCAAATTCCAGAAACTTCCCACAAAAACTTTACAAATTTCCACACATCCTAGAAAAATCCCTCAAAATTCTTCAAGTCTCCTCAAAATCTCACCAAATTCCAGAACATTCCACAACATTTCAAAGAAATCGCACAACATTCCAGAAACCTCCCACAAAATTCTTTACATTTTCGCAAAACTCCACCAAATTCCAGAATCATCCCACAAAAACTCTTCCAATTTCCACAAAATTCCACAAACATTCCACAAAATTCCAGAAACATCCCACTAAATTCCACAAACAACCAAAAAAAACTCCCTAAGTCTTATCAAAACCCTACCAAATTCCAGAAATATCCCACAAAATCTTTACCACACAATCTAAGAAAAATACCTCAAAATTCTTCATGTCTCCTCAAAGTCCTCCAAAATTCCAGAAACATCCCACAAAATTCCACAAACATCCCAACAAACTCCCTAAGTCTTCTCAAAACCCTAACAAATTCCAGAAACATCCCACAAAAATCTCCACAAATTTCCACATATCCTAGAAAAATCCCTCAATATTCTTCAAGTCTCCTCAAAATCTCACCAAATTCCAGAAATATCCCACAAAATCTTTACCACACAATCTAAGAAAAATACCTCAAAATCCTTCATGTCTCCTCAAAGTCCTTCAAAATTCCAGAAACATCCCACAAAATTCCATGAACGTCCCAACGAACTCCTTAAACCTTCTCAAAACCCCACCAAATTCCAGAAACTTCCCACAAAAACTTTACAAATTTCCACACATCCTAGAAAAATCCCTCAATATTCTTCAAGTCACCTCAAAATCTCACCAAATTCCAGAACATTCCACAACATTTCAAAGAAATCACACAACATTCCAGAAACCTCCCACAAAATTCTTTACATTTTCGCAAAACTCCACCAAATTCCAGAATCATCCCACAAAAACACTTCCAATTTCCACAAAATTCCACAAACATCCCACAAAATTCCAGAAAAATATTCTCAAAACCCTACCAAATTCCAGAAACATCCCACAAAATTCCACAAACATCCCAATAAACTCCCTAAATCTTCTCAAAGTCCTTCTAAGTTCCAGAAACATCCCACAAACACTTTTCCAATTTCCACAAAATTCCACAAACATCCCAACAAACTCCCTAAATCTTCTCAAAGCCCTACCAAATTCCAGAACATTCCACAACATTTCAAAGAAATCACACAACATTCCAGAAACCTCCCACAAAATTCTTAACATTTTCGCAAAACTCCACCAAATTCCAGAAACATCCCACAAAATCTTTACAAATTACCACACAATCTAAGAAAAATACCTCAAAATGCTTCATGTCTCTACAATGTCCAACAAATTCCAGAAACATCCCACATAATCTCCACAAATTTCCACACAATCTAAGAAAAATACCTCAAAATTCTTCATGTCTCCTCAAAGTCCTTCAAAATTCCAGAAACATCCACCAAAATTCCACAAACATCCCAACAAACTCCCTAAGTCTTCTCAAAACCCTAACAAATTCCAGAAACATTACACAAATTTCCACACAATCTAAGAAAAATACCTCAAAATGCTTCATGTCTCTACAATGTCTACCAAATTCCAGAAACATCCCACAAAATCTCCAGAAATTTGCACACGATCTAAGAAAACTCTTTCAAAATTCTTCAAGTCTGGTCAAAATCGCACAAAATTCCAGAAACATCCCAAAAAATTCCACAAACATCCCAACAAACTCCCTAAGTCTTCTCAAAACCCTACCAAATTCCGGAAATATCCCACAAAATCTTTACCACACAATCTAAGAAAAATACCTCAAAATTCTTCATGTCTCCTCAAAGTCTTTCGAAATTCCACGAACATCCCACACAATTCCATGAACGTCCCAACGAACTCCTTAAACCTTCTCAAAACCCCACCAAATTCCAGAAACTTCCCACAAAAACTTTACAAATTTCCACACATCCTAGAAAAATCCCTCAAAATTCTTCAAGTCTCCTCAAAATCTCACCAAATTCCAGAAATATCCCACAAAATCTTTACCACACAATCTAAGAAAAATACCTCAAAATTCTTCATGTCTCCTCAAAGTCCTTCAAAATTCCAGAAACATCCCACAAAATTCCACAAACATCCCAACAAACTCCCTAAGTCTTCTCAAAACCCTAACAAATTCCAGAAACATCCCACAAAAATCTCCACAAATTTCCACACATCCTAGAAAAATCCCTCAATATTCTTCAAGTCTCCTCAAAATCTCACCAAATTCCAGAAATATCCCACAAAATCTTTACCACACAATCTAAGAAAAATACCTCAAAATTCTTCATGTCTCCTCAAAGTCTTTCGAAATTCCACAAACATCCCACACAATTCCATGAACGTCCCAACGAACTCCTTAAACCTTCTCAAACCCCCACCAAATTCCAGAAACTTCCCACAAAAACTTTACAAATTTCCACACATCCTAGAAAAATCCCTCAAAATTCTTCAAGTCTCCTCAAAATCTCACCAAATTCCAGAACATTCCACAACATTTCAAAGAAATCGCACAACATTCCAGAAACCTCCCACAAAATTCTTTACATTTTCGCAAAACTCCACCAAATTCCAGAATCATCCCACAAAAACTCTTCCAATTTCCACAAAATTCCACAAACATTCCACAAAATTCCAGAAACATCCCACTAAATTCCACAAACAACCAAAAAAAACTCCCTAAGTCTTATCAAAACCCTACCAAATTCCAGAAATATCCCACAAAATCTTTACCACACAATCTAAGAAAAATACCTCAAAATTCTTCATGTCTCCTCAAAGTCCTCCAAAATTCCAGAAACATCCCACAAAATTCCACAAACATCCCAACAAACTCCCTAAGTCTTCTCAAAACCCTAACAAATTCCAGAAACATCCCACAAAAATCTCCACAAATTTCCACATATCCTAGAAAAATCCCTCAATATTCTTCAAGTCTCCTCAAAATCTCACCAAATTCCAGAAATATCCCACAAAATCTTTACCACACAATCTAAGAAAAATACCTCAAAATCCTTCATGTCTCCTCAAAGTCCTTCAAAATTCCAGAAACATCCCACAAAATTCCATGAACGTCCCAACGAACTCCTTAAACCTTCTCAAAACCCCACCAAATTCCAGAAACTTCCCACAAAAACTTTACAAATTTCCACACATCCTAGAAAAATCCCTCAATATTCTTCAAGTCACCTCAAAATCTCACCAAATTCCAGAACATTCCACAACATTTCAAAGAAATCACACAACATTCCAGAAACCTCCCACAAAATTCTTTACATTTTCGCAAAACTCCACCAAATTCCAGAATCATCCCACAAAAACACTTCCAATTTCCACAAAATTCCACAAACATCCCACAAAATTCCAGAAAAATATTCTCAAAACCCTACCAAATTCCAGAAACATCCCACAAAATTCCACAAACATCCCAATAAACTCCCTAAATCTTCTCAAAGTCCTTCTAAGTTCCAGAAACATCCCACAAACACTTTTCCAATTTCCACAAAATTCCACAAACATCCCAACAAACTCCCTAAATCTTCTCAAAGCCCTACCAAATTCCAGAACATTCCACAACATTTCAAAGAAATCACACAACATTCCAGAAACCTCCCACAAAATTCTTAACATTTTCGCAAAACTCCACCAAATTCCAGAAACATCCCACAAAATCTTTACAAATTACCACACAATCTAAGAAAAATACCTCAAAATGCTTCATGTCTCTACAATGTCCAACAAATTCCAGAAACATCCCACATAATCTCCACAAATTTCCACACAATCTAAGAAAAATACCTCAAAATTCTTCATGTCTCCTCAAAGTCCTTCAAAATTCCAGAAACATCCACCAAAATTCCACAAACATCCCAACAAACTCCCTAAGTCTTCTCAAAACCCTAACAAATTCCAGAAACATTACACAAATTTCCACACAATCTAAGAAAAATACCTCAAAATGCTTCATGTCTCTACAATGTCTACCAAATTCCAGAAACATCCCACAAAATCTCCAGAAATTTGCACACGATCTAAGAAAACTCTTTCAAAATTCTTCAAGTCTGGTCAAAATCGCACAAAATTCCAGAAACATCCCAAAAAATTCCACAAACATCCCAACAAACTCCCTAAGTCTTCTCAAAACCCTACCAAATTCCGGAAATATCCCACAAAATCTTTACCACACAATCTAAGAAAAATACCTCAAAATTCTTCATGTCTCCTCAAAGTCTTTCGAAATTCCACAAACATCCCACACAATTCCATGAACGTCCCAACGAACTCCTTAAACCTTCTCAAAACCCCACCAAATTCCAGAAACTTCCCACAAAAACTTTACAAATTTCCACACATCCTAGAAAAATCCCTCAAAATTCTTCAAGTCTCCTCAAAATCTCACCAAATTCCAGAAATATCCCACAAAATCTTTACCACACAATCTAAGAAAAATACCTCAAAATTCTTCATGTCTCCTCAAAGTCCTTCAAAATTCCAGAAACATCCCACAAAATTCCACAAACATCCCAACAAACTCCCTAAGTCTTCTCAAAACCCTAACAAATTCCAGAAACATCCCACAAAAATCTCCACAAATTTCCACACATCCTAGAAAAATCCCTCAATATTCTTCAAGTCTCCTCAAAATCTCACCAAATTCCAGAAATATCCCACAAAATCTTTACCACACAATCTAAGAAAAATACCTCAAAATTCTTCATGTCTCCTCAAAGTCTTTCGAAATTCCACAAACATCCCACACAATTCCATGAACGTCCCAACGAACTCCTTAAACCTTCTCAAAACCCCACCAAATTCCAGAAACTTCCCACAAAAACTTTACAAATTTCCACACATCCTAGAAAAATCCCTCAAAATTCTTCATGTCTCCTCAAAATCTCACCAAATTCCAGAACATTCCACAACATTTCAAAGAAATCGTACAACATTCCAGAAACCTCCCACAAAATTCTTTACATTTTCGCAAAACTCCACCAAATTCCAGAATCATCCCACAAAAACTCTTCCAATTTCCACAAAATTCCACAAACATTCCACAAAATTCCAGAAACATCCCACTAAATTCCACATACAACCAAAAAAAACTCCCTAAGTCTTATCAAAACCCTACCAAATTCCAGAAATATCCCACAAAATCTTTACCACACAATCTAAGAAAAATACCTCAAAATTCTTCATGTCTCCTCAAAGTCATTCAAATTTCCAGAAACATCCCACAAAATTCCACAAACATCCCAACAAACTCCCTAAAGTCTTCTCAAAACCCTAACAAATTCCAGAAACATCCCACAAAAATCTCCACAAATTTCCACACATCCTAGAAAAATCCCTCAATATTCTTCAAGTCTCCTCAAAATCTCACCAAATTCCAGAAATATCCCACAAAATCTTTACCACACAATCTAAGAAAAATACCTCAAAATGCTTCATGTCTCTACAATGTCTACGAAATTCCAGAAACATCCCACAAAATCTCCACAAATTTGCACACGATCTAAGAAAACTCTTTCAAAATTCTTCAAGTCAGGTCAAAATCGCACAAAATTCCAGAAACATCCCAAAAAATTCCACAAACATCCCAACAAACTCCCTAAGTCTTCTCAAAACCCTACCAAATTCCAGAAATATCCCACAAAATCTTTACCACACAATCTAAGAAAAATACCTCAAAATTCTTCATGTCTCCTCAAAGTCTTTCGAAATTCCACAAACATCCCACACAATTCCATGAACGTCCCAACGAACTCCTTAAACCTTCTCAAACCCCCACCAAATTCCAGAAACTTCCCACAAAAACTTTACAAATTTCCACACATCCTAGAAAAATCCCTCAAAATTCTTCAAGTCTCCTCAAAATCTCACCAAATTCCAGAACATTCCACAACATTTCAAAGAAATCGCACAACATTCCAGAAACCTCCCACAAAATTCTTTACATTTTCGCAAAACTCCACCAAATTCCAGAATCATCCCACAAAAACTCTTCCAATTTCCTCAAAATTCCACAAACATTCCACAAAATTCCAGAAACATCCCACTAAATTCCACAAACAACCAAAAAAAACTCCCTAAGTCTTATCAAAACCCTACCAAATTCCAGAAATATCCCACAAAATCTTTACCACACAATCTAAGAAAAATACCTCAAAATTCTTCATGTCTCCTCAAAGTCCTTCAAAATTCCAGAAACAACCCACAAAAACTTTTCCAATTTCCACAAAATTCTACAAACATTCCCCGAAATTCCAGAAAAATCCAAAAAAATTCCTCAAACATCTCAACAAACTCCCTAAATCTTCTCAAAACCCTACCAAATTCCAGAAACATCCCACAAACACTTTTCCAATTACCACAAAATTCCACAAATATTCCACCAAATTCCAGAAAAATCCCACAAAATTCCACAAACATCCCAACAAACTCCCTAAGTCTTCTCAAAACCCTAACAAATTCCAGAAACATCCCACAAAATCTTTACCACACAATCTAAGAAAAATACCTCAAAATTCTTCATGTCTCCTCAAAGTCTTTCGAAATTCCATAAACATCCCACACAATTCCATGGACATCCCAACGAACTCCTTAAACCTTCTCAAAACCCCACCAAATTCCAGAAACTTCCCACAAAAACTTTACAAATTTCCACACATCCTAGAAAAATCCCTCAAAATTCTTCATGTCTCCTCAAAATCTCACCAAATTCCAGAACATTCCACAACATTTCAAGGAAATCGCACAACATTCCAGAAACCTCCCACAAAATTCTTTATATTTTCACAAAACTCCACCAAATTCCAGAATCATCCCACAAAAACTCTTCCAATTTCCACAAAATTCCACAAACATCCCACAAAATTCCAGAAAAATATTCTCAAAACCCTACCAAATTCCAGAAACATCCACCAAAATTCCACAAACATCCCAACAAACTCCCTAAGTCTTCTCAAAACCCTACCAAATTCCAGAAACATCCCACAAAAACTTTTCCAATTTCAACAAAATTCCAAAAACATTCCACCAAATTCCAGAAAAATCCCACAAAATTCCACAAACATCCCAACAAACTCCCTAAGTCTTCTCAAAACCCTAACAAATTCCAGAAATATCCCACAAAATCTTTACCACACAATCTAAGAAAAATACCTTAAAAATTCTTCATGTCTCCTCAAAGTCTTTCGAAATTCCATAAACATCCCACACAATTCCATGAACGTCCCAACGAACTCCTTAAACCTTCTCAAACCCCCACCAAATTCCAGAAACTTCCCACAAAAACTTTACAAATTTCCACACATCCTAGAAAAATCCCTCAAAAATCTTCAAGTCTCCTCAAAATCTCACCAAATTCCAGAACATTCCACAACATTTCAAAGAAATCGCACAACATTCCAGAAACCTCCCACAAAATTCTTTACATTTTCGCAAAACTCCAACAAATTCCAGAATCATCCCACAAAAACTCTTCCAATTTCCACAAAATTCCACAAACATCCCACAAAATTCCAGAAAAATATTCTCAAAACCCTACCAAATTCCAGAAACATCCCACAAACACTTTTCCAATTTCCACAAAATTCCACAAACATTCCACAAAATTCCAGAAAAATCCCACTAAATTCCAAAAACAACCAAAAAAACCTCCCTAAGTCTTATCAAAACCCTACCAAATTCCAGAAATATCCCACAAAATCTTTACCACACAATCTAAGAAAAATACCTCAAAATTCTTCATGTCTCCTCAAAGTCCTTCAAAATTCCAGAAACATCCCACAAAATTCCACAAACATCCCAACAAACTCCCTAAGTCTTCTCAAAACCCTACCAAATTCCAGAAATATCCCACAAAATCTCCACAAATTACCACACAATCTAAGAAAAATACCACAAAATTCTTCATGTCTCCTCAAAGTCCTTCAAAATTCCAGAAACAACCTACAAAAACTTTTCCAATTTCCACAAAATTCTACAAACATTCCCCCAAATTCCAGAAAAATCCAAAAAAATTCCTCAAACATCCCAACAAACTCCCTAAATCTTCTCAAAACCCTACCAAATTCCAGAAACATCCCACAAACACTTTTCCAATTACCACAAAATTCCACAAATATTCCACCAAATTCCAGAAAAATCCCACAAAATTACACAAACATCCCAACAAACTCACTAAGTCTTCTCAAAACCCTACCAAATTCCAGAAACATCCCACAAAATCTCCACAAATTTCCACACAATCTACGAAAAATACCTCAAAATGCTTCATGTCTTCTCAAAACCCTACCAAATTCCAGAAACATCCCACAAAATCCTTTATATTTTTGCAAAACTTTCTCAAATTCCACAAACACCCCACAAAATCTTTACCACACAATCTAAGAAAAATACCTCAAAATTCTTCATGTCTCCTCAAAGTCTTTCGAAATTCCACAAACATCCCACACAATTCCATGAACGTCCCAACGAACTCCTTAAACCTTCTCAAACCCCCACCAAATTCCAGAAACTTCCCACAAAAACTTTACAAATTTCCATACATCCTAGAAAAATCCCTCAAAATTCTTCAAGTCTCCTCAAAATCTCACCAAATTCCAGAACATTCCACAAAATTCCAGAAACATCCCACTAAATTCCACAAACAACCAAAAAAAACTCCCTAAGTCTTATCAAAACCCTACCAAATTCCAGAAATATCCCACAAAATCTTTACCACACAATCTAAGAAAAATACCTCAAAATTCTTCATGTCTCCTCAAAGTCCTCCAAAATTCCAGAAACATCCCACAAAATTCCACAAACATCCCAACAAACTCCCTAAGTCTTCTCAAAACCCTAACAAATTCCAGAAACATCCCACAAAAATCTCCACAAATTTCCACACATCCAAGAAAAATCCCTCAAAATTCTTCAAGTCTCCTCAAAATCTCACCAAATTCCAGAAATATCCCACAAAATCTTTACCACACAATCTAAGAAAAATACCTCAAAATTCTTCATGTCTCCTCAAAGTCCTTCAAAATTCCAGAAACATCCCACAAAATTCCACAAACATCCCAACAAACTCCCTAAGTCTTCTCAAAACCCTACCAAATTCCAGAAATATCCCACAAAATTTTTACCACACAATCTAAGAAAAATCCCTCAAAATTCTTCATGTCTCCTCAAAGTCTTTCGAAATTCCACAAACATCCCACACAATTCCATGAACGTCCCAACGAACTCCTTAAACCTTCTCAAAACCCCACCAAATTCCAGAAACTTCCCACAAAAACTTTACCAATTTCCACACATCCTAGAAAAATCCCTCAAAATTCTTCATGTCTCCTCAAAATCTCACCAAATTCCAGAACATTCCACAACATTTCAAGGAAATCGCACAACATTCCAGAAACCTCCCACAAAATTCTTTACATTTTCACAAAACTCCACCAAATTCCAGAATCATCCCACAAAAACTCTTCCAATTTCCACAAAATTCCACAAACATCCCACAAAATTCCAGAAAAATCCCACTAAATTCCACAAAAAACCAAAAAAAACTCCCTAAGTCTTATCAAAACCCTACCAAATTCCAGAAATATCCCACAAAATCTTTACCACACAATCTAAGAAAAATACCTCAAAATTCTTCATGTCTCCTCAAAGTCCTTCAAAATTCCAGAAACATCCCACAAAATTCCACAAACATCCCAACAAATTCCCTAAGTCTTCTCAAAACCCTAACAAATTCCAGAAACATCCCAGAAAAATCTCCACAAATTTCCACACATCCTAGAAAAATCCCTCAAAATTCTTCAAGTCTCCTCAAAATCTCACCTAATTCCAGGAACTTCCCACAAAATCTTTACCACACAATCTAAGAAAAATACCTCAAAATTCTTCATGTCTCCTCAAAGTCCTTCAAAATTCCAGAAACATCCCACAAATTTCCACAAACATCCCAACAAACTCCCTAAGTCTTCTCAAAACCCTAACAAATTCCAGAAACATCCCACAAAAATCTCCACAATTTTCCACACATCCTAGAAAAATCCCTCAATATTCCTCAAGTCTCCTCAAAATCTCACCAAATTCCAGAAATATCCCACAAAATCTTTACCACACAATCTAAGAAAAATACCTCAAAATTCTTCATGTCTCCTCAAAGTCTTTCGAAATTCCACAAACATCCCACACAATTCCATGAACGTCCCAACGAACTCCTTAAACCTTCTCAAACCCCCACCAAATTCCAGAAACTTCCCACAAAAACTTTACAAATTTCCACACATCCTAGAAAAATCCCTCAAAATTCTTCAAGTCTCCTCAAAATCTCACCAAATTCCAGAACATTCCACAACATTTCAAAGAAATCGCACAACATTCCAGAAACCTCCCACAAAATTCTTTACATTTTCGCAAAACTCCACCAAATTCCAGAATCATCCCACAAAAACTCTTCCAATTTCCACAAAATTCCACAAACATCCCACAAAATTACAGAAAAATATTCTCAAAACCCTACCAAATTCCACAAACATCCCACAAAATTCCACAAACATCCCAACAAACTCCCTACATCATCTCAAAACCCTACCAAATTCCAGAAACATCCCACAAACACTTTTCCAATTACCACAAAATTCCACAAATATTCCACCAAATTCCAGAAAAATCCCACAAAATTCCACAAACATCCCAACAAACTCCCTAAGTCTTCTCAAAACCCTTCCAAATTCCAGAAACATCCCACAAAATCTTTACCACACAATCTAAGAAAAATACCTCAAAATTCTTCATGTCTCCTCAAAGTCTTTTGAAATTCCATAAACATCCCACACAATTCCATGGACGTCCCAACGAACTCCTTAAACCTTCTCAAAACCCCACCAAATTCCAGAAATTTCCCACAAAAACTTTACAAATTTCCACACATCCTAGAAAAATCCCTCAAAATTCTTCAAGTCTCCTCAAAATCTCACCAAATTCCAGAACATTCCATAACATTTCAAAGAAATCGCACAACATTCCAGAAACCTCCCAAAAAATTCTTTACATTTTCGCAAAACTCCACCAAATTCCAGAATCATCCCACAAAAACTCTTCCAATTTCCTCAAAATTCCACAAACATCCCACAAAATTCCAGAAAAATATTCTCAAAACCCTACCAAATTCCAGAAACATCCAAAAAAATTCCACAAACATCCCAATAAACTCCCTACATCATCTCAAAACCCTACCAAATTCCAGAAACATCCCACAAACACTTTTCCAATTTCCACAAAATTCCACAAACATTCCACCAAATTCCAGAAAAATCCCACAAAATTCCACAAACATCCCAACAAACTCCCTAAGTCTTCTCAAAACCCTACCAAATTCCAGAAATATCCCACAAAATCTCCACAAATTACCACACAATCTAAGAAAAATACCTCAAAATGCTTCATGTCTTCTCAAAACCCTACCAAATTCCAGAAACATCCCACAAAATCCTTTACATTTTTGCAAAACATTCTCAAATTCCAGAAACACCCCACAAAATCTTTACCACACAATCTAAGAAAAATACCTCAAAATTCTTCATGTCTCCTCAAAGTCTTTCGAAATTCCACAAACATCCCACACAATTCCATGAACGTCCCAACGAACTCCTTAAACCTTCTCAAAACCCCACCAAATTCCAGAAACTTCCCACAAAAACTTTACAAATTTCCATACATCCTAGAAAAATCCCTCAAAATTCTTCAAGTCTCCTCAAAATCTCACCAAATTCCAGAACATTCCACAACATTTCAAAGAAATCGCACAACATTCCAGAAACTTCCCACAAAATTCTTTACATTTTCGCAAAACTCCACCAAATTCCAGAATCATCCCACAAAAACTCTTCCAATTTCCACAAAATTCCACAAACATTCCACAAAATTCCAGAAAAATCCCACTAAATTCCACAAACAACCAAAAAAAACTCCCTAAGTCTTATCAAAACCCTACCAAATTCCAGAAATATCCCACAAAATCTTTACCACACAATCTAAGAAAAATACCTCAAAATTCTTCATGTCTCCTCAAAGTCCTTCAAAATTCCAGAAACATCCCACAAAATTCCACAAACATCCCAACAAATTCCCTAAGTCTTCTCAAAACCCTAACAAATTCCAGAAACATCCCAGAAAAATCTCCACAAATTTCCACACATCCTAGAAAAATCCCTCAAAATTCTTCAAGTCTCCTCAAAATCTCACCTAATTCCAGGAACTTCCCACAAAATCTTTACCACACAATCTAAGAAAAATACCTCAAAATTCTTCATGTCTCCTCAAAGTCCTTCAAAATTCCAGAAACATCCCACAAATTTCCACAAACATCCCAACAAACTCCCTAAGTCTTCTCAAAACCCTAACAAATTCCAGAAACATCCCACAAAAATCTCCACAATTTTCCACACATCCTAGAAAAATCCCTCAATATTCCTCAAGTCTCCTCAAAATCTCACCAAATTCCAGAAATATCCCACAAAATCTTTACCACACAATCTAAGAAAAATACCTCAAAATTCTTCATGTCTCCTCAAAGTCTTTCGAAATTCCACAAACATCCCACACAATTCCATGAACGTCCCAACGAACTCCTTAAACCTTCTCAAACCCCCACCAAATTCCAGAAACATCCCACAAAAATCTCCACAAATTTCCACACATCCTAGAAAAATCCCTCAAAATTCTTCAAGTCTCCTCAAAATCTCACCAAATTCCAGAACATTCCACAACATTTCAAAGAAATCGCACAACATTCCAGAAACCTCCCACAAAATTCTTTACATTTTCGCAAAACTCCACCAAATTCCAGAATCATCCCACAAAAACTCTTCCAATTTCCACGAAATTCCACAAACATCCCACAAAATTCCAGAAAAATATTCTCAAAACCCTACCAAATTCCAGAAATATCCCACAAACACTTTTCCAATTACCACAAAATTCCACAAACATTCCACCAAATTCCAGAAAAATCCCACAAAATACCACAAACATCCCAACAAACTCCCTAAGTCTTCTCAAAACCCTACCAAATTCCAGAAATATCCCACAAAATCTTTACAAATTACCACACAATCTAAGAAAAATACATCAAAATTCTTCATGCCTTCTCAAAACCCTACCCAATTCCAGAAACCTCCCACAAAATCTCCACAAATTTCCACACAATCTAAGAAAAATACCTCAAAATTCTTCATGTCTCCTCAAACTCCTTCAAAATTTCAAAAACATCCCACAAAATTCCACAAACATCCCAACAAACTCCCTAAGTCTTCTCAAAACCCTAACAAATTCCAGAAATATCCCACAAAATCTTTACCACACAATCTAAGAAAAATACCTCAAAATTCTTCATGTCTCCTCAAAGTCTTTCGAAATTCCACAAACATCCCACACAATTCCATGAACGTCCCAACGAACTCCTTAAACCTTCTCAAAACCCCACCAAATTCCAGAAACTTCCCACAAAAACTTTACAAATTTCCACACATCCTAGAAAAATCCCTCAAAATTCTTCAAGTCTCCTCAAAATCTCACCAAATTCCAGAACATTCCACAACATTTCAAAGAAATCGCACAACATTCCAGAAACCTCCCACAAAATTCTTTACATTTTCGCAAAACTCCACCAAATTCCAGAATCATCCCACAAAAACTCTTCCAATTTCCACAAAATTCCACAAACATTCCACAAAATTCCAGAAACATCCCACTAAATTCCACAAACAACCAAAAAAAACTCCCTAAGTCTTATCAAAACCCTACCAAATTCCAGAAATATCCCACAAAATCTTTACCACACAATCTAAGAAAAATACCTCAAAATTCTTCATGTCTCCTCAAAGTCCTTCAAAATTCCAGAAACATCCCACAAAATTCCACAAACATCCCAACAAATTCCCTAAGTCTTCTCAAAACCCTAACAAATTCCAGAAACATCCCAAAAAATCTCCACAAATTTCCACACATCCTAGAAAAATCCCTCAAAATTCTTCAAGCCTCCTCAAAATCTCACCAAATTCCAGAAATACCCCACAAAATCTTTACCACACAATCTAAGAAAAATACCTCAAAATTCTTCATGTCTCCTCAATGTCCTTCAAAATTCCAGAAACATCCCACAAAATTCCACAAACATCCCAACAAACTCCCTAAGTCTTCTCAAAACCCTAACAAATTCCAGAAACATCCCACAAAAATCTCCACAAATTTCCACACATCCTAGAAAAATCCCTCAATATTCCTCAAGTCTCCTCAAAATCTCACCAAATTCCAGAAATATCCCACAAAATCTTTACCACACAATCTAAGAAAAATACCTCAAAATTCTTCATGTCTCCTCAAAGTCTTTCGAAATTCCACAAACATCCCACACAATTCCATGAACGTCCCAACGAACTCCTTAAACCTTCTCAAAACCCCACCAAATTCCCGAAACTTCCCACAAAAACTTTACAAATTTCCACACATCCTAGAAAAATCCCTCAAAATTCTTCAAGTCTCCTCAAAATCTCACCAAATTCCAGAACATTCCACAACATTTCAAAGAAATCGCACAACATTCCAGAAACCTCCCACAAAATTCTTTACATTTTCGCAAAACTCCACCAAATTCCAGAATCATCCCACAAAAACTCTTCCAATTTCCACAAAATTCCACAAACATCCCACAAAATTCCAGAAAAATATTCTCAAAACCCTACCAAATTCCACAAACATCCCACAAAATTCCACAAACATCCCAACAAACTCCCTACATCATCTCAAAACCCTACCAAATTCCAGAAACATCCCACAAACACTTTTCCAATTACCACAAAATTCCACAAATATTCCACCAAATTCCAGAAAAATCCCACAAAATTCCACAAACATCCCAACAACCTCCCTAAGTCTTCTCAAAACCCTACCAAATTCCAGAAATATCCCACAAAATCTCCACAAATTACCACACAATCTAAGAAAAATACCTCAAAATGCTTCATGTCTTCTCAAAACCCTACCAAATTCCAGAAACATCCCACAAAATCCTTTACATTTTTGCAAAACATTCTCAAATTCCAGAAACACCCCACAAAATCTTTACCACACAATCTAAGAAAAATACCTCAAAATTCTTCATGTCTCCTCAAAGTCTTTCGAAATTCCACAAACATCCCACACAATTCCATGAACGTCCCAACGAACTCCTTAAACCTTCTCAAACCCCCACCAAATTCCAGAAACTTCCCACAAAAACTTTACAAATTTCCATACATCCTAGAAAAATCCCTCAAAATTCTTCAAGTCTCCTCAAAATCTCACCAAATTCCAGAACATTCCACAACATTTCAAAGAAATCGCACAACATTCCAGAAACCTCCCACAAAATTCTTTACATTTTCGCAAAACTCCACCAAATTCCAGAATCATCCCACAAAAACTCTTCCAATTTCCACAAAATTCCACAAACATTCCACAAAATTCCAGAAACATCCCACTAAATTCCACATACAACCAAAAAAAACTCCCTAAGTCTTATCAAAACCCTACCAAATTCCAGAAATATCCCACAAAATCTTTACCACACAATCTAAGAAAAATACCTCAAAATTCTTCATGTCTCCTCAAAGTCCTCCAAAATTCCAGAAACATCCCACAAAATTCCACAAACATCCCAACAAACTCCCTAAGTCTTCTCAAAACCCTAACAAATTCCAGAAACATCCCACAAAAATCTCCACAAATTTCCACACATCCAAGAAAAATCCCTCAAAATTCTTCAAGTCTCCTCAAAATCTCACCAAATTCCAGAAATATCCCACAAAATCTTTACCACACAATCTAAGAAAAATACCTCAAAATTCTTCATGTCTCCTCAAAGTCTTTCAAAATTCCAGAAACATCCCACAAAATTCCACAAACATCCCAACAAACTCCCTAAGTCTTCTCAAAACCCTACCAAATTCCAGAAATATCCCACAAAATCTTTACCACACAATCTAAGAAAAATCCCTCAAAATTCTTCATGTCTCCTCAAAGTCTTTCGAAATTCCACAAACATCCCACACAATTCCATGAACGTCCCAACGAACTCCTTAAACCTTCTCAAAACCCCACCAAATTCCAGAAACTTCCCACAAAAACTTTACCAATTTCCACACATCCTAGAAAAATCCCTCAAAATTCTTCATGTCTCCTCAAAATCTCACCAAATTCCAGAACATTCCACAACATTTCAAGGAAATCGCACAACATTCCAGAAACCTCCCACAAAATTCTTTACATTTTCACAAAACTCCACCAAATTCCAGAATCATCCCACAAAAACTCTTCCAATTTCCACAAAATTCCACAAACATCCCACAAAATTCCAGAAAAATATTCTCAAAACCCTACCAAATTCCATAAACATCCACCAAAATTCCACAAACATCCCAACAAACTCCCTAAGTCTTCTCAAAACCCTACCAAATTCCAGAAACATCCCACAAAAACTTTTCCAATATCAACAAAATTCCAAAAACATTCCACCAAATTCCAGAAAAATCCCACAAAATTCCACAAACATCCCAACAAACTCCCTAAGTCTTATCAAAACCCTACCAAATTCCAGAAATATCCCACAAAATCTTTACCACACAATCTAAGAAAAATACCTCAAAATTCTTCATGTCTCCTCAAAGTCCTTCAAAATTCCAGATACAACCCACAAAAACTTTTCCAATTTCCACAAAATTCTACAAACATTCCAGAAATTCCAGAAAAATCCAAAAAAATTCCTCAAATATCTCAACAAACTCCCTAAATCTTCTCAAAACCCTACCAAATTCCAGAAACATCCCACAAACACTTTTCCAATTACCACAAAATTCCACAAATATTCCACCAAATTCCAGAAAAATCCCACAAAATTCCACAAACATCCCAACAAACTCCCTAAGTCTTCTCAAAACCCTAACAAATTCCAGAAACATCCCACAAAATCTTTACCACACAATCTAAGAAAAATACCTCAAAATTCTTCATGTCTCCTCAAAGTCTTTCGAAATTCCATAAACATCCCACACAATTCCATGGACGTCCCAACGAACTCCTTAAACCTTCTCAAAACCCCACCAAATTCCAGAAATTTCCCACAAAAACTTTACAAATTTCCACACATCCTAGAAAAATCCCTCAAAATTCTTCAAGTCTCCTCAAAATCTCACCAAATTCCAGAACATTCCATAACATTTCAAAGAAATCGCACAACATTCCAGAAACCTCCCAAAAAATTCTTTACATTTTCGCAAAACTCCACCAAATTCCAGAATCATCCCACAAAAACTCTTCCAATTTCCTCAAAATTCCACAAACATCCCACAAAATTCCAGAAAAATATTCTCAAAACCCTACCAAATTCCAGAAACATCCAAAAAAATTCCACAAACATCCCAATAAACTCCCTAAATCTTCTCAAAACCCTACCAAATTCCAGAAACATCCCACAAACACTTTTCCAATTTCCACAAAATTCCACAAACATTCCACCAAATTCCAGAAAAATCCCACAAAATTCCACAAACATCCCAACAAACTCCCTAAGTCTTCTCAAAACCCTACCAAATTCCAGAAATATCCCACAAAATCTCCACAAATTACCACACAATCTAAGAAAAATACCTCAAAATTCTTCATGTCTCCTCAAAGTCCTTCAAAATTCCAGAAACAACCTACAAAAACTTTTCCAATTTCCACAAAATTCTACAAACATTCCCCCAAATTCCAGAAAAATCCAAAAAAATTCCTCAAACATCCCAACAAACTCCCTAAATCTTCTCAAAACCCTACCAAATTCCAGAAACATCCCACAAACACTTTTCCAATTACCACAAAATTCCACAAATATTCCACCAAATTCCAGAAAAATCCCACAAAATTACACAAACATCCCAACAAACTCCCTAAGTCTTCTCAAAACCCTACCAAATTCCAGAAACATCCCACAAAATCTCCACAAATTTCCACACAATCTACGAAAAATACCTCAAAATGCTTCATGTCTTCTCAAAACCCTACCAAATTCCAGAAACATCCCACAAAATCCTTTACATTTTTGCAAAACTTTCTCAAATTCCAGAAACACCCCAAAAAATCTTTACCACACAATCTAAGAAAAATACCTCAAAATTCTTCATGTCTCCTCAAAGTCTTTCGAAATTCTACAAACATCCCACACAATTCCATGAACGTCCCAACGAACTCCTTAAACCTTCTCAAAACCCCACCAAATTCCAGAAACTTCCCACAAAAACTTTACAAATTTCCATACATCCTAGAAAAATCCCTCAAAATTCTTCAAGTCTCCTCAAAATCTCACCAAATTCCAGAACATTCCACAACATTTCAAAGAAATTGCACAACATTCCAGAAACTTCCCACAAAATTCTTTACATTTTCGCAAAACTCCACCAAATTCCAGAATCATCCCACAAAAACTCTTCCAATTTCCACAAAATTCCACAAACATTCCACAAAATTCCAGAAAAATCCCACTAAATTCCACATACAACCAAAAAAAAACTCCCTAAGTCTTATCAAAACCCTACCAAATTCCAGAAATATCCCACAAAATCTTTACCACACAATCTAAGAAAAATACCTCAAAATTCTTCATGTCTCCTCAAAGTCCTTCAAAATTCCACAAACATCCCACAAAATTCCACAAACATCCCAACAAACTCCCTAAGTCTTCTCAAAACCCTAACAAATTCCAGAAACATCCCACAAAAATCTCCACAAATTTCCACACATCCTAGAAAAATCCCTCAAAATTCTTCAAGTCTCCTCAAAATCTCACCAAATTCCAGGAACTTCCCACAAAATCTTTACCACACAATCTAAGAAAAATACCTCAAAATTCTTCATGTCTCCTCAAAGTCTTTCGAAATTCCACAAACATCCCACACAATTCCATGAACGTCCCAACGAACTCCTTAAACCTTCTCAAAACCCCACCAAATTCCAGAAACTTCCCACAAAAACTTTACAAATTTCCATACATCCTAGAAAAATCCCTCAAAATTCTTCAAGTCTCCTCAAAATCTCACCAAATTCCAGAACATTCCACAACATTTCAAAGAAATCGCACAACATTCCAGAAACCTCCCACAAAATTCTTTACATTTTCGCAAAACTCCACCAAATTCCAGAATCATCCCACAAAAACTCTTCCAATTTCCACGAAATTCCACAAACATCCCACAAAATTCCAGAAAAATATTCTCAAAACCCTACCAAATTCCAGAAAAATCCCACTAAATTCCACATACAATCAAAAAAAACTCCCTATGTCTTCTCAAAACCCTACCAAATTCCAGAAATATCCCACAAACACTTTTCCAATTACCACAAAATTCCACAAACATTCCACCAAATTCCAGAAAAATCCCACAAAATACCACAAACATCCCAACAAACTCCCTAAGTCTTCTCAAAACCCTACCAAATTCCAGAAATATCCCACAAAATCTTTACAAATTACCACACAATCTAAGAAAAATACATCAAAATTCTTCATGCCTTCTCAAAACCCTACCCAATTCCAGAAACCTCCCACAAAATCTCCACAAATTTCCACACAATCTAAGAAAAATACCTCAAAATTCTTCATGTCTCCTCAAACTCCTTCAAAATTCCAGAAACATCCCACAAAATTCCACAAACATCCCAACAAACTCCCTAAGTCTTCTCAAAACCCTAACAAATTCCAGAAACATCCCACAAAAATCTCCACCAATTTCCACACAATCTAAGAAAAATACCTCGAAATGCTTCATGTCTCTACAATGTCTACCAAATTCCAGAAACATCCCACAAAATCTCCACAAATTTGTACACGATCTAAGAAAACGCTTTCAAAATTCTTCAAGTCTGGTCAAAATCGCACAAAATTCCAGAAACATCCCACAAAATTCCACAAACATCCCAACAAACTCCCTAAGTCTTCTCAAAACCCTACCAAATTCCAGAAATATCCCACAAAATCTTTACCACACAATCTAAGAAAAATACCTCAAAATTCTTCATGTCTCCTCAAAGTCTTTCGAAATTCCATAAACATCCCACACAATTCCATGGACGTCCCAACGAACTCCTTAAACCTTCTCAAAACCCCACCAAATTCCAGAAATTTCCCACAAAAACTTTACAAATTTCCACACATCCTAGAAAAATCCCTCAAAATTCTTCAAGTCTCCTCAAAATCTCACCAAATTCCAGAACATTCCATAACATTTCAAAGAAATCGCACAACATTCCAGAAACCTCCCAAAAAATTCTTTACATTTTCGCAAAACTCCACCAAATTCCAGAATCATCCCACAAAAACTCTTCCAATTTCCTCAAAATTCCACAAACATCCCACAAAATTCCAGAAAAATATTCTCAAAACCCTACCAAATTCCAGAAACATCCAAAAAAATTCCACAAACATCCCAATAAACTCCCTAAATCTTCTCAAAACCCTACCAAATTCCAGAAACATCCCACAAACACTTTTCCAATTTCCACAAAATTCCACAAACATTCCACCAAATTCCAGAAAAATCCCACAAAATTCCACAAACATCCCAACAAACTCCCTAAGTCTTCTCAAAACCCTACCAAATTCCAGAAATATCCCACAAAATCTCCACAAATTACCACACAATCTAAGAAAAATACCTCAAAATTCTTCATGTCTCCTCAAAGTCCTTCAAAATTCCAGAAACAACCTACAAAAACTTTTCCAATTTCCACAAAATTCTACAAACATTCCCCCAAATTCCAGAAAAATCCAAAAAAATTCCTCAAACATCCCAACAAACTCCCTAAATCTTCTCAAAACCCTACCAAATTCCAGAAACATCCCACAAACACTTTTCCAATTACCACAAAATTCCACAAATATTCCACCAAATTCCAGAAAAATCCCACAAAATTACACAAACATCCCAACAAACTCCCTAAGTCTTCTCAAAACCCTACCAAATTCCAGAAACATCCCACAAAATCTCCACAAATTTCCACACAATCTACGAAAAATACCTCAAAATGCTTCATGTCTTCTCAAAACCCTACCAAATTCCAGAAACATCCCACAAAATCCTTTACATTTTTGCAAAACTTTCTCAAATTCCAGAAACACCCCAAAAAATCTTTACCACACAATCTAAGAAAAATACCTCAAAATTCTTCATGTCTCCTCAAAGTCTTTCGAAATTCTACAAACATCCCACACAATTCCATGAACGTCCCAACGAACTCCTTAAACCTTCTCAAAACCCCACCAAATTCCAGAAACTTCCCACAAAAACTTTACAAATTTCCATACATCCTAGAAAAATCCCTCAAAATTCTTCAAGTCTCCTCAAAATCTCACCAAATTCCAGAACATTCCACAACATTTCAAAGAAATTGCACAACATTCCAGAAACTTCCCACAAAATTCTTTACATTTTCGCAAAACTCCACCAAATTCCAGAATCATCCCACAAAAACTCTTCCAATTTCCACAAAATTCCACAAACATTCCACAAAATTCCAGAAAAATCCCACTAAATTCCACATACAACCAAAAAAAAACTCCCTAAGTCTTATCAAAACCCTACCAAATTCCAGAAATATCCCACAAAATCTTTACCACACAATCTAAGAAAAATACCTCAAAATTCTTCATGTCTCCTCAAAGTCCTTCAAAATTCCACAAACATCCCACAAAATTCCACAAACATCCCAACAAACTCCCTAAGTCTTCTCAAAACCCTAACAAATTCCAGAAACATCCCACAAAAATCTCCACAAATTTCCACACATCCTAGAAAAATCCCTCAAAATTCTTCAAGTCTCCTCAAAATCTCACCAAATTCCAGGAACTTCCCACAAAATCTTTACCACACAATCTAAGAAAAATACCTCAAAATTCTTCATGTCTCCTCAAAGTCTTTCGAAATTCCACAAACATCCCACACAATTCCATGAACGTCCCAACGAACTCCTTAAACCTTCTCAAAACCCCACCAAATTCCAGAAACTTCCCACAAAAACTTTACAAATTTCCACATATCCTAGAAAAATCCCTCAAAATTCTTCAAGTCTCCTCAAAATCTCACCAAATTCCAGAACATTCCACAACATTTCAAAGAAATCGCACAACATTCCAGAAACCTCCCACAAAATTCTTTACATTTTCGCAAAACTCCACCAAATTCCAGAATCATCCCACAAAAACTCTTCCAATTTCCACGAAATTCCACAAACATCCCACAAAATTCCAGAAAAATATTCTCAAAACCCTACCAAATTCCAGAAAAATCCCACTAAATTCCACATACAATCAAAAAAAACTCCCTATGTCTTCTCAAAACCCTACCAAATTCCAGAAATATCCCACAAACACTTTTCCAATTACCACAAAATTCCACAAACATTCCACCAAATTCCAGAAAAATCCCACAAAATACCACAAACATCCCAACAAACTCCCTAAGTCTTCTCAAAACCCTACCAAATTCCAGAAATATCCCACAAAATCTTTACAAATTACCACACAATCTAAGAAAAATACATCAAAATTCTTCATGCCTTCTCAAAACCCTACCCAATTCCAGAAACCTCCCACAAAATCTCCACAAATTTCCACACAATCTAAGAAAAATACCTCAAAATTCTTCATGTCTCCTCAAACTCCTTCAAAATTCCAGAAACATCCCACAAAATTCCACAAACATCCCAACAAACTCCCTAAGTCTTCTCAAAACCCTAACAAATTCCAGAAACATCCCACAAAAATCTCCACCAATTTCCACACAATCTAAGAAAAATACCTCGAAATGCTTCATGTCTCTACAATGTCTACCAAATTCCAGAAACATCCCACAAAATCTCCACAAATTTGTACACGATCTAAGAAAACGCTTTCAAAATTCTTCAAGTCTGGTCAAAATCGCACAAAATTCCAGAAACATCCCACAAAATTCCACAAACATCCCAACAAACTCCCTAAGTCTTCTCAAAACCCTACCAAATTCCAGAAATATCCCACAAAATCTTTACCACACAATCTAAGAAAAATACCTCAAAATTCTTCATGTCTCCTCAAAGTCTTTCGAAATTCCATAAACATCCCACACAATTCCATGGACGTCCCAACGAACTCCTTAAACCTTCTCAAAACCCCACCAAATTCCAGAAATTTCCCACAAAAACTTTACAAATTTCCACACATCCTAGAAAAATCCCTCAAAATTCTTCAAGTCTCCTCAAAATCTCACCAAATTCCAGAACATTCCTTAACATTTCAAAGAAATCGCACAACATTCCAGAAACCTCCCAAAAAATTCTTTACATTTTCGCAAAACTCCACCAAATTCCAGAATCATCCCACAAAAACTCTTCCAATTTCCTCAAAATTCCACAAACATCCCACAAAATTCCAGAAAAATATTCTCAAAACCCTACCAAATTCCAGAAACATCCAAAAAAATTCCACAAACATCCCAATAAACTCCCTAAATCTTCTCAAAACCCTACCAAATTCCAGAAACATCCCACAAACACTTTTCCAATTTCCACAAAATTCCACAAACATTCCACCAAATTCCAGAAAAATCCCACAAAATTCCACAAACATCCCAACAAACTCCCTAAGTCTTCTCAAAACCCTACCAAATTCCAGAAATATCCCACAAAATCTCCACAAATTACCACACAATCTAAGAAAAATACCTCAAAATTCTTCATGTCTCCTCAAAGTCCTTCAAAATTCCAGAAACAACCTACAAAAACTTTTCCAATTTCCACAAAATTCTACAAACATTCCCCCAAATTCCAGAAAAATCCAAAAAAATTCCTCAAACATCCCAACAAACTCCCTAAATCTTCTCAAAACCCTACCAAATTCCAGAAACATCCCACAAACACTTTTCCAATTACCACAAAATTCCACAAATATTCCACCAAATTCCAGAAAAATCCCACAAAATTCCACAAACATCCCAACAAACTCCCTAAGTCTTCTCAAAACCCTACCAAATTCCAGAAACATCCCACAAAATCTCCACAAATTTCCACACAATCTACGAAAAATACCTCAAAATGCTTCATGTCTTCTCAAAACCCTACCAAATTCCAGAAACATCCCACAAAATCCTTTACATTTTTGCAAAACTTTCTCAAATTCCAGAAACACCCCAAAAAATCTTTACCACACAATCTAAGAAAAATACCTCAAAATTCTTCATGTCTCCTCAAAGTCTTTCGAAATTCTACAAACATCCCACACAATTCCATGAACGTCCCAACGAACTCCTTAAACCTTCTCAAAACCCCACCAAATTCCAGAAACTTCCCACAAAAACTTTACAAATTTCCATACATCCTAGAAAAATCCCTCAAAATTCTTCAAGTCTCCTCAAAATCTCACCAAATTCCAGAACATTCCACAACATTTCAAAGAAATTGCACAACATTCCAGAAACTTCCCACAAAATTCTTTACATTTTCGCAAAACTCCACCAAATTCCAGAATCATCCCACAAAAACTCTTCCAATTTCCACAAAATTCCACAAACATTCCACAAAATTCCAGAAAAATCCCACTAAATTCCACATACAACCAAAAAAAAACTCCCTAAGTCTTATCAAAAACCTACCAAATTCCAGAAATATCCCACAAAATCTTTACCACACAATCTAAGAAAAATACCTCAAAATTCTTCATGTCTCCTCAAAGTCCTTCAAAATTCCACAAACATCCCACAAAATTCCACAAACATCCCAACAAACTCCCTAAGTCTTCTCAAAACCCTAACAAATTCCAGAAACATCCCACAAAAATCTCCACAAATTTCCACACATCCTAGAAAAATCCCTCAAAATTCTTCAAGTCTCCTCAAAATCTCACCAAATTCCAGGAACTTCCCACAAAATCTTTACCACACAATCTAAGAAAAATACCTCAAAATTCTTCATGTCTCCTCAAAGTCTTTCGAAATTCCACAAACATCCCACACAATTCCATGAACGTCCCAACGAACTCCTTAAACCTTCTCAAAACCCCACCAAATTCCAGAAACTTCCCACAAAAACTTTACAAATTTCCACATATCCTAGAAAAATCCCTCAAAATTCTTCAAGTCTCCTCAAAATCTCACCAAATTCCAGAACATTCCACAACATTTCAAAGAAATCGCACAACATTCCAGAAACCTCCCACAAAATTCTTTACATTTTCGCAAAACTCCACCAAATTCCAGAATCATCCCACAAAAACTCTTCCAATTTCCACGAAATTCCACAAACATCCCACAAAATTCCAGAAAAATATTCTCAAAACCCTACCAAATTCCAGAAAAATCCCACTAAATTCCACATACAATCAAAAAAAACTCCCTATGTCTTCTCAAAACCCTACCAAATTCCAGAAATATCCCACAAACACTTTTCCAATTACCACAAAATTCCACAAACATTCCACCAAATTCCAGAAAAATCCCACAAAATACCACAAACATCCCAACAAACTCCCTAAGTCTTCTCAAAACCCTACCAAATTCCAGAAATATCCCACAAAATCTTTACAAATTACCACACAATCTAAGAAAAATACATCAAAATTCTTCATGCCTTCTCAAAACCCTACCCAATTCCAGAAACCTCCCACAAAATCTCCACAAATTTCCACACAATCTAAGAAAAATACCTCAAAATTCTTCATGTCTCCTCAAACTCCTTCAAAATTCCAGAAACATCCACCAAAATTCCACAAACATCCCAACAAACTCCCTAAGTCTTCTCAAAACCCTAACAAATTCCAGAAACATCCCACAAAAATCTCCACCAATTTCCACACAATCTAAGAAAAATACCTCAAAATGCTTCATGTCTCTACAATGTCTACCAAATTCCAGAAACATCCCACAAAATCTCCACAAATTTGCACACGATCTAAGAAAACGCTTTCAAAATTCTTCAAGTCTGGTCAAAATCGCACAAAATTTCAGAAACATCCCAAAAAATTCCACAAACATCCCAACAAACTCCCTAAGTCTTCTCAAAACCCTACCAAATTCCAGAAATATCCCACAAAATCTTTACCACACAATCTAAGAAAAATACCTCAAAATTCTTCATGTCTCCTCAAAGTCTTTCGAAATTCCACAAACATCCCACACAATTCCATGAACGTCCCAACGAACTCCTTAAACCTTCTCAAACCCCCACCAAATTCCAGAAACTTCCCACAAAAACTTTACAAATTTCCACACATCCTAGAAAAATCCCTCAAAATTCTTCAAGTCTCCTCAAAATCTCACTAAATTCCAGAACATTCCACAACATTTCAAAGAAATCGCACAACATTCCAGAAACCTCCCACAAAATTCTTTACATTTTCGCAAAACTCCACCAAATTCCAGAATCATCCCACAAAAACTCTTCCAATTTCCACAAAATTCCACAAACATCCCACAAAATTCCAGAAAAATCCCACTAAATTCCACAAACAACCAAAAAAAACTCCCTAAGTCTTATCAAAACCCTACCAAATTCCAGAAATATCCCACAAAATCTTTACCACACAATCTAAGAAAAATACCTCAAAATTCTTCATGTCTCCTCAAAGTCCTTCAAAATTCCAGAAACATCCCACAAAATTCCACAAACATCCCAACAAATTCCCTAAGTCTTCTCAAAACCCTAACAAATTCCAGAAACATCCCAAAAAATCTCCACAAATTTCCACACATCCTAGAAAAATCCCTCAAAATTCTTCAAGTCTCCTCAAAATCTCACCAAATTCCAGAAATACCCCACAAAATCTTTACCACACAATCTAAGAAAAATACCTCAAAATTCTTCATGTCTCCTCAATGTCTTTCAAAATTCCAGAAACATCCCACAAAATTCCACAAACATCCCAACAAACTCCCTAAGTCTTCTCAAAACCCTAACAAATTCCAGAAACATCCCACAAAAATCTCCACAAATTTCCACACATCCTAGAAAAATCCCTCAATATTCCTCAAGTCTCCTCAAAATCTCACCAAATTCCAGAAATATCCCACAAAATCTTTACCACACAATCTAAGAAAAATACCTCAAAATTCTTCATGTCTCCTCAAAGTCTTTCGAAATTCCACAAACATCCCACACAATTCCATGAACGTCCCAACGAACTCCTTAAACCTTCTCAAAACCCCACCAAATTCCAGAAACTTCCCACAAAAACTTTACCAATTTCCACACATCCTAGAAAAATCCCTCAAAATTCTTCAAGTCTCCTCAAAATCTCACCAAATTCCAGAACATTCCACAACATTTCAAAGAAATCGCACAACATTCCAGAAACCTCCCACAAAATTCTTTACATTTTCGCAAAACTCCACCAAATTCCAGAATCATCCCACAAAAACTCTTCCAATTTCCACAAAATTCCACAAACATCCCACAAAATTCCAGAAAAATATTCTCAAAACCCTACCAAATTCCATAAACATCCACCAAAATTCCACAAACATCCCAACAAACTCCCTAAGTCTTCTCAAAACCCTACCAAATTCCAGAAACATCCCACAAAAACTTTTCCAATATCAACAAAATTCCAAAAACATTCCACCAAATTCCAGAAAAATCCCACAAAATTCCACAAACATCCCAACAAACTCCCTAAGTCTTCTCAAAACCCTAACAAATTCCAGAAATATCCCACAAAATCTTTACCACACAATCTAAGAAAAATACCTCAAAATTCTTCATGTCTCCTCAAAGTCCTTCAAAATTCCAGATACAACCCACAAAAACTTTTCCAATTTCCACAAAATTCTACAAACATTCCAGAAATTCCAGAAAAATCCAAAAAAATTCCTCAAATATCTCAACAAACTCCCTAAATCTTCTCAAAACCCTACCAAATTCCAGAAACATCCCACAAACACTTTTCCAATTACCACAAAATTCCACAAATATTCCACCAAATTCCAGAAAAATCCCACAAAATTCCACAAACATCCCAACAAACTCCCTAAGTCTTCTCAAAACCCTAACAAATTCCAGAAACATCCCACAAAATCTTTACCACACAATCTAAGAAAAATACCTCAAAATTCTTCATGTCTCCTCAAAGTCTTTCGAAATTCCATAAACATCCCACACAATTCCATGGACGTCCCAACGAACTCCTTAAACCTTCTCAAAACCCCACCAAATTCCAGAAATTTCCCACAAAAACTTTACAAATTTCCACACATCCTAGAAAAATCCCACAAAATTCTTCAAGTCTCCTCAAAATCTCACCAAATTCCAGAACATTCCATAACATTTCAAAGAAATCGCACAACATTCCAGAAACCTCCCAAAAAATTCTTTACATTTTCGCAAAACTCCACCAAATTCCAGAATCATCCCACAAAAACTCTTCCAATTTCCTCAAAATTCCACAAACATCCCACAAAATTCCAGAAAAATATTCTCAAAACCCTACCAAATTCCAGAAACATCCAAAAAAATTCCACAAACATCCCAATAAACTCCCTAAATCTTCTCAAAACCCTACCAAATTCCAGAAACATCCCACAAACACTTTTCCAATTTCCACAAAATTCCACAAACATTCCACCAAATTCCAGAAAAATCCCACAAAATTCCACAAACATCCCAACAAACTCCCTAAGTCTTCTCAAAACCCTACCAAATTCCAGAAATATCCCACAAAATCTCCACAAATTACCACACAATCTAAGAAAAATACCTCAAAATTCTTCATGTCTCCTCAAAGTCCTTCAAAATTCCAGAAACAACCTACAAAAACTTTTCCAATTTCCACAAAATTCTACAAACATTCCCCCAAATTCCAGAAAAATCCAAAAAAATTCCTCAAACATCCCAACAAACTCCCTAAATCTTCTCAAAACCCTACCAAATTCCAGAAACATCCCACAAACACTTTTCCAATTACCACAAAATTCCACAAATATTCCACCAAATTCCAGAAAAATCCCACAAAATTACACAAACATCCCAACAAACTCCCTAAGTCTTCTCAAAACCCTACCAAATTCCAGAAATATCCCACAAAATCTCCACAAATTTCCACACAATCTACGAAAAATACCTCAAAATGCTTCATGTCTTCTCAAAACCCTACCAAATTCCAGAAACATCCCACAAAATCCTTTACATTTTTGCAAAACTTTCTCAAATTCCAGAAACACCCCAAAAAATCTTTACCACACAATCTAAGAAAAATACCTCAAAATTCTTCATGTCTCCTCAAAGTCTTTCGAAATTCTACAAACATCCCACACAATTCCATGAACGTCCCAACGAACTCCTTAAACCTTCTCAAAACCCCACCAAATTCCAGAAACTTCCCACAAAAACTTTACAAATTTCCATACATCCTAGAAAAATCCCTCAAAATTCTTCAAGTCTCCTCAAAATCTCACCAAATTCCAGAACATTCCACAACATTTCAAAGAAATTGCACAACATTCCAGAAACTTCCCACAAAATTCTTTACATTTTCGCAAAACTCCACCAAATTCCAGAATCATCCCACAAAAACTCTTCCAATTTCCACAAAATTCCACAAACATTCCACAAAATTCCAGAAAAATCCCACTAAATTCCACATACAACCAAAAAAAAACTCCCTAAGTCTTATCAAAACCCTACCAAATTCCAGAAATATCCCACAAAATCTTTACCACACAATCTAAGAAAAATACCTCAAAATTCTTCATGTCTCCTCAAAGTCCTTCAAAATTCCACAAACATCCCACAAAATTCCACAAACATCCCAACAAATTCCCTAAGTCTTCTCAAAACCCTAACAAATTCCAGAAACATCCCAGAAAAATCTCCACAAATTTCCACACATCCTAGAAAAATCCCTCAAAATTCTTCAAGTCTCCTCAAAATCTCACCAAATTCCAGAAATATCCCACAAAATCTTTACCACACAATCTAAGAAAAATACCTCAAAATTCTTCATGTCTCCTCAAAGTCTTTCGAAATTCCACAAACATCCCACACAATTCCATGAACGTCCCAACGAACTCCTTAAACCTTCTCAAAACCCCACCAAATTCCAGAAACTTCCCACAAAAACTTTACCAATTTCCACACATCCTAGAAAAATCCCTCAAAATTCTTCAAGTCTCCTCAAAATCTCACCAAATTCCAGAACATTCCACAACATTTCAAAGAAATCGCACAACATTCCAGAAACCTCCCACAAAATTCTTTACATTTTCGCAAAACTCCACCAAATTCCAGAATCATCCCACAAAAACTCTTCCAATTTCCACAAAATTCCACAAACATCCCACAAAATTCCAGAAAAATATTCTCAAAACCCTACCAAATTCCATAAACATCCACCAAAATTCCACAAACATCCCAACAAACTCCCTAAGTCTTCTCAAAACCCTACCAAATTCCAGAAACATCCCACAAAAACTTTTCCAATATCAACAAAATTCCAAAAACATTCCACCAAATTCCAGAAAAATCCCACAAAATTCCACAAACATCCCAACAAACTCCCTAAGTCTTCTCAAAACCCTAACAAATTCCAGAAATATCCCACAAAATCTTTACCACACAATCTAAGAAAAATACCTCAAAATTCTTCATGTCTCCTCAAAGTCCTTCAAAATTCCAGATACAACCCACAAAAACTTTTCCAATTTCCACAAAATTCTACAAACATTCCAGAAATTCCAGAAAAATCCAAAAAAATTCCTCAAATATCTCAACAAACTCCCTAAATCTTCTCAAAACCCTACCAAATTCCAGAAACATCCCACAAACACTTTTCCAATTACCACAAAATTCCACAAATATTCCACCAAATTCCAGAAAAATCCCACAAAATTCCACAAACATCCCAACAAACTCCCTAAGTCTTCTCAAAACCCTAACAAATTCCAGAAACATCCCACAAAATCTTTACCACACAATCTAAGAAAAATACCTCAAAATTCTTCATGTCTCCTCAAAGTCTTTCGAAATTCCATAAACATCCCACACAATTCCATGGACGTCCCAACGAACTCCTTAAACCTTCTCAAAACCCCACCAAATTCCAGAAATTTCCCACAAAAACTTTACAAATTTCCACACATCCTAGAAAAATCCCACAAAATTCTTCAAGTCTCCTCAAAATCTCACCAAATTCCAGAACATTCCATAACATTTCAAAGAAATCGCACAACATTCCAGAAACCTCCCAAAAAATTCTTTACATTTTCGCAAAACTCCACCAAATTCCAGAATCATCCCACAAAAACTCTTCCAATTTCCTCAAAATTCCACAAACATCCCACAAAATTCCAGAAAAATATTCTCAAAACCCTACCAAATTCCAGAAACATCCAAAAAAATTCCACAAACATCCCAATAAACTCCCTAAATCTTCTCAAAACCCTACCAAATTCCAGAAACATCCCACAAACACTTTTCCAATTTCCACAAAATTCCACAAACATTCCACCAAATTCCAGAAAAATCCCACAAAATTCCACAAACATCCCAACAAACTCCCTAAGTCTTCTCAAAACCCTACCAAATTCCAGAAATATCCCACAAAATCTCCACAAATTACCACACAATCTAAGAAAAATACCTCAAAATTCTTCATGTCTCCTCAAAGTCCTTCAAAATTCCAGAAACAACCTACAAAAACTTTTCCAATTTCCACAAAATTCTACAAACATTCCCCCAAATTCCAGAAAAATCCAAAAAAATTCCTCAAACATCCCAACAAACTCCCTAAATCTTCTCAAAACCCTACCAAATCCCAGAAACATCCCACAAAAACTTTTCCAATTACCACAAAATTCCACAAACATTCCACCAAATTCCAGAAAAATCCCACAAAATACCACAAATATCCCAACAAACTCCCTAAGTCTTCTCAAAACCCTACCAAATTCCAGAAATATCCCACAAAATCTTTACAAATTACCACACAATCTAAGAAAAATACATCAAAATTCTTCATGCCTTCTCAAAACCCTACCCAATTCCAGAAACCTCCCACAAAATCTCCACAAATTTCCACACAATCTAAGAAAAATACCTCAAAATGCTTCATGTCTCTACAATGTCTACCAAATTCCAGAAACATCCCACAAAATCTCCACAAATTTGCACACGATCTAAGAAAACGCTTTCAAAATTCTTCAAGTCTGGTCAAAATCGCACAAAATTCCAGAAACATCCCAAAAAATTCCACAAACATCCCAACAAACTCCCTAAGTCTTCTCAAAACCCTACCAAATTCCAGAAATATCCCACAAAATCTTTACCACACAATCTAAGAAAAATACCTCAAAATTCTTCATGTCTCCTCAAAGTCTTTCGAAATTCCACAAACATCCCACACAATTCCATGAACGTCCCAACGAACTCCTTAAACCTTCTCAAACCCCCACCAAATTCCAGAAACTTCCCACAAAAACTTTACAAATTTCCACACATCCTAGAAAAATCCCTCAAAATTCTTCAAGTCTCCTCAAAATCTCACCAAATTCCAGAACATTCCACAACATTTCAAAGAAATCGCACAACATTCCAGAAACCTCCCACAAAATTCTTTACATTTTCGCAAAACTCCACCAAATTCCAGAATCATCCCACAAAAACTCTTCCAATTTCCACAAAATTCCACAAACATTCCACAAAATTCCAGAAAAATCCCACTAAATTCCACAAACAACCAAAAAAAACTCCCTAAGTCTTATCAAAACCCTACCAAATTCCAGAAATATCCCACAAAATCTTTACCACACAATCTAAGAAAAATACCTCAAAATTCTTCATGTCTCCTCAAAGTCCTTCAAAATTCCAGAAACATCCCACAAAATTCCACAAACATCCCAACAAATTCCCTAAGTCTTCTCAAAACCCTAACAAATTCCAGAAACATCCCAAAAAATCTCCACAAATTTCCACACATCCTAGAAAAATCCCTCAAAATTCTTCAAGTCTCCTCAAAATCTCACCAAATTCCAGAAATACCCCACAAAATCTTTACCACACAATCTAAGAAAAATACCTCAAAATTCTTCATGTCTCCTCAATGTCCTTCAAAATTCCAGAAACATCCCACAAAATTCCAAAAACATCCCAACAAACTCCCTAAGTCTTCTCAAAACCCTAACAAATTCCAGAAACATCCCACAAAAATCTCCACAAATTTCCACACATCCTAGAAAAATCCCTCAATATTCCTCAAGTCTCCTCAAAATCTCACCAAATTCCAGAAATATCCCACAAAATCTTTACCACACAATCTAAGAAAAATACCTCAAAATTCTTCATGTCTCCTCAAAGTCTTTCGAAATTCCACAAACATCCCACACAATTCCATGAACGTCCCAACGAACTCCTTAAACCTTCTCAAAACCCCACCAAATTCCAGAAACTTCCCACAAAAACTTTACAAATTTCCACACATCCTAGAAAAATCCCTCAAAATTCTTCAAGTCTCCTCAAAATCTCACCAAATTCCAGAACATTCCACAACATTTCAAAGAAATCGCACAACATTCCAGAAACCTCCCACAAAATTCTTTACATTTTCGCAAAACTCCACCAAATTCCAGAATCATCCCACAAAAACTCTTCCAATTTCCACAAAATTCCACAAACATTCCACAAAATTCCAGAAAAATCCCACTAAATTCCACATACAACCAAAAAAAAACTCCCTAAGTCTTATCAAAACCCTACCAAATTCCAGAAATATCCCACAAAATCTTTACCACACAATCTAAGAAAAATACCTCAAAATTCTTCATGTCTCCTCAAAGTCCTTCAAAATTCCACAAACATCCCACAAAATTCCACAAACATCCCAACAAATTCCCTAAGTCTTCTCAAAACCCTAACAAATTCCAGAAACATCCCAGAAAAATCTCCACAAATTTCCACACATCCTAGAAAAATCCCTCAAAATTCTTCAAGTCTCCTCAAAATCTCACCAAATTCCAGAAATACCCCACAAAATCTTTACCACACAATCTAAGAAAAATACCTCAAAATTCTTCATGTCTCCTCAAAGTCCTTCAAAATTCCACAAACATCCAACAAAATTCCACAAACATCCCAACAAACTCCCTAAGTCTTCTCAAAACCCTAACAAATTCCAGAAACATCCCACAAAAATCTCCACAATTTTCCACACATCCTAGAAAAATCCCTCAATATTCCTCAAGTCTCCTCAAAATCTCACCAAATTCCAGAAATATCCCACAAAATCTTTACCACACAATCTAAGAAAAATACCTCAAAATTCTTCATGTCTCCTCAAAGTCCTTCAAAATTCCAGATACAACCCACAAAAACTTTTCCAATTTCCACAAAATTCTACAAACATTCCAGAAATTCCAGAAAAATCCAAAAAAATTCCTCAAATATCTCAACAAACTCCCTAAATCTTCTCAAAACCCTACCAAATTCCAGAAACATCCCACAAACACTTTTCCAATTACCACAAAATTCCACAAATATTCCACCAAATTCCAGAAAAATCCCACAAAATTCCACAAACATCCCAACAAACTCCCTAAGTCTTCTCAAAACCCTAACAAATTCCAGAAACATCCCACAAAATCTTTACCACACAATCTAAGAAAAATACCTCAAAATTCTTCATGTCTCCTCAAAGTCTTTCGAAATTCCATAAACATCCCACACAATTCCATGGACGTCCCAACGAACTCCTTAAACCTTCTCAAAACCCCACCAAATTCCAGAAATTTCCCACAAAAACTTTACAAATTTCCACACATCCTAGAAAAATCCCACAAAATTCTTCAAGTCTCCTCAAAATCTCACCAAATTCCAGAACATTCCATAACATTTCAAAGAAATCGCACAACATTCCAGAAACCTCCCACAAAATTCTTTACATTTTCGCAAAACTCCACCAAATTCCAGAATCATCCCACAAAAACTCTTCCAATTTCCACAAAATTCCATAAACATTCCACAAAATTCCAGAAAAATCCCACTAAATTCCACATACAACCAAAAAAAAACTCCCTAAGTCTTATCAAAATCTCACCAAATTCCAGAAATATCCCACAAAATCTTTACCACACAATCTAAGAAAAATACCTCAAAATTCTTCATGTCTCCTCAAAGTCCTTCAAAATTCCACAAACATCCCACAAAATTCCACAAACATCCCAACAAACTCCCTAAGTCTTCTCAAAACCCTAACAAATTCCAGAAACATCCCACAAAAATCTCCACAAATTTCCACACATCCTAGAAAAATCCCTCAATATTCCTCAAGTCTCCTCAAAATCTCACCAAATTCCAGAAATATCCCACAAAATCTTTACCACACAATCTAAGAAAAATACCTCAAAATTCTTCATGTCTCCTCAAAGTCTTTCGAAATTCCACAAACATCCCACACAATTCCATGAACGTCCCAACGAACTCCTTAAACCTTCTCAAAACCCCACCAAATTCCAGAAACTTCCCACAAAAACTTTACCAATTTCCACACATCCTAGAAAAATCCCTCAAAATTCTTCAAGTCTCCTCAAAATCTCACCAAATTCCAGAACATTCCACAACATTTCAAAGAAATCGCACAACATTCCAGAAACCTCCCACAAAATTCTTTACATTTTCGCAAAACTCCACCAAATTCCAGAATCATCCCACAAAAACTCTTCCAATTTCCACAAAATTCCACAAACATCCCACAAAATTCCAGAAAAATATTCTCAAAACCCTACCAAATTCCATAAACATCCACCAAAATTCCACAAACATCCCAACAAACTCCCTAAGTCTTCTCAAAACCCTACCAAATTCCAGAAACATCCCACAAAAACTTTTCCAATATCAACAAAATTCCAAAAACATTCCACCAAATTCCAGAAAAATCCCACAAAATTCCACAAACATCCCAACAAACTCCCTAAGTCTTCTCAAAACCCTAACAAATTCCAGAAATATCCCACAAAATCTTTACCACACAATCTAAGAAAAATACCTCAAAATTCTTCATGTCTCCTCAAAGTCCTTCAAAATTCCAGATACAACCCACAAAAACTTTTCCAATTTCCACAAAATTCTACAAACATTCCAGAAATTCCAGAAAAATCCAAAAAAATTCCTCAAATATCTCAACAAACTCCCTAAATCTTCTCAAAACCCTACCAAATTCCAGAAACATCCCACAAACACTTTTCCAATTACCACAAAATTCCACAAATATTCCACCAAATTCCAGAAAAATCCCACAAAATTCCACAAACATCCCAACAAACTCCCTAAGTCTTCTCAAAACCCTAACAAATTCCAGAAACATCCCACAAAATCTTTACCACACAATCTAAGAAAAATACCTCAAAATTCTTCATGTCTCCTCAAAGTCTTTCGAAATTCCATAAACATCCCACACAATTCCATGGACGTCCCAACGAACTCCTTAAACCTTCTCAAAACCCCACCAAATTCCAGAAATTTCCCACAAAAACTTTACAAATTTCCACACATCCTAGAAAAATCCCACAAAATTCTTCAAGTCTCCTCAAAATCTCACCAAATTCCAGAACATTCCATAACATTTCAAAGAAATCGCACAACATTCCAGAAACCTCCCAAAAAATTCTTTACATTTTCGCAAAACTCCACCAAATTCCAGAATCATCCCACAAAAACTCTTCCAATTTCCTCAAAATTCCACAAACATCCCACAAAATTCCAGAAAAATATTCTCAAAACCCTACCAAATTCCAGAAACATCCAAAAAAATTCCACAAACATCCCAATAAACTCCCTAAATCTTCTCAAAACCCTACCAAATTCCAGAAACATCCCACAAACACTTTTCCAATTTCCACAAAATTCCACAAACATTCCACCAAATTCCAGAAAAATCCCACAAAATTCCACAAACATCCCAACAAACTCCCTAAGTCTTCTCAAAACCCTACCAAATTCCAGAAATATCCCACAAAATCTCCACAAATTACCACACAATCTAAGAAAAATACCTCAAAATTCTTCATGTCTCCTCAAAGTCCTTCAAAATTCCAGAAACAACCTACAAAAACTTTTCCAATTTCCACAAAATTCTACAAACATTCCCCCAAATTCCAGAAAAATCCAAAAAAATTCCTCAAACATCCCAACAAACTCCCTAAATCTTCTCAAAACCCTACCAAATTCCAGAAACATCCCACAAACACTTTTCCAATTACCACAAAATTCCACAAATATTCCACCAAATTCCAGAAAAATCCCACAAAATTACACAAACATCCCAACAAACTCCCTAAGTCTTCTCAAAACCCTACCAAATTCCAGAAATATCCCACAAAATCTCCACAAATTTCCACACAATCTACGAAAAATACCTCAAAATGCTTCATGTCTTCTCAAAACCCTACCAAATTCCAGAAACATCCCACAAAATCCTTTACATTTTTGCAAAACTTTCTCAAATTCCAGAAACACCCCAAAAAATCTTTACCACACAATCTAAGAAAAATACCTCAAAATTCTTCATGTCTCCTCAAAGTCTTTCGAAATTCTACAAACATCCCACACAATTCCATGAACGTCCCAACGAACTCCTTAAACCTTCTCAAAACCCCACCAAATTCCAGAAACTTCCCACAAAAACTTTACAAATTTCCATACATCCTAGAAAAATCCCTCAAAATTCTTCAAGTCTCCTCAAAATCTCACCAAATTCCAGAACATTCCACAACATTTCAAAGAAATTGCACAACATTCCAGAAACTTCCCACAAAATTCTTTACATTTTCGCAAAACTCCACCAAATTCCAGAATCATCCCACAAAAACTCTTCCAATTTCCACAAAATTCCACAAACATTCCACAAAATTCCAGAAAAATCCCACTAAATTCCACATACAACCAAAAAAAACTCCCTAAGTCTTATCAAAACCCTACCAAATTCCAGAAATATCCCACAAAATCTTTACCACACAATCTAAGAAAAATACCTCAAAATTCTTCATGTCTCCTCAAAGTCCTTCAAAATTCCACAAACATCCCACAAAATTCCACAAACATCCCAACAAATTCCCTAAGTCTTCTCAAAACCCTAACAAATTCCAGAAACATCCCAGAAAAATCTCCACAAATTTCCACACATCCTAGAAAAATCCCTCAAAATTCTTCAAGTCTCCTCAAAATCTCACCAAATTCCAGGAACTTCCCACAAAATCTTTACCACACAATCTAAGAAAAATACCTCAAAATTCTTCATGTCTCCTCAAAGTCTTTCGAAATTCCACAAACATCCCACACAATTCCATGAACGTCCCAACGAACTCCTTAAACCTTCTCAAACCCCCACCAAATTCCAGAAACTTCCCACAAAAACTTTACAAATTTCCACACATCCTAGAAAAATCCCTCAAAATTCTTCAAGTCTCCTCAAAATCTCACCAAATTCCAGAACATTCCACAACATTTCAAAGAAATCGCACAACATTCCAGAAACCTCCCACAAAATTCTTTACATTTTCGCAAAACTCCACCAAATTCCAGAATCATCCCACAAAAACTCTTCCAATTTCCACGAAATTCCACAATCATCCCACAAAATTCCAGAAAAATATTCTCAAAACCCTACCAAATTCCAGAAAAATCCCACTAAATTCCACATACAACCAAAAAAACCTCCCTAAGTCTTCGCAAAACCCTACCAAATTCCAGAAATATCCCACAAACACTTTTCCAATTACCACAAAATTCCACAAACATTCCACCAAATTCCAGAAAAATCCCACAAAATCTTTACAAATTACCACACAATCTAAGAAAAATACATCAAAATTCTTCATGCCTTCTCAAAACCCTACCCAATTCCAGAAACCTCCCACAAAATCTCCACAAATTTCCACACAATCTAAGAAAAATACATCAAAATTCTTCATGCCTTCTCAAAACCCTACCCAATTCCAGAAACCTCCCACAAAATCTCCACAAATTTCCACACAATCTAAGAAAAATACCTCAAAATGCTTCATGTCTCTACAATGTCTACCAAATTCCAGAAACATCCCACAAAATCTCCACAAATTTGCACACGATCTAAGAAAACGCTTTCAAAATACTTCAAGTCTGGTCAAAATCGCACAAAATTCCAGAAACATCCCAAAAAATTCCACAAACATCCCAACAAACTCCCTAAGTCTTCTCAAAACCCTACCAAATTCCAGAAATATCCCACAAAATCTTTACCACACAATCTAAGAAAAATACCTCAAAATTCTTCATGTCTCCTCAAAGTCTTTCGAAATTCCACAAACATCCCACACAATTCCATGAACGTCCCAACGAACTCCTTAAACCTTCTCAAACCCCCACCAAATTCCAGAAACTTCCCACAAAAACTTTACAAATTTCCACACATCCTAGAAAAATCCCTCAAAATTCTTCAAGTCTCCTCAAAATCTCACCAAATTCCAGAACATTCCACAACATTTCAAAGAAATCGCACAACATTCCAGAAACCTCCCACAAAATTCTTTACATTTTCGCAAAACTCCACCAAATTCCAGAATCATCCCACAAAAACTCTTCCAATTTCCACAAAATTCCACAAACATCCCACAAAATTCCAGAAAAATCCCACTAAATTCCACAAACAACCAAAAAAAACTCCCTAAGTCTTATCAAAACCCTACCAAATTCCAGAAATATCCCACAAAATCTTTACCACACAATCTAAGAAAAATACCTCAAAATTCTTCATGTCTCCTCAAAGTCCTTCAAAATTCCAGAAACATCCCACAAAATTCCACAAACATCCCAACAAATTCCCTAAGTCTTCTCAAAACCCTAACAAATTCCAGAAACATCCCAAAAAATCTCCACAAATTTCCACACATCCTAGAAAAATCCCTCAAAATTCTTCAAGTCTCCTCAAAATCTCACCAAATTCCAGAAATACCCCACAAAATCTTTACCACACAATCTAAGAAAAATACCTCAAAATTCTTCATGTCTCCTCAATGTCCTTCAAAATTCCAGAAACATCCCACAAAATTCCAAAAACATCCCAACAAACTCCCTAAGTCTTCTCAAAACCCTAACAAATTCCAGAAACATCCCACAAAAATCTCCACAAATTTCCACACATCCTAGAAAAATCCCTCAATATTCCTCAAGTCTCCTCAAAATCTCACCAAATTCCAGAAATATCCCACAAAATCTTTACCACACAATCTAAGAAAAATACCTCAAAATTCTTCATGTCTCCTCAAAGTCTTTCGAAATTCCACAAACATCCCACACAATTCCATGAACGTCCCAACGAACTCCTTAAACCTTCTCAAAACCCCACCAAATTCCAGAAACTTCCCACAAAAACTTTACAAATTTCCACACATCCTAGAAAAATCCCTCAAAATTCTTCAAGTCTCCTCAAAATCTCACCAAATTCCAGAACATTCCACAACATTTCAAAGAAATCGCACAACATTCCAGAAACCTCCCACAAAATTCTTTACATTTTCGCAAAACTCCACCAAATTCCAGAATCATCCCACAAAAACTCTTCCAATTTCCACAAAATTCCACAAACATTCCACAAAATTCCAGAAAAATCCCACTAAATTCCACATACAACCAAAAAAAAACTCCCTAAGTCTTATCAAAACCCTACCAAATTCCAGAAATATCCCACAAAATCTTTACCACACAATCTAAGAAAAATACCTCAAAATTCTTCATGTCTCCTCAAAGTCCTTCAAAATTCCACAAACATCCCACAAAATTCCACAAACATCCCAACAAATTCCCTAAGTCTTCTCAAAACCCTAACAAATTCCAGAAACATCCCAGAAAAATCTCCACAAATTTCCACACATCCTAGAAAAATCCCTCAAAATTCTTCAAGTCTCCTCAAAATCTCACCAAATTCCAGAAATACCCCACAAAATCTTTACCACACAATCTAAGAAAAATACCTCAAAATTCTTCATGTCTCCTCAAAGTCCTTCAAAATTCCACAAACATCCAACAAAATTCCACAAACATCCCAACAAACTCCCTAAGTCTTCTCAAAACCCTAACAAATTCCAGAAACATCCCACAAAAATCTCCACAATTTTCCACACATCCTAGAAAAATCCCTCAATATTCCTCAAGTCTCCTCAAAATCTCACCAAATTCCAGAAATATCCCACAAAATCTTTACCACACAATCTAAGAAAAATACCTCAAAATTCTTCATGTCTCCTCAAAGTCTTTCGAAATTCCACAAACATCCCACACAATTCCATGAACGTCCCAACGAACTCCTTAAACCTTCTCAAACCCCCACCAAATTCCAGAAACTTCCCACAAAAACTTTACAAATTTCCACACATCCTAGAAAAATCCCTCAAAATTCTTCAAGTCTCCTCAAAATCTCACCAAATTCCAGAACATTCCACAACATTTCAAAGAAATCGCACAACATTCCAGAAACCTCCCACAAAATTCTTTACATTTTCGCAAAACTCCACCAAATTCCAGAATCATCCCACAAAAACTCTTCCAATTTCCACAAAATTCCACAAACATTCCACAAAATTCCTGAAAAATCCCACTAAATTCCACAAACAACCAAAAAAAACTCCCTAAGTCTTATCAAAACCCTACCAAATTCCAGAAATATCCCACAAAATCTTTACCAGACAATCTAAGAAAAATACCTCAAAATTCTTCATGTCTCCTCAAAGTCCTTCAAAATTCCAGAAACATCCCACAAAATTCCACAAACATCCCAACAAATTCCCTAAGTCTTCTCAAAACCCTAACAAATTCCAGAAACATCCCAAAAAATCTCCACAAATTTCCACACATCCTAGAAAAATCCCTCAAAATTCTTCAAGTCTCCTCAAAATCTCACCAAATTCCAGAAATACCCCACAAAATCTTTACCACACAATCTAAGAAAAATACCTCAAAATTCTTCATGTCTCCTCAATGTCCTTCAAAATTCCAGAAACATCCCACAAAATTCCAAAAACATCCCAACAAACTCCCTAAGTCTTCTCAAAACCCTAACAAATTCCAGAAACATCCCACAAAAATCTCCACAAATTTCCACACATCCTAGAAAAATCCCTCAATATTCCTCAAGTCTCCTCAAAATCTCACCAAATTCCAGAAATATCCCACAAAATCTTTACCACACAATCTAAGAAAAATACCTCAAAATTCTTCATGTCTCCTCAAAGTCTTTCGAAATTCCACAAACATCCCACACAATTCCATGAACGTCCCAACGAACTCCTTAAACCTTCTCAAAACCCCACCAAATTCCAGAAACTTCCCACAAAAACTTTACAAATTTCCACACATCCTAGAAAAATCCCTCAAAATTCTTCAAGTCTCCTCAAAATCTCACCAAATTCCAGAACATTCCACAACATTTCAAAGAAATCGCACAACATTCCAGAAACCTCCCACAAAATTCTTTACATTTTCGCAAAACTCCACCAAATTCCAGAATCATCCCACAAAAACTCTTCCAATTTCCACAAAATTCCACAAACATTCCACAAAATTCCAGAAAAATCCCACTAAATTCCACATACAACCAAAAAAAAACTCCCTAAGTCTTATCAAAACCCTACCAAATTCCAGAAATATCCCACAAAATCTTTACCACACAATCTAAGAAAAATACCTCAAAATTCTTCATGTCTCCTCAAAGTCCTTCAAAATTCCACAAACATCCCACAAAATTCCACAAACATCCCAACAAATTCCCTAAGTCTTCTCAAAACCCTAACAAATTCCAGAAACATCCCAGAAAAATCTCCACAAATTTCCACACATCCTAGAAAAATCCCTCAAAATTCTTCAAGTCTCCTCAAAATCTCACCAAATTCCAGAAATACCCCACAAAATCTTTACCACACAATCTAAGAAAAATACCTCAAAATTCTTCATGTCTCCTCAAAGTCCTTCAAAATTCCACAAACATCCAACAAAATTCCACAAACATCCCAACAAACTCCCTAAGTCTTCTCAAAACCCTAACAAATTCCAGAAACATCCCACAAAAATCTCCACAATTTTCCACACATCCTAGAAAAATCCCTCAATATTCCTCAAGTCTCCTCAAAATCTCACCAAATTCCAGAAATATCCCACAAAATCTTTACCACACAATCTAAGAAAAATACCTCAAAATTCTTCATGTCTCCTCAAAGTCTTTCGAAATTCCACAAACATCCCACACAATTCCATGAACGTCCCAACGAACTCCTTAAACCTTCTCAAACCCCCACCAAATTCCAGAAACTTCCCACAAAAACTTTACAAATTTCCACACATCCTAGAAAAATCCCTCAAAATTCTTCAAGTCTCCTCAAAATCTCACCAAATTCCAGAACATTCCACAACATTTCAAAGAAATCGCACAACATTCCAGAAACCTCCCACAAAATTCTTTACATTTTCGCAAAACTCCACCAAATTCCAGAATCATCCCACAAAAACTCTTCCAATTTCCACGAAATTCCACAAACATCCCACAAAATTCCAGAAAAATATTCTCAAAACCCTACCAAATTCCAGAAAAATCCCACTAAATTCCACATACAACCAAAAAAAACTCCCTAAGTCTTCTCAAAATCCTACCAAATTCCAGAAATATCCCACAAACACTTTTCCAATTACCACAAAATTCCACAAACATTCCACCAAATTCCAGAAAAATCCCACAAAATACCACAAACATCCCAACAAACTCCCTAAGTCTTCTCAAAACCCTACCAAATTCCAGAAATATCCCACAAAATCTTTACAAATTACCACACAATCTAAGAAAAATACATCAAAATTCTTCATGCCTTCTCAAAACCCTACCCAATTCCAGAAACCTCCCACAAAATCTCCACAAATTTCCACACAATCTAAGAAAAATACCTCAAAATTCTTCATGTCTCCTCAAACTCCTTCAAAATTCCAGAAACATCCCACAAAATTCCACAAACATCCCAACAAACTCCCTAAGTCTTCTCAAAACCCTAACAAATTCCAGAAACATCCCACAAAAATCTCCACCAATTTCCACACAATCTAAGAAAAATACCTCAAAATGCTTCATGTCTCTACAATGTCTACCAAATTCCAGAAACATCCCACAAAATCTCCACAAATTTGCACACGATCTAAGAAAACGCTTTCAAAATTCTTCAAGTCTGGTCAAAATCGCACAAAATTCCAGAAACATCCCAAAAAATTCCACAAACATCCCAACAAACTCCCAAAGTCTTCTCAAAACCCTACCAAATTCCAGAAATATCCCACAAAATCTTTACCACACAATCTAAGAAAAATACCTCAAAATTCTTCATGTCTCCTCAAAGTCTTTCGAAATTCCACAAACATCCCACACAATTCCATGAACGTCCCAACGAACTCCTTAAACCTTCTCAAACCCCCACCAAATTCCAGAAACTTCCCACAAAAACTTTACCAATTTCCACACATCCTAGAAAAATCCCTCAAAATTCTTCAAGTCTCCTCAAAATCTCACCAAATTCCAGAACATTCCACAACATTTCAAAGAAATCGCACAACATTCCAGAAACCTCCCACAAAATTCTTTACATTTTCGCAAAACTCCACCAAATTCCAGAATCATCCCACAAAAACTCTTCCAATTTCCACAAAATTACACAAACATCCCACAAAATTCCAGAAAAATCCCACTAAATTCCACAAACAACCAAAAAAAACTCCCTAAGTCTTATCAAAACCCTACCAAATTCCAGAAATATCCCACAAAATCTTTACCACACAATCTAAGAAAAATACCTCAAAATTCTTCATGTCTCCTCAAAGTCCTTCAAAATTCCAGAAACATCCCACAAAATTCCACAAACATCCCAACAAATTCCCTAAGTCTTCTCAAAACCCTAACAAATTCCAGAAACATCCCAAAAAATCTCCACAAATTTCCACACATCCTAGAAAAATCCCTCAAAATTCTTCAAGTCTCCTCAAAATCTCACCAAATTCCAGAAATACCCCACAAAATCTTTACCACACAATCTAAGAAAAATACCTCAAAATTCTTCATGTCTCCTCAATGTCCTTCAAAATTCCAGAAACATCCCACAAAATTCCACAAACATCCCAACAAACTCCCTAAGTCTTCTCAAAACCCTACCAAATTCCAGAAACATCCCACAAAAATCTCCACAAATTTCCACACATCCTAGAAAAATCCCTCAATATTCCTCAAGTCTCCTCAAAATCTCACCAAATTCCAGAAATATCCCACAAAATCTTTACCACACAATCTAAGAAAAATACCTCAAAATTCTTCATGTCTCCTCAAAGTCTTTCGAAATTCCACAAACATCCCACACAATTCCATGAACGTCCCAACGAACTCCTTAAACCTTCTCAAAACCCCACCAAATTCCAGAAACTTCCCACAAAAACTTTACCAATTTCCACACATCCTAGAAAAATCCCTCAAAATTCTTCAAGTCTCCTCAAAATCTCACCAAATTCCAGAACATTCCACAACATTTCAAAGAAATCGCACAATATTCCAGAAACCTCCCACAAAATTCTTTACATTTTCGCAAAACTCCACCAAATTCCAGAATCATCCCACAAAAACTCTTCCAATTTCCACAAAATTCCACAAACATTCCACAAAATTCCAGAAAAATCCCACTAAATTCCACATACAACCAAAAAAAAACTCCCTAAGTCTTATCAAAATCTCACCAAATTCCAGAAATATCCCACAAAATCTTTACCACACAATCTAAGAAAAATACCTCAAAATTCTTCATGTCTCCTCAAAGTCCTTCAAAATTCCACAAACATCCCACAAAATTCCACAAACATCCCAACAAACTCCCTAAGTCTTCTCAAAACCCTAACAAATTCCAGAAACATCCCACAAAAATCTCCACAAATTTCCACACATCCTAGAAAAATCCCTCAATATTCCTCAAGTCTCCTCAAAATCTCACCAAATTCCAGAAATATCCCACAAAATCTTTACCACACAATCTAAGAAAAATACCTCAAAATTCTTCATGTCTCCTCAAAGTCTTTCGAAATTCCACAAACATCCCACACAATTCCATGAACGTCCCAACGAACTCCTTAAACCTTCTCAAAACCCCACCAAATTCCAGAAACTTCCCACAAAAACTTTACAAATTTCCACACATCCTAGAAAAATCCCTCAAAATTCTTCATGTCTCCTCAAAATCTCACCAAATTCCAGAACATTCCACAACATTTCAAAGAAATCGCACAACATTCCAGAAACCTCCCACAAAATTCTTTACATTTTCGCAAAACTCCACCAAATTCCAGAATCATCCCACAAAAACTCTTCCAATTTCCACAAAATTCCACAAACATTCCACAAAATTCCAGAAAAATCCCACTAAATTCCACATACAACCAAAAAAAAACTCCCTAAGTCTTATCAAAACCCTACCAAATTCCAGAAATATCCCACAAAATCTTTACCACACAATCTAAGAAAAATTCCTCAAAATTCTTCATGTCTCCTCAAAGTCCTTCAAAATTCCAGAAACATCCCACAAAATTCCACAAACATCCCAACAAATTCCCTAAGTCTTCTCAAAACCCTAACAAATTCCAGAAACATCCCAAAAAATCTCCACAAATTTCCACACATCCTAGAAAAATCCCTCAAAATTCTTCAAGTCTCCTCAAAATCCCACCAAATTCCAGAAATACCCCACAAAATCTTTACCACACAATCTAAGAAAAATACCTCAAAATTCTTCATGTCTCCTCAATGTCCTTCAAAATTCCACAAACATCCCACAAAATTCCACAAACATCCCAACAAACTCCCTAAGTCTTCTCAAAACCCTACCAAATTCCAGAAACATCCCACAAAAATCTCCACAAATTTCCACACATCCTAGAAAAATCCCTCAATATTCTTCAAGTCTCCTCAAAATCTCACCAAATTCCAGAAATATCCCACAAAATCTTTACCACACAATCTAAGAAAAATACCTCAAAATTCTTCATGTCTCCTCAAAGTCTTTCGAAATTCCACAAACATCCCACACAATTCCATGAACGTCCCAACGAACTCCTTAAACCTTCTCAAAACCCCACCAAATTCCAGAAACTTCCCACAAAAACTTTACAAATTTCCACACATCCTAGAAAAATCCCTCAAAATTCTTCAAGTCTCCTCAAAATCTCACCAAATTCCAGAACATTCCACAACATTTCAAAGAAATCGCACAACATTCCAGAAACCTCCCACAAAATTCTTTACATTTTCGCAAAACTCCACCAAATTCCAGAATCATCCCACAAAAACTCTTCCAATTTCCACAAAATTCCACAAACATTCCACAAAATTCCAGAAAAATCCCACTAAATTCCACAAACAACCAAAAAAAACTCCCTAAGTCTTATCAAAACCCTACCAAATTCCAGAAATATCCCACAAAATCTTTACCACACAATCTAAGAAAAATACCTCAAAATTCTTCATGTCTCCTCAAAGTCCTTCAAAATTCCAGAAACATCCCACAAAATTCCACAAACATCCCAACAAACTCCCTAAGTCTTCTCAAAACCCTAACAAATTCCAGAAACATCCCAGAAAAATCTCCACAAATTTCCACATATCCTAGAAAAATCCCTCAAAATTCTTCAAGTCTCCTCAAAATCTCACCAAATTCCAGAAACTTCCCACAAAATCTTTACCACACAATCTAAGAAAAATACCTCAAAATTCTTCATGTCTCCTCAAAGTCCTTCAAAATTCCAGAAACATCCCACAAAATTCCACAAACATCCCAACAAACTCCCTAAGTCTTCTCAAAACCCTAACAAATTCCAGAAACATCCCACAAAAATCTCCACAATTTTCCACACATCCTAGAAAAATCCCTCAATATTCCTCAAGTCTCCTCAAAATCTCACCAAATTCCAGAAATATCCCACAAAATCTTTACCACACAATCTAAGAAAAATACCTCAAAATTCTTCATGTCTCCTCAAAGTCTTTCGAAATTCCACAAACATCCCACACAATTCCATGAACGTCCCAACGAACTCCTTAAACCTTCTCAAAACCCCACCAAATTCCAGAAACTTCCCACAGAAACTTTACAAATTTCCACATATCCTAGAAAAATCCCTCAAAATTCTTCAAGTCTCCTCAAAATCTCACCAAATTCCAGAACATTCCACAACATTTCAAAGAAATCGCACAACATTCCAGAAACCTCCCACAAAATTCTTTACATTTTCGCAAAACTCCACCAAATTCCAGAATCATCCCACAAAAACTCTTCCAATTTCCACGAAATTCCACAAACATCCCACAAAATTCCAGAAAAATATTCTCAAAACCCTACCAAATTCCAGAAAAATCCCACTAAATTCCACATACAACCAAAAAAAACTCCCTAAGTCTTCTCAAAACCCTACCAAATTCCAGAAATATCCCACAAACACTTTTCCAATTACCACAAAATTCCACAAACATTCCACCAAATTCCAGAAAAATCCCAAAAAATACCACAAACATCCCAACAAACTCCCTAAGTCTTCTCAAAACCCTACCAAATTCCAGAAATATCCCACAAAATCTTTACAAATTACCACACAATCTAAGAAAAATACATCAAAATTCTTCATGCCTTCTCAAAACCCTACCCAATTCCAGAAACCTCCCACAAAATCTCCACCAATTTCCACACAATCTAAGAAAAATACCTCAAAATTCTTCATGTCTCCTCAAACTCCTTCAAAATTCCAGAAACATCCCACAAAATTCCACAAACATCCCAACAAACTCCCTAAGTCTTCTCAAAACCCTAACAAATTCCAGAAACATCCCACAAAAATCTCCACCAATTTCCACACAATCTAAGAAAAATACCTCAAAATGCTTCATGTCTCTACAATGTCTACCAAATTCCAGAAACATCCCACAAAATCTCCACAAATTTGCACACGATCTAAGAAAACGCTTTCAAAATCCTTCAAGTCTGGTCAAAATCGCACAAAATTCCAGAAACATCCCAAAAAATTCCACAAACATCCCAACAAACTCCCTAAGTCTTCTCAAAACCCTACCAAATTCCAGAAATATCCCACAAAATCTTTACCACACAATCTAAGAAAAATACCTCAAAATTCTTCATGTCTCCTCAAAGTCTTTCGAAATTCCACAAACATCCCACACAATTCCATGAACGTCCCAACGAACTCCTTAAACCTTCTCAAACCCCCACCAAATTCCAGAAACTTCCCACAAAAACTTTACAAATTTCCACACATCCTAGAAAAATCCCTCAAAATTCTTCAAGTCTCCTCAAAATCTCACCAAATTCCAGAACATTCCACAACATTTCAAAGAAATCGCACAACATTCCAGAAACCTCCCACAAAATTCTTTACATTTTCGCAAAACTCCACCAAATTCCAGAATCATCCCACAAAAACTCTTCCAATTTCCACAAAATTCCACAAACATTCCACAAAATTCCAGAAAAATCCCACAAAATTCCACAAACAACCAAAAAAAACTCCCTAAGTCTTATCAAAACCCTACCAAATTCCAGAAATATCCCACAAAATCTTTACCACACAATCTAAGAAAAATACCTCAAAATTCTTCATGTCTCCTCAAAGTCCTTCAAAATTCCAGAAACATCCCACAAAATTCCACAAACATCCCAACAAATTCCCTAAGTCTTCTCAAAACCCTAACAAATTCCAGAAACATCCCAAAAAATCTTTACAAATTTCCACACATCCTAGAAAAATCCCTCAAAATTCTTCAAGTCTCCTCAAAATCTCACCAAATTCCAGAAATACCCCACAAAATCTTTACCACACAATCTAAGAAAAATACCTCAAAATTCTTCATGTCTCCTCAATGTCCTTCAAAATTCCACAAACATCCCACAAAATTCCACAAACATCCCAACAAATTCCCTAAGTCTTCTCAAAACCCTAACAAATTCCAGAAACATCCCACAAAAATCTCCACAAATTTCCACACATCCTAGAAAAATCCCTCAAAATTCTTCAAGTCTCCTCAAAATCTCACCAAATTCCAGAAATATCCCACAAAATCTTTACCACACAATCTAAGAAAAATACCTCAAAATTCTTCATGTCTCCTCAAAGTCCTTCAAAATTCCAGAAACATCCCACAAAATTCCACAAACATCCCAACAAACTCCCTAAGTCTTCTCAAAACCCTACCAAATTCCAGAAACATCCCACAAAAATCTCCACAAATTTCCACACATCCTAGAAAAATCCCTCAATATTCCTCAAGTCTCCTCAAAATCTCACCAAATTCCAGAAATATCCCACAAAATCTTTACCACACAATCTAAGAAAAATACCTCAAAATTCTTCATGTCTCCTCAAAGTCTTTCGAAATTCCACAAACATCCCACACAATTCCATGAATGTCCCAACGAACTCCTTAAACCTTCTCAAAACCCCACCAAATTCCAGAAACTTCCCACAAAAACTTTACAAATTTCCACATATCCTAGAAAAATCCCTCAAAATTCTTCAAGTCTCCTCAAAATCTCACCAAATTCCAGAACATTCCACAACATTTCAAAGAAATCGCACAACATTCCAGAAACCTCCCACAAAATTCTTTACATTTTCGCAAAACTCCACCAAATTCCAGAATCATCCCACAAAAACTCTTCCAATTTCCACAAAATTCCACAAACATTCCACAAAATTCCAGAAAAATCCCACTAAATTCCACATACAACCAAAAAAAAACTCCCTAAGTCTTATCAAAATCTCACCAAATTCCAGAAATATCCCACAAAATCTTTACCACACAATCTAAGAAAAATACCTCAAAATTCTTCATGTCTCCTCAAAGTCCTTCAAAATTCCACAAACATCCCACAAAATTCCACAAACATCCCAACAAACTCCCTAAGTCTTCTCAAAACCCTAACAAATTCCAGAAACATCCCACAAAAATCTCCACAAATTTCCACACATCCTAGAAAAATCCCTCAATATTCCTCAAGTCTCCTCAAAATCTCACCAAATTCCAGAAATATCCCACAAAATCTTTAACACACAATCTAAGAAAAGTACCTCAAAATTCTTCATGTCTCCTCAAAGTCCTTCAAAATTCCAGAAACATCCCACAAAATTCCACAAACATCCCAACAAACTCCCTAAGTCTTCTCAAAACCCTAACAAATTCCAGAAACATCCCACAAAAATCTCCACAATTTTCCACACATCCTAGAAAAATCCCTCAATATTCCTCAAGTCTCCTCAAAATCTCACCAAATTCCAGAAATATCCCACAAAATCTTTACCACACAATCTAAGAAAAATACCTCAAAATTCTTCATGTCTCCTCAAAGTCTTTCGAAATTCCACAAACATCCCACACAATTCCATGAACGTCCCAACGAACTCCTTAAACCTTCTCAAAACCCCACCAAATTCCAGAAACTTCCCACAGAAACTTTACAAATTTCCACATATCCTAGAAAAATCCCTCAAAATTCTTCAAGTCTCCTCAAAATCTCACCAAATTCCAGAACATTCCACAACATTTCAAAGAAATCGCACAACATTCCAGAAACCTCCCACAAAATTCTTTACATTTTCGCAAAACTCCACCAAATTCCAGAATCATCCCACAAAAACTCTTCCAATTTCCACGAAATTCCACAAACATCCCACAAAATTCCAGAAAAATATTCTCAAAACCCTACCAAATTCCAGAAAAATCCCACTAAATTCCACATACAACCAAAAAAAACTCCCTAAGTCTTCTCAAAACCCTACCAAATTCCAGAAATATCCCACAAACACTTTTCCAATTACCACAAAATTCCACAAACATTCCACCAAATTCCAGAAAAATCCCAAAAAATACCACAAACATCCCAACAAACTCCCTAAGTCTTCTCAAAACCCTACCAAATTCCAGAAATATCCCACAAAATCTTTACAAATTACCACACAATCTAAGAAAAATACATCAAAATTCTTCATGCCTTCTCAAAACCCTACCCAATTCCAGAAACCTCCCACAAAATCTCCACAAATTTCCACACAATCTAAGAAAAATACCTCAAAATTCTTCATGTCTCCTCAAACTCCTTCAAAATTCCAGAAACATCCCACAAAATTCCACAAACATCCCAACAAACTCCCTAAGTCTTCTCAAAACCCTAACAAATTCCAGAAACATCCCACAAAAATCTCCACCAATTTCCACACAATCTAAGAAAAATACCTCAAAATGCTTCATGTCTCTACAATGTCTACCAAATTCCAGAAACATCCCACAAAATCTCCACAAATTTGCACACGATCTAAGAAAACGCTTTCAAAATTCTTCAAGTCTGGTCAAAATCGCACAAAATTCCAGAAACATCCCAAAAAATTCCACAAACATCCCAACAAACTCCCTAAGTCTTCTCAAAACCCTACCAAATTCCAGAAATATCCCACAAAATCTTTACCACACAATCTAAGAAAAATACCTCAAAATTCTTCATGTCTCCTCAAAGTCTTTCGAAATTCCACAAACATCCCACACAATTCCATGAACGTCCCAACGAACTCCTTAAACCTTCTCAAACCCCCACCAAATTCCAGAAACTTCCCACAAAAACTTTACAAATTTCCACACATCCTAGAAAAATCCCTCAAAATTCTTCAAGTCTCCTCAAAATCTCACCAAATTCCAGAACATTCCACAACATTTCAAAGAAATCGCACAACATTCCAGAAACCTCCCACAAAATTCTTTACATTTTCGCAAAACTCCACCAAATTCCAGAATCATCCCACAAAAACTCTTCCAATTTCCACAAAATTCCACAAACATTCCACAAAATTCCAGAAAAATCCCACTAAATTCCACAAACAACCAAAAAAAACTCCCTAAGTCTTATCAAAACCCTACCAAATTCCAGAAATATCCCACAAAATCTTTACCACACAATCTAAGAAAAATACCTCAAAATTCTTCATGTCTCCTCAAAGTCCTTCAAAATTCCAGAAACATCCCACAAAATTCCACAAACATCCCAACAAATTCCCTAAGTCTTCTCAAAACCCTAACAAATTCCAGAAACATCCCAAAAAATCTCCACAAATTTCCACACATCCTAGAAAAATCCCTCAAAATTCTTCAAGTCTCCTCAAAATCTCACCAAATTCCAGAAACTTCCCACAAAATCTTTACCACACAATCTAAGAAAAATACCTCAAAATTCTTCATGTCTCCTCAAAGTCCTTCAAAATTCCAGAAACATCCCACAAAATTCCACAAACATCCCAACAAACTCCCTAAGTCTTCTCAAAACCCTAACAAATTCCAGAAACATCCCACAAAAATCTCCACAATTTTCCACACATCCTAGAAAAATCCCTCAATATTCCTCAAGTCTCCTCAAAATCTCACAAAATTCCAGAAATATCCCACAAAATCTTTACCACACAATCTAAGAAAAATACCTCAAAATTCTTCATGTCTCCTCAAAGTCTTTCGAAATTCCACAAACATCCCACACAATTCCATGAACGTCCCAACGAACTCCTTAAACCTTCTCAAAACCCCACCAAATTCCAGAAACTTCCCACAAAAACTTTACAAATTTCCACATATCCTAGAAAAATCCCTCAAAATTCTTCAAGTCTCCTCAAAATCTCACCAAATTCCAGAACATTCCACAACATTTCAAAGAAATCGCACAACATTCCAGAAACCTCCCACAAAATTCTTTACATTTTCGCAAAACTCCACCAAATTCCAGAATCATCCCACAAAAACTCTTCCAATTTCCACGAAATTCCACAAACATCCCACAAAATTCCAGAAAAATATTCTCAAAACCCTACCAAATTCCAGAAAAATCCCACTAAATTCCACATACAACCAAAAAAAACTCCCTAAGTCTTCTCAAAACCCTACCAAATTCCAGAAATATCCCACAAACACTTTTCCAATTACCACAAAATTCCACAAACATTCCACCAAATTCCAGAAAAATCCCAAAAAATACCACAAACATCCCAACAAACTCCCTAAGTCTTCTCAAAACCCTACCAAATTCCAGAAATATCCCACAAAATCTTTACAAATTACCACACAATCTAAGAAAAATACATCAAAATTCTTCATGCCTTCTCAAAACCCTACCCAATTCCAGAAACCTCCCACAAAATCTCCACCAATTTCCACACAATCTAAGAAAAATACCTCAAAATTCTTCATGTCTCCTCAAACTCCTTCAAAATTCCAGAAACATCCCACAAAATTCCACAAACATCCCAACAAACTCCCTAAGTCTTCTCAAAACCCTAACAAATTCCAGAAACATCCCACAAAAATCTCCACCAATTTCCACACAATCTAAGAAAAATACCTCAAAATGCTTCATGTCTCTACAATGTCTACCAAATTCCAGAAACATCCCACAAAATCTCCACAAATTTGCACACGATCTAAGAAAACGCTTTCAAAATCCTTCAAGTCTGGTCAAAATCGCACAAAATTCCAGAAACATCCCAAAAAATTCCACAAACATCCCAACAAACTCCCTAAGTCTTCTCAAAACCCTACCAAATTCCAGAAATATCCCACAAAATCTTTACCACACAATCTAAGAAAAATACCTCAAAATTCTTCATGTCTCCTCAAAGTCTTTCGAAATTCCACAAACATCCCACACAATTCCATGAACGTCCCAACGAACTCCTTAAACCTTCTCAAACCCCCACCAAATTCCAGAAACTTCCCACAAAAACTTTACAAATTTCCACACATCCTAGAAAAATCCCTCAAAATTCTTCAAGTCTCCTCAAAATCTCACCAAATTCCAGAACATTCCACAACATTTCAAAGAAATCGCACAACATTCCAGAAACCTCCCACAAAATTCTTTACATTTTCGCAAAACTCCACCAAATTCCAGAATCATCCCACAAAAACTCTTCCAATTTCCACAAAATTCCACAAACATTCCACAAAATTCCAGAAAAATCCCACAAAATTCCACAAACAACCAAAAAAAACTCCCTAAGTCTTATCAAAACCCTACCAAATTCCAGAAATATCCCACAAAATCTTTACCACACAATCTAAGAAAAATACCTCAAAATTCTTCATGTCTCCTCAAAGTCCTTCAAAATTCCAGAAACATCCCACAAAATTCCACAAACATCCCAACAAATTCCCTAAGTCTTCTCAAAACCCTAACAAATTCCAGAAACATCCCAAAAAATCTTTACAAATTTCCACACATCCTAGAAAAATCCCTCAAAATTCTTCAAGTCTCCTCAAAATCTCACCAAATTCCAGAAATACCCCACAAAATCTTTACCACACAATCTAAGAAAAATACCTCAAAATTCTTCATGTCTCCTCAATGTCCTTCAAAATTCCACAAACATCCCACAAAATTCCACAAACATCCCAACAAATTCCCTAAGTCTTCTCAAAACCCTAACAAATTCCAGAAACATCCCACAAAAATCTCCACAAATTTCCACACATCCTAGAAAAATCCCTCAAAATTCTTCAAGTCTCCTCAAAATCTCACCAAATTCCAGAAATATCCCACAAAATCTTTACCACACAATCTAAGAAAAATACCTCAAAATTCTTCATGTCTCCTCAAAGTCCTTCAAAATTCCAGAAACATCCCACAAAATTCCACAAACATCCCAACAAACTCCCTAAGTCTTCTCAAAACCCTAACAAATTCCAGAAACATCCCACAAAAATCTCCACCTATTTCCACACAATCTAAGAAAAATACCTCAAAATGCTTCATGTCTCTACAATGTCTACCAAATTCCAGAAACATCCCACAAAATCTCCACAAATTTGCACACGATCTAAGAAAACGCTTTCAAAATTCTTCAAGTCTGGTCAAAATCGCACAAAATTCCAGAAACATCCCAAAAAATTCCACAAACATCCCAACAAACTCCCTAAGTCTTCTCAAAACCCTACCAAATTCCAGAAATATCCCACAAAATCTTTACCACACAATCTAAGAAAAATACCTCAAAATTCTTCATGTCTCCTCAAAGTCTTTCGAAATTCCACAAACATCCCACACAATTCCATGAACGTCCCAACGAACTCCTTAAACCTTCTCAAACCCCCACCAAATTCCAGAAACTTCCCACAAAAACTTTACAAATTTCCACACATCCTAGAAAAATCCCTCAAAATTCTTCAAGTCTCCTCAAAATCTCACCAAATTCCAGAACATTCCACAACATTTCAAAGAAATCGCACAACATTCCAGAAACCTCCCACAAAATTCTTTACATTTTCGCAAAACTCCACCAAATTCCAGAATCATCCCACAAAAACTCTTCCAATTTCCACAAAATTCCACAAACATTCCACAAAATTCCAGAAAAATCCCACTAAATTCCACAAACAACCAAAAAAAACTCCCTAAGTCTTATCAAAACCCTACCAAATTCCAGAAATATCCCACAAAATCTTTACCACACAATCTAAGAAAAATACCTCAAAATTCTTCATGTCTCCTCAAAGTCCTTCAAAATTCCAGAAACATCCCACAAAATTCCACAAACATCCCAACAAATTCCCTAAGTCTTCTCAAAACCCTAACAAATTCCAGAAACATCCCAAAAAATCTCCACAAATTTCCACACATCCTAGAAAAATCCCTCAAAATTCTTCAAGTCACCTCAAAATCTCACCAAATTCCAGAAATACCCCACAAAATCTTTACCACACAATCTAAGAAAAATACCTCAAAATTCTTCATGTCTCCTCAATGTCCTTCAAAATTCCACAAACATCCCACAAAATTCCACAAACATCCCAACAAACTCCCTAAGTCTTCTCAAAACCCTACCAAATTCCAGAAACATCCCACAAAAATCTCCACAAATTTCCACACATCCTAGAAAAATCCCTCAAAATTCTTCAAGTCTCCTCAAAATCTCACCAAATTCCAGAAATATCCCACAAAATCTTTACCACACAATCTAAGAAAAATACCTCAAAATTCTTCATGTCTCCTCAAAGTCTTTCGAAATTCCACAAACATCCCACACAATTCCATGAACGTCCCAACGAACTCCTTAAATCTTCGCAAAACCCCACCAAATTCCAGAAACTTCCCACAAAAACTTTACAAATTTCCACACATCCTAGAAAAATCCCTCAAAATTCTTCAAGTCTCCTCAAAATCTCACCAAATTCCAGAACATATCACAACATTTCAAAAACATCGCACAACATTCCAGAAACCTCCCACAAAATTCTTTACAATTTCGCAAAACTCCACCAAATTCCAGAATCATCCCACAAAAACTCTTCCAATTTCCACAAAATTCCACAAACATCCCACAAAATTCCAGAAAAATATTCTCAAAACCCTACCAAATTCCAGAAACATCCCACAAAATTCCACAAACATCCCAATAAACTCCCTAAATCTTCTCAAAGTCCTTCTAAATTCCAGAAACATCCCACACTTTTCCAATTACCAAAAATTCCACAAACATCCCACAAAATTCCAGAAAAATATTCTCAAAACCCTACCAAATTCCAGAAACATCCCACAAAATTCCACAAACATCCCAACAAACTCCCTAAGTCTTCTCAAAACCCTAACAAATTCCAGAAACATCCCACAAAAATCTCCACCAATTTCCACACAATCTAAGAAAAATACCTCAAAATGCTTCATGTCTCTACAATGTCTACCAAATTCCAGAAACATCCCACAAAATCTCCACAAATTTGCACACGATCTAAGAAAACGCTTTCAAAATTCTTCAAGTCTGGTCAAAATCGCACAAAATTCCAGAAACATCCCAAAAAATTCCACAAACATCCCAACAAACTCCCTAAGTCTTCTCAAAACCCTACCAAATTCCAGAAATATCCCACAAAATCTTTACCACACAATCTAAGAAAAATACCTCAAAATTCTTCATGTCTCCTCAAAGTCTTTCGAAATTCCACAAACATCCCACACAATTCCATGAACGTCCCAACGAACTCCTTAAACCTTCTCAAACCCCCACCAAATTCCAGAAACTTCCCACAAAAACTTTACAAATTTCCACACATCCTAGAAAAATCCCTCAAAATTCTTCAAGTCTCCTCAAAATCTCACCAAATTCCAGAACATTCCACAACATTTCAAAGAAATCGCACAACATTCCAGAAACCTCCCACAAAATTCTTTACATTTTCGCAAAACTCCACCAAATTCCAGAATCATCCCACAAAAACTCTTCCAATTTCCACAAAATTCCACAAACATTCCACAAAATTCCAGAAAAATCCCACTAAATTCCACAAACAACCAAAAAAAACTCCCTAAGTCTTATCAAAACCCTACCAAATTCCAGAAATATCCCACAAAATCTTTACCACACATCCTAGAAAAATCCCTCAAAATTCTTCAAGTCTCCTCAAAATCTCACCAAATTCCAGAACATTCCACAACATTTCAAAAACATCGCACAACATTCCAGAAACCTCCCACAAAATTCTTTACAATTTCGCAAAACTCCACCAAATTCCAGAATCATCCCACAAAAACTCTTCCAATTTCCACAAAATTCCACAAACATCCCACAAAATTCCAGAAAAATATTCTCAAAACCCTACCAAATTCCAGAAACATCCCACAAAATTCCACAAACATCCCAATAAACTCCCTAAATCTTCTCAAAGTCCTTCTAAATTCCAGAAACATCCCACACTTTTCCAATTACCACAAAATTCCACAAACATCCCACAAAATTCCAGAAAAATATTCTCAAAACCCTACCAAATTCCAGAAACATCCCACAAAATTCCACAAACATCCCAACAAACTCCCTAAGTCTTCTCAAAACCCTAACAAATTCCAGAAACATCCCACAAAAATCTCCACCAATTTCCACACAATCTAAGAAAAATACCTCAAAATGCTTCATGTCTCTACAATGTCTACCAAATTCCAGAAACATCCCACAAAATCTCCACAAATTTGCACACGATCTAAGAAAACGCTTTCAAAATTCTTCAAGTCTGGTCAAAATCGCACAAAATTCCAGAAACATCCCAAAAAATTCCACAAACATCCCAACAAACTCCCTAAGTCTTCTCAAAACCCTACCAAATTCCAGAAATATCCCACAAAATCTTTACCACACAATCTAAGAAAAATACCTCAAAATTCTTCATGTCTCCTCAAAGTCTTTCGAAATTCCACAAACATCCCACACAATTCCATGAACGTCCCAACGAACTCCTTAAACCTTCTCAAACCCCCACCAAATTCCAGAAACTTCCCACAAAAACTTTACAAATTTCCACACATCCTAGAAAAATCCCTCAAAATTCTTCAAGTCTCCTCAAAATCTCACCAAATTCCAGAACATTCCACAACATTTCAAAGAAATCGCACAACATTCCAGAAACCTCCCACAAAATTCTTTACATTTTCGCAAAACTCCACCAAATTCCAGAATCATCCCACAAAAACTCTTCCAATTTCCACAAAATTCCACAAACATTCCACAAAATTCCAGAAAAATCCCACTAAATTCCACAAACAACCAAAAAAAACTCCCTAAGTCTTATCAAAACCCTACCAAATTCCAGAAATATCCCACAAAATCTTTACCACACAATCTAAGAAAAATACCTCAAAATTCTTCATGTCTCCTCAAAGTCCTTCAAAATTCCAGAAACATCCCACAAAATTCCACAAACATCCCAACAAATTCCCTAAGTCTTCTCAAAACCCTAACAAATTCCAGAAACATCCCAAAAAATCTCCACAAATTTCCACACATCCTAGAAAAATCCCTCAAAATTCTTCAAGTCACCTCAAAATCTCACCAAATTCCAGAAATACCCCACAAAATCTTTACCACACAATCTAAGAAAAATACCTCAAAATTCTTCATGTCTCCTCAATGTCCTTCAAAATTCCACAAACATCCCACAAAATTCCACAAACATCCCAACAAACTCCCTAAGTCTTCTCAAAACCCTACCAAATTCCAGAAACATCCCACAAAAATCTCCACAAATTTCCACACATCCTAGAAAAATCCCTCAAAATTCTTCAAGTCTCCTCAAAATCTCACCAAATTCCAGAAATATCCCACAAAATCTTTACCACACAATCTAAGAAAAATACCTCAAAATTCTTCATGTCTCCTCAAAGTCTTTCGAAATTCCACAAACATCCCACACAATTCCATGAACGTCCCAACGAACTCCTTAAATCTTCGCAAAACCCCACCAAATTCCAGAAACTTCCCACAAAAACTTTACAAATTTCCACACATCCTAGAAAAATCCCTCAAAATTCTTCAAGTCTCCTCAAAATCTCACCAAATTCCAGAACATTTCACAACATTTCAAAAACATCGCACAACATTCCAGAAACCTCCCACAAAATTCTTTACAATTTCGCAAAACTCCACCAAATTCCAGAATCATCCCACAAAAACTCTTCCAATTTCCACAAAATTCCACAAACATCCCACAAAATTCCAGAAAAATATTCTCAAAACCCTACCAAATTCCAGAAACATCCCACAAAATTCCACAAACATCCCAATAAACTCCCTAAATCTTCTCAAAGTCCTTCTAAATTCCAGAAACATCCCACACTTTTCCAATTACCACAAAATGCCACAAACATCCCACAAAATTCCAGAAAAATATTCTCAAAACCCTACCAAATTCCAGAAAAATCCCACTAAATTCCACATACAACCAAAAAAAACTCCCTAAGTCTTATCAAAACCCTACCAAATTCCAGAAATATCCCACAAAATCTTTCCAAATTACCACACAATCTAAGAAAAATACATCAAAATTCTTCATGCCTTCTCAAAACCCTACCAAATTCCAGAAACCTCCCACAAAATCTCCACAAATTTCCAAACAATCTAAGAAAAATACCTCAAAATTCTTCATGTCTCCTCAAACTCCTTCAAAATTCCAGAAACATCCCACAAAATTCCACAAACATCCCAACAAACTCCCTAAGTCTTCTCAAAACCCTAACAAATTCCAGAAACATCCCACAAAAATCTCCACCAATTTCCACACAATCTAAGAAAAATACCTCAAAATGCTTCATGTCTCTACAATGTCTACCAAATTCCAGAAACATCCCACAAAATCTCCACAAATTTGCACACGATCTAAGAAAACTCTTTCAAAATTCTTCAAGTCTGGTCAAAATCGCACAAAATTCCAGAAACATCCCAAAAAATTCCACAAACATCCCAACAAACTCCCTAAGTCTTCTCAAAACCCTACCAAATTCCAGAAATATCCCACAAAATCTTTACCACACAATCTAAGAAAAATACCTCAAAATTCTTCATGTCTCCTCAAAGTCTTTCGAAATTCCACAAACATCCCACACAATTCCATGAACGTCCCAACGAACTCCTTAAACCTTCTCAAACCCCCACCAAATTCCAGAAACTTCCCACAAAAACTTTACAAATTTCCACACATCCTAGAAAAATCCCTCAAAATTCTTCAAGTCTCCTCAAAATCTCACCAAATTCCAGAACATTCCACAACATTTCAAAGAAATCGCACAACATTCCAGAAACCTCCCACAAAATTCTTTACATTTTCGCAAAACTCCACCAAATTCCAGAATCATCCCACAAAAACTCTTCCAATTTCCACAAAATTCCACAAACATTCCACAAAATTCCAGAAAAATCCCACTAAATTCCACAAACAACCAAAAAAAACTCCCTAAGTCTTATCAAAACCCTACCAAATTCCAGAAATATCCCACAAAATCTTTACCACACAATCTAAGAAAAATACCTCAAAATTCTTCATGTCTCCTCAAAGTCCTTCAAAATTCCAGAAACATCCCACAAAATTCCACAAACATCCCAACAAATTCCCTAAGTCTTCTCAAAACCCTAACAAATTCCAGAAACATCCCAAAAAATCTTTACAAATTTCCACACATCCTAGAAAAATCCCTCAAAATTCTTCAAGTCTCCTCAAAATCTCACCAAATTCCAGAAATACCCCACAAAATCTTTACCACACAATCTAAGAAAAATACCTCAAAATTCTTCATGTCTCCTCAATGTCCTTCAAAATTCCACAAACATCCCACAAAATTCCACAAACATCCCAACAAATTCCCTAAGTCTTCTCAAAACCCTAACAAATTCCAGAAACATCCCACAAAAATCTCCACAAATTTCCACACATCCTAGAAAAATCCCTCAAAATTCTTCAAGTCTCCTCAAAATCTCACCAAATTCCAGAAATATCCCACAAAATCTTTACCACACAATCTAAGAAAAATACCTCAAAATTCTTCATGTCTCCTCAAAGTCCTTCAAAATTCCAGAAACATCCCACAAAATTCCACAAACATCCCAACAAACTCCCTAAGTCTTCTCAAAACCCTAACAAATTCCAGAAACATCCCACAAAAATCTCCACCTATTTCCACACAATCTAAGAAAAATACCTCAAAATGCTTCATGTCTCTACAATGTCTACCAAATTCCAGAAACATCCCACAAAATCTCCACAAATTTGCACACGATCTAAGAAAACGCTTTCAAAATTCTTCAAGTCTGGTCAAAATCGCACAAAATTCCAGAAACATCCCAAAAAATTCCACAAACATCCCAACAAACTCCCTAAGTCTTCTCAAAACCCTACCAAATTCCAGAAATATCCCACAAAATCTTTACCACACAATCTAAGAAAAATACCTCAAAATTCTTCATGTCTCCTCAAAGTCTTTCGAAATTCCACAAACATCCCACACAATTCCATGAACGTCCCAACGAACTCCTTAAACCTTCTCAAACCCCCACCAAATTCCAGAAACTTCCCACAAAAACTTTACAAATTTCCACACATCCTAGAAAAATCCCTCAAAATTCTTCAAGTCTCCTCAAAATCTCACCAAATTCCAGAACATTCCACAACATTTCAAAGAAATCGCACAACATTCCAGAAACCTCCCACAAAATTCTTTACATTTTCGCAAAACTCCACCAAATTCCAGAATCATCCCACAAAAACTCTTCCAATTTCCACAAAATTCCACAAACATTCCACAAAATTCCAGAAAAATCCCACTAAATTCCACAAACAACCAAAAAAAACTCCCTAAGTCTTATCAAAACCCTACCAAATTCCAGAAATATCCCACAAAATCTTTACCACACAATCTAAGAAAAATACCTCAAAATTCTTCATGTCTCCTCAAAGTCCTTCAAAATTCCAGAAACATCCCACAAAATTCCACAAACATCCCAACAAATTCCCTAAGTCTTCTCAAAACCCTAACAAATTCCAGAAACATCCCAAAAAATCTCCACAAATTTCCACACATCCTAGAAAAATCCCTCAAAATTCTTCAAGTCACCTCAAAATCTCACCAAATTCCAGAAATACCCCACAAAATCTTTACCACACAATCTAAGAAAAATACCTCAAAATTCTTCATGTCTCCTCAATGTCCTTCAAAATTCCACAAACATCCCACAAAATTCCACAAACATCCCAACAAACTCCCTAAGTCTTCTCAAAACCCTACCAAATTCCAGAAACATCCCACAAAAATCTCCACAAATTTCCACACATCCTAGAAAAATCCCTCAAAATTCTTCAAGTCTCCTCAAAATCTCACCAAATTCCAGAAATATCCCACAAAATCTTTACCACACAATCTAAGAAAAATACCTCAAAATTCTTCATGTCTCCTCAAAGTCTTTCGAAATTCCACAAACATCCCACACAATTCCATGAACGTCCCAACGAACTCCTTAAATCTTCGCAAAACCCCACCAAATTCCAGAAACTTCCCACAAAAACTTTACAAATTTCCACACATCCTAGAAAAATCCCTCAAAATTCTTCAAGTCTCCTCAAAATCTCACCAAATTCCAGAACATATCACAACATTTCAAAAACATCGCACAACATTCCAGAAACCTCCCACAAAATTCTTTACAATTTCGCAAAACTCCACCAAATTCCAGAATCATCCCACAAAAACTCTTCCAATTTCCACAAAATTCCACAAACATCCCACAAAATTCCAGAAAAATATTCTCAAAACCCTACCAAATTCCAGAAACATCCCACAAAATTCCACAAACATCCCAATAAACTCCCTAAATCTTCTCAAAGTCCTTCTAAATTCCAGAAACATCCCACACTTTTCCAATTACCAAAAATTCCACAAACATCCCACAAAATTCCAGAAAAATATTCTCAAAACCCTACCAAATTCCAGAAACATCCCACAAAATTCCACAAACATCCCAACAAACTCCCTAAGTCTTCTCAAAACCCTAACAAATTCCAGAAACATCCCACAAAAATCTCCACCAATTTCCACACAATCTAAGAAAAATACCTCAAAATGCTTCATGTCTCTACAATGTCTACCAAATTCCAGAAACATCCCACAAAATCTCCACAAATTTGCACACGATCTAAGAAAACGCTTTCAAAATTCTTCAAGTCTGGTCAAAATCGCACAAAATTCCAGAAACATCCCAAAAAATTCCACAAACATCCCAACAAACTCCCTAAGTCTTCTCAAAACCCTACCAAATTCCAGAAATATCCCACAAAATCTTTACCACACAATCTAAGAAAAATACCTCAAAATTCTTCATGTCTCCTCAAAGTCTTTCGAAATTCCACAAACATCCCACACAATTCCATGAACGTCCCAACGAACTCCTTAAACCTTCTCAAACCCCCACCAAATTCCAGAAACTTCCCACAAAAACTTTACAAATTTCCACACATCCTAGAAAAATCCCTCAAAATTCTTCAAGTCTCCTCAAAATCTCACCAAATTCCAGAACATTCCACAACATTTCAAAGAAATCGCACAACATTCCAGAAACCTCCCACAAAATTCTTTACATTTTCGCAAAACTCCACCAAATTCCAGAATCATCCCACAAAAACTCTTCCAATTTCCACAAAATTCCACAAACATTCCACAAAATTCCAGAAAAATCCCACTAAATTCCACAAACAACCAAAAAAAACTCCCTAAGTCTTATCAAAACCCTACCAAATTCCAGAAATATCCCACAAAATCTTTACCACACATCCTAGAAAAATCCCTCAAAATTCTTCAAGTCTCCTCAAAATCTCACCAAATTCCAGAACATTCCACAACATTTCAAAAACATCGCACAACATTCCAGAAACCTCCCACAAAATTCTTTACAATTTCGCAAAACTCCACCAAATTCCAGAATCATCCCACAAAAACTCTTCCAATTTCCACAAAATTCCACAAACATCCCACAAAATTCCAGAAAAATATTCTCAAAACCCTACCAAATTCCAGAAACATCCCACAAAATTCCACAAACATCCCAATAAACTCCCTAAATCTTCTCAAAGTCCTTCTAAATTCCAGAAACATCCCACACTTTTCCAATTACCACAAAATTCCACAAACATCCCACAAAATTCCAGAAAAATATTCTCAAAACCCTACCAAATTCCAGAAACATCCCACAAAATTCCACAAACATCCCAACAAACTCCCTAAGTCTTCTCAAAACCCTAACAAATTCCAGAAACATCCCACAAAAATCTCCACCAATTTCCACACAATCTAAGAAAAATACCTCAAAATGCTTCATGTCTCTACAATGTCTACCAAATTCCAGAAACATCCCACAAAATCTCCACAAATTTGCACACGATCTAAGAAAACGCTTTCAAAATTCTTCAAGTCTGGTCAAAATCGCACAAAATTCCAGAAACATCCCAAAAAATTCCACAAACATCCCAACAAACTCCCTAAGTCTTCTCAAAACCCTACCAAATTCCAGAAATATCCCACAAAATCTTTACCACACAATCTAAGAAAAATACCTCAAAATTCTTCATGTCTCCTCAAAGTCTTTCGAAATTCCACAAACATCCCACACAATTCCATGAACGTCCCAACGAACTCCTTAAACCTTCTCAAACCCCCACCAAATTCCAGAAACTTCCCACAAAAACTTTACAAATTTCCACACATCCTAGAAAAATCCCTCAAAATTCTTCAAGTCTCCTCAAAATCTCACCAAATTCCAGAACATTCCACAACATTTCAAAGAAATCGCACAACATTCCAGAAACCTCCCACAAAATTCTTTACATTTTCGCAAAACTCCACCAAATTCCAGAATCATCCCACAAAAACTCTTCCAATTTCCACAAAATTCCACAAACATTCCACAAAATTCCAGAAAAATCCCACTAAATTCCACAAACAACCAAAAAAAACTCCCTAAGTCTTATCAAAACCCTACCAAATTCCAGAAATATCCCACAAAATCTTTACCACACAATCTAAGAAAAATACCTCAAAATTCTTCATGTCTCCTCAAAGTCCTTCAAAATTCCAGAAACATCCCACAAAATTCCACAAACATCCCAACAAATTCCCTAAGTCTTCTCAAAACCCTAACAAATTCCAGAAACATCCCAAAAAATCTCCACAAATTTCCACACATCCTAGAAAAATCCCTCAAAATTCTTCAAGTCACCTCAAAATCTCACCAAATTCCAGAAATACCCCACAAAATCTTTACCACACAATCTAAGAAAAATACCTCAAAATTCTTCATGTCTCCTCAATGTCCTTCAAAATTCCACAAACATCCCACAAAATTCCACAAACATCCCAACAAACTCCCTAAGTCTTCTCAAAACCCTACCAAATTCCAGAAACATCCCACAAAAATCTCCACAAATTTCCACACATCCTAGAAAAATCCCTCAAAATTCTTCAAGTCTCCTCAAAATCTCACCAAATTCCAGAAATATCCCACAAAATCTTTACCACACAATCTAAGAAAAATACCTCAAAATTCTTCATGTCTCCTCAAAGTCTTTCGAAATTCCACAAACATCCCACACAATTCCATGAACGTCCCAACGAACTCCTTAAATCTTCGCAAAACCCCACCAAATTCCAGAAACTTCCCACAAAAACTTTACAAATTTCCACACATCCTAGAAAAATCCCTCAAAATTCTTCAAGTCTCCTCAAAATCTCACCAAATTCCAGAACATTTCACAACATTTCAAAAACATCGCACAACATTCCAGAAACCTCCCACAAAATTCTTTACAATTTCGCAAAACTCCACCAAATTCCAGAATCATCCCACAAAAACTCTTCCAATTTCCACAAAATTCCACAAACATCCCACAAAATTCCAGAAAAATATTCTCAAAACCCTACCAAATTCCAGAAACATCCCACAAAATTCCACAAACATCCCAATAAACTCCCTAAATCTTCTCAAAGTCCTTCTAAATTCCAGAAACATCCCACACTTTTCCAATTACCACAAAATGCCACAAACATCCCACAAAATTCCAGAAAAATATTCTCAAAACCCTACCAAATTCCAGAAAAATCCCACTAAATTCCACATACAACCAAAAAAAACTCCCTAAGTCTTATCAAAACCCTACCAAATTCCAGAAATATCCCACAAAATCTTTCCAAATTACCACACAATCTAAGAAAAATACATCAAAATTCTTCATGCCTTCTCAAAACCCTACCAAATTCCAGAAACCTCCCACAAAATCTCCACAAATTTCCAAACAATCTAAGAAAAATACCTCAAAATTCTTCATGTCTCCTCAAACTCCTTCAAAATTCCAGAAACATCCCACAAAATTCCACAAACATCCCAACAAACTCCCTAAGTCTTCTCAAAACCCTAACAAATTCCAGAAACATCCCACAAAAATCTCCACCAATTTCCACACAATCTAAGAAAAATACCTCAAAATGCTTCATGTCTCTACAATGTCTACCAAATTCCAGAAACATCCCACAAAATCTCCACAAATTTGCACACGATCTAAGAAAACTCTTTCAAAATTCTTCAAGTCTGGTCAAAATCGCACAAAATTCCAGAAACATCCCAAAAAATTCCACAAACATCCCAACAAACTCCCTAAGTCTTCTCAAAACCCTACCAAATTCCAGAAATATCCCACAAAATCTTTACCACACAATCTAAGAAAAATACCTCAAAATTCTTCATGTCTCCTCAAAGTCTTTCGAAATTCCACAAACATCCCACACAATTCCATGAACGTCCCAACGAACTCCTTAAACCTTCTCAAACCCCCACCAAATTCCAGAAACTTCCCACAAAAACTTTACAAATTTCCACACATCCTAGAAAAATCCCTCAAAATTCTTCAAGTCTCCTCAAAATCTCACCAAATTCCAGAACATTCCACAACATTTCAAAGAAATCGCACAACATTCCAGAAACCTCCCACAAAATTCTTTACATTTTCGCAAAACTCCACCAAATTCCAGAATCATCCCACAAAAACTCTTCCAATTTCCACAAAATTCCACAAACATTCCACAAAATTCCAGAAAAATCCCACTAAATTCCAGAAACAACCAAAAAAAACTCCCTAAGTCTTATCAAAACCCTACCAAATTCCAGAAATATCCCACAAAATCTTTACCACACAATCTAAGAAAAATACCTCAAAATTCTTCATGTCTCCTCAAAGTCCTTCAAAATTCCAGAAACATCCCACAAAATTCCACAAACATCCCAACAAATTCCCTAAGTCTTCTCAAAACCCTAACAAATTCCAGAAACATCCCAAAAAATCTCCACAAATTTCCACACATCCTAGAAAAATCCCTCAAAATTCTTCAAGTCTCCTCAAAATCTCACCAAATTCCAGAAATACCCCACAAAATCTTTACCACACAATCTAAGAAAAATACCTCAAAATTCTTCATGTCTCCTCAAAGTCCTTCAAAATTCCAGAAACATCCCACAAAATTCCACAAACATCCCAACAAACTCCCTAAGTCTTCTCAAAACCCTACCAAATTCCAGAAACAACCCACAAAAATCTCCACAAATTTCCACACATCCTAGAAAAATCCCTCAATATTCTTCAAGTCTCCTCAAAATCTCACCAAATTCCAGAAATATCCCACAAAATCTTTACCACACAATCTAAGAAAAATACCTCAAAATTCTTCATGTCTCCTCAAAGTCTTTCGAAATTCCACAAACATCCCACACAATTCCATGAACGTCCCAACGAACTCCTTAAACCTTCTCAAAACCCCACCAAATTCCAGAAACTTCCCACAAAAACTCTTCCAATTTCCACAAAATTCCACAAACATTCCACAAAATTCCAGAAAAATCCCACTAAATTCCACAAACAACCAAAAAAAACTCCCTAAGTCTTATCAAAACCCTACCAAATTCCAGAAATATCCCACAAAATTCCACAAACATCCCAACAAATTCCCTAAGTCTTCTCAAAACCCTAACAAATTCCAGAAACATCCCAGAAAAATCTCCACAAATTTCCACACATCCTAGAAAAATCCCTCAAAATTCTTCAAGTCTCCTCAAAATCTCACCAAATTCCAGAAATATCCTACAAAATCTTTACCACACAATCTAAGAAAAATACCTCAAAATTCTTCATGTCTCCTCAAAGTCTTTCGAAATTCCACAAACATCCCACACAATTCCATGAACATCCCAACGAACTCCTTAAACCTTCTCAAAACCCCACCAAATTCCAGAAACTTCCCACAAAAACTTGACAAATTTCCACACATCCTAGAAAAATCCCTCAAAATTCTTCAAGTCTCCTCAAAATCTCACCAAATTCCAGAACATTCCACAACATTTCAAAGAAATCGAACAACATTCCAGAAACCTCCCACAAAATTCTTTACATTTTCGCAAAACTCCACCAAATTCCAGAATCATCCCACAAAAACTCTTCCAATTTCCACAAAATTCCACAAACATTCCACAAAATTCCTGAAAAATCCCACTAAATTCCACATACAACCAAAAAAAACTCCCTAAGTCTTATCAAAACCCTACCAAATTCCAGAAACATCCCACAAAATCTTTACCACACAATCTAAGAAAAATACCTCAAAATTCTTCATGTCTCCTCAAAGTCCTTCAAAATTCCAGAAACATCCCACAAAATTCCACAAACATCCCAACAAATTCCCTAAGTCTTCTCAAAACCCTAACAAATTCCAGAAACATCCCAAAAAATCTCCACAAATTTCCACACATCCTAGAAAAATCCCTCAAAATTCTTCAAGTCTCCTCAAAATCTCACCAAATTCCAGAAATACCCCACAAAATCTTTACCACACAATCTAAGAAAAATACCTCAAAATTCTTCATGTCTCCTCAATGTCCTTCAAAATTCCACAAACATCCCCCAAAATTCCACAAACATCCCAACAAACTCCCTAAGTCTTCTCAAAACCCTAACAAATTCCAGAAACATCCCACAAAAATCTCCACAAATTTCCACACATCCTAGAAAAATCCCTCAATATTTTTCAAGTCTCCTCAAAATCTCACCAAATTCCAGAAATATCCCACAAAATCTTTACCACACAATCTAAGAAAAATACCTCAAAATTCTTCATGTCTCCTCAAAGTCTTTTGAAATTCCACAAACATCCCACACAATTCCATGAACGTCCCAACATACTCCTTAAACCTTCTCAAAACCCCACCAAATTCCAGAAACTTCCCACAAAAACTTTACAAATTTCCACACATCCTAGAAAAATCCCTCAAAATTCTTCAAGTCTCCTCAAAATCTCACCAAATTCCAGAACATTCCACAACATTTCAAAGAAATCGCACAACATTCCAGAAACCTCTCACAAAATTCTTTACATTTTCGCAAAACTCCACCAAATTCCAGAATCATCCCACAAAAACTCTTCCAATTTCCACAAAATTCCACAAACATTCCACAATATACCAGAAAAATCCCACTAAATTCCACAAACAACCAAAAAAAACTCCCTAAGTCTTATCAAAACCCTACCAAATTCCAGAAATATCCCACAAAATCTTTACCACACAATCTAAGAAAAATACCTCAAAATTCTTCATGTCTCCTCAAAGTCCTTCAAAATTCCACAAACATCCCACAAAATTCCACAAACATCCCAACGAATTCCCTAAGTCTTCTCAAAACCCTAACAAATTCCAGAAACATCCCAGAAAAATCTCCACAAATTTCCACACATCCTAGAAAAATCCCTCAAAATTCTTCAAGTCTCCTCAAAATCTCACCAAATTCCAGAAATATCCCACAAAATCTTTACCACACAATCTAAGAAAAATACCTCAAAATTCTTCATGTCTCCTCAAAGTCCTTCAAAATTCCAGAAACATCCCACAAAATTCCACAAACATCCCAACAAACTCCCTAAGTCTTCTCAAAACCCTAACAAATTCCAGAAACATCCCAGAAAAATCTCCACAAATTTCCACACATCCTAGAAAAATCCCTCAATATTCCTCAAGTCTCCTCAAAATCTCACCAAATTCCAGAAATATCCCACAAAATCTTTACCACACAATCTAAGAAAAATACCTCAAAATTCTTCATGTCTCCTCAAAGTCCTTCAAAATTCCAGAAACATCCCAAAAAATTCCACAAACATCCCAACAAACTCCCTAAGTCTTCTCAAAACCCTACCAAATTCCAGAAACATCCCACAAAAATCTCCACAAATTTCCACACATCCTAGAAAAATCCCTCAATATTCTTCAAGTCTCCTCAAAATCTCACCAAATTCCAGAAATATCCCACAAAATCTTTACCACACAATCTAAGAAAAATACCTCAAAATTCTTCATGTCTCCTCAAAGTCTTTCGAAATTCCACAAACATCACACACAATTCCATGAACATCCCAACGAACTCCTTAAACCTTCTCAAAACCCCACCAAATTCCAGAAACTTCCCACAAAAACTTTACAAATTTCCACACATCCTAGAAAAATCCCTCAAAATTCTTCAAGTCTCCTCAAAATCTCACCAAATTCCAGAACATTCCACAACATTTCAAAGAAATCGCACAACATTCCAGAAACCTCCCACAAAATTCTTTACATTTTCGCAAAACTCCACCAAATTCCAGAATCATCCCACAAAAACTCTTCCAATTTCCACAAAATTCCACAAACATTCCACAAAATTCCTGAAAAATCCCACTAAATTCCACAAACAACCAAAAAAAACTCCCTAAGTCTTATCAAAACCCTACCAAATTCCAGAAATATCCCACAAAATCTTTACCACACAATCTAAGAAAAATACCTCAAAATTCTTCATGTCTCCTCAAAGTCCTTCAAAATTCCACAAACATCCCACAAAATTCCACAAACATCCCAACGAATTCCCTAAGTCTTCTCAAAACCCTAACAAATTCCAGAAACATCCCAGAAAAATCTCCACAAATTTCCACACATCCTAGAAAAATCCCTCAAAATTCTTCAAGTCTCCTCAAAATCTCACCAAATTCCAGAAATATCCCACAAAATCTTTACCACACAATCTAAGAAAAATACCTCAAAATTCTTCATGTCTCCTCAAAGTCCTTCAAAATTCCAGAAACATCCCACAAAATTCCACAAACATCCCAACAAACTCCCTAAGTCTTCTCAAAACCCTAACAAATTCCAGAAACATCCCAGAAAAATCTCCACAAATTTCCACACATCCTAGAAAAATCCCTCAATATTCCTCAAGTCTCCTCAAAATCTCACCAAATTCCAGAAATATCCCACAAAATCTTTACCACACAATCTAAGAAAAATACCTCAAAATTCTTCATGTCTCCTCAAAGTCCTTCAAAATTCCAGAAACATCCCACAAAATTCCACAAACATCCCAACAAACTCCCTAAGTCTTCTCAAAACCCTACCAAATTCCAGAAACATCCCACAAAAATCTCCACAAATTTCCACACATCCTAGAAAAATCCCTCAATATTCTTCAAGTCTCCTCAAAATCTCACCAAATTCCAGAAATATCCCACAAAATCTTTACCACACAATCTAAGAAAAATACCTCAAAATTCTTCATGTCTCCTCAAAGTCTTTCGAAATTCCACAAACATCACACACAATTCCATGAACATCCCAACGAACTCCTTAAACCTTCTCAAAACCCCACCAAATTCCAGAAACTTCCCACAAAAACTTTACAAATTTCCACACATCCTAGAAAAATCCCTCAAAATTCTTCAAGTCTCCTCAAAATCTCACCAAATTCCAGAACATTCCACAACATTTCAAAGAAATCGCACAACATTCCAGAAACCTCCCACAAAATTCTTTACATTTTCGCAAAACTCCACCAAATTCCAGAATCATCCCACAAAAACTCTTCCAATTTCCACAAAATTCCACAAACATTCCACAAAATTCCTGAAAAATCCCACTAAATTCCACAAACAACCAAAAAAAACTCCCTAAGTCTTATCAAAACCCTACCAAATTCCAGAAACATCCCACAAAATCTTTACCACACAATCTAAGAAAAATACCTCAAAATTCTTCATGTCTCCTCAAAGTCCTTCAAAATTCCACAAACATCCCACAAAATTCCACAAACATCCCAACAAATTCCCTAAGTCTTCTCAAAACCCTAACAAATTCCAGAAACATCCCAAAAAATCTCCACAAATTTCCACACATCCTAGAAAAATCCCTCAAAATTCTTCAAGTCTCCTCAAAATCTCACCAAATTCCAGAAATACCCCACAAAATCTTTACCACACAATCTAAGAAAAATACCTCAAAATTCTTCATGTCTCCTCAATGTCCTTCAAAATTCCACAAACATCCCACAAAATTCCACAAACATCCCAACAAACTCCCTAAGTCTTCTCAAAACCCTACCAAATTCCAGAAACATCCCACAAAAATCTCCACAAATTTCCACACATCCCAGAAAAATCCCTCAATATTCTTCAAGTCTCCTCAAAATCTCACCAAATTCCAGAAATATCCCACAAAATCTTTACCACACAATCTAAGAAAAATACCTCAAAATTCTTCATGTCTCCTCAAAGTCTTTCGAAATTCCACAAACATCCCACACAATTCCATGAACGTCCCAACGAACTCCTTAAACCTTCTCAAAACCCCACCAAATTCCAGAAACTTCCCACAAAAACTTTACAAATTTCCACACATCCTAGAAAAATCCCTCAAAATTCTTCAAGTCTCCTCAAAATCTCACCAAATTCCAGAACATTCCACAACATTTCAAAGAAATCGCACAACATTCCAGAAACCTCCCACAAAATTCTTTACATTTTCGCAAAACTCCACCAAATTCCAGAATCATCCCACAAAAACTCTTCCAATTTCCACAAAATTCCACAAACATTCCACAAAATTCCAGAAAAATCCCACTAAATTCCACATACAACCAAAAAAAACTCCCTAAGTCTTATCAAAACCCTACCAAATTCCAGAAATATCCCACAAAATCTTTACCACACAATCTAAGAAAAATACCTCAAAATTCTTCATGTCTCCTCAAAGTCCTTCAAAATTCCACAAACATCCCACAAAATTCCACAAACATCCCAACGAATTCCCTAAGTCTTCTCAAAACCCTAACAAATTCCAGAAACATCCCAGAAAAATCTCCACAAATTTCCACACATCCTAGAAAAATCCCTCAAAATTCTTCAAGTCTCCTCAAAATCTCACCAAATTCCAGAAATATCCCACAAAATCTTTACCACACAATCTAAGAAAAATACCTCAAAATTCTTCATGTCTCCTCAAAGTCCTTCAAAATTCCAGAAACATCCCACAAAATTCCACAAACATCCCAACAAACTCCCTAAGTCTTCTCAAAACCCTAACAAATTCCAGAAACATCCCAGAAAAATCTCCACAAATTTCCACACATCCTAGAAAAATCCCTCAAAATTCTTCAAGTCTCCTCAAAATCTCACCAAATTCCAGAAACTTCCCACAAAATCTTTACCACACAATCTAAGAAAAATACCTCAAAATTCTTCATGTCTCCTCAAAGTCCTTCAAAATTCCAGAAACATCCCACAAAATTCCACAAACATCCCAACAAATTCCCTAAGTCTTCTCAAAACCCTAACAAATTCCAGAAACTTCCCAGAAAAATCTCCACAAATTTCCACACATCCTAGAAAAATCCCTCAAAATTCTTCAAGTCTCCTCAAAATCTCACCAAATTCCAGAAATATCCCACAAAATCTTTACCACACAATCTAAGAAAAATACCTCAAAATTCTTCATGTCTCCTCAAAGTCTTTCGAAATTCCACAAACATCCCACACAATTCCATGAACGTCCCAACGAACTCCTTAAACCTTCTCAAAACCCCACCAAATTCCAGAAACTTCCCACAAAAACTTTACAAATTTCCACACATCCTAGAAAAATCCCTCAAAATTCTTCAAGTCTCCTCAAAATCTCACCAAATTCCAGAACATTCCACAACATTTCAAAGAAATCGCACAACATTCCAGAAACCTCCCACAAAATTCTTTACATTTTCGCAAAACTCCACCAAATTCCAGAACCATCCCACAAAAACTCTTCCAATTTCCACAAAATTCCACAAACATTCCACAAAATTCCAGAAAAATCCCACTAAATTCCACAAACAACCAAAAAAAACTCCCTAAGTCTTATCAAAACCCTACCAAATTCCAGAAATATCCCACAAAATCTTTACCACACAATCTAAGAAAAATACCTCAAAATTCTTCATGTCTCCTCAAAGTCCTTCAAAATTCCACAAACATCCCACAAAATTCCACAAACATCCCAACAAACTCCCTGAGTCTTCTTAAAACCCTAACAAATTCCAGAAACATCCCACAAAAATCTCCACAAATTTCCACACATCCTAGAAAAATCCCTCAAAATTCTTCAAGTCTCCTCAAAATCTCACCAAATTCCAGAAATATCCCACAAAATCTTTACCACACAATCTAAGAAAAATACCTCAAAATTCTTCATGTCTCCTCAAAGTCTTTCGAAATTCCACAAACATCCCACACAATTCCATGAACGTCCCAACGAACTCCTTAAACCTTCTCAAAACCCTAACAAATTCCAGAAACTTCCCACAAAAACTTTACAAATTTCCACACATCCTAGAAAAATCCCTCAAAATTCTTCATGTCTCCTCAAAATCTCACCAAATTCCAGAACATTCCACAATATTTCAAAGAAATCGCACAACATTCCAGAAACCTCCCACAAAATTCTTTACATTTTCACAAAACTCCACCAAATTCCAGAATCATCCCACAAAAACTCTTCCAATTTCCACAAAATTCCACAAACATCCCACAAAATTCCAGAAAAATATTCTCAAAACCCTACCAAATTCCAGAAACATCCACCAAAATTCCACAAACATCCCAACAAACTCCCTAAATCTTCTCAAAACCCTACCAAATTCCAGAAACATCCCACAAAAATCTCCACAAATTTCCACACATCCTAGAAAAATCCCTCAATATTCTTCAAGTCTCCTCAAAATCTCACCAAATTCCAGAAATATCCCACAAAATCTTTACCACACAATCTAAGAAAAATACCTCAAAATTCTTCATGTCTCCTCAAAGTCTTTCGAAATTCCACAAACATCCCACACAATTCCATGAACGTCCCAACGAACTCCTTAAACCTTCTCAAAACCCCACCAAATTCCAGAAACTTCCCACAAAAACTTTACAAATTTCCACACATCCTAGAAAAATCCCTCAAAATTCTTCAAGTCTCCTCAAAATCTCACCAAATTCCAGAACATTCCACAACATTTCAAAGAAATCGCACAACATTCCAGAAACCTCCCACAAAATTCTTTACATTTTCGCAAAACTCCACCAAATTCCAGAATCATCCCACAAAAACTCTTCCAATTTCCACAAAATTCCACAAACATTCCACAAAATTCCAGAAAAATCCCACTAAATTCCACATACAACCAAAAAAAACTCCCTAAGTCTTATCAAAACCCTACCAAATTCCAGAAATATCCCACAAAATCTTTACCACACAATCTAAGAAAAATACCTCAAAATTCTTCATGTCTCCTCAAAGTCCTTCAAAATTCCACAAACATCCCACAAAATTCCACAAACATCCCAACGAATTCCCTAAGTCTTCTCAAAACCCTAACAAATTCCAGAAACATCCCAGAAAAATCTCCACAAATTTCCACACATCCTAGAAAAATCCCTCAAAATTCTTCAAGTCTCCTCAAAATCTCACCAAATTCCAGAAATATCCCACAAAATCTTTACCACACAATCTAAGAAAAATACCTCAAAATTCTTCATGTCTCCTCAAAGTCCTTCAAAATTCCAGAAACATCCCACAAAATTCCACAAACATCCCAACAAACTCCCTAAGTCTTCTCAAAACCCTAACAAATTCCAGAAACATCCCAGAAAAATCTCCACAAATTTCCACACATCCTAGAAAAATCCCTCAAAATTCTTCAAGTCTCCTCAAAATCTCACCAAATTCCAGAAACTTCCCACAAAATCTTTACCACACAATCTAAGAAAAATACCTCAAAATTCTTCATGTCTCCTCAAAGTCCTTCAAAATTCCAGAAACATCCCACAAAATTCCACAAACATCCCAACAAATTCCCTAAGTCTTCTCAAAACCCTAACAAATTCCAGAAACTTCCCAGAAAAATCTCCACAAATTTCCACACATCCTAGAAAAATCCCTCAAAATTCTTCAAGTCTCCTCAAAATCTCACCAAATTCCAGAAATATCCCACAAAATCTTTACCACACAATCTAAGAAAAATACCTCAAAATTCTTCATGTCTCCTCAAAGTCTTTCGAAATTCCACAAACATCCCACACAATTCCATGAACGTCCCAACGAACTCCTTAAACCTTCTCAAAACCCCACCAAATTCCAGAAACTTCCCACAAAAACTTTACAAATTTCCACACATCCTAGAAAAATCCCTCAAAATTCTTCAAGTCTCCTCAAAATCTCACCAAATTCCAGAACATTCCACAACATTTCAAAGAAATCGCACAACATTCCAGAAACCTCCCACAAAATTCTTTACATTTTCGCAAAACTCCACCAAATTCCAGAATCATCCCACAAAAACTCTTCCAATTTCCACAAAATTCCACAAACATTCCACAAAATTCCAGAAAAATCCCACTAAATTCCACATACAACCAAAAAAAACTCCCTAAGTCTTATCAAAACCCTACCAAATTCCAGAAATATCCCACAAAATCTTTACCACACAATCTAAGAAAAATACCTCAAAATTCTTCATGTCTCCTCAAAGTCCTTCAAAATTCCACAAACATCCCACAAAATTCCACAAACATCCCAACAAACTCCCTGAGTCTTCTTAAAACCCTAACAAATTCCAGAAACATCCCACAAAAATCTCCACAAATTTCCACACATCCTAGAAAAATCCCTCAAAATTCTTCAAGTCTCCTCAAAATCTCACCAAATTCCAGAAATATCCCACAAAATCTTTACCACACAATCTAAGAAAAATACCTCAAAATTCTTCATGTCTCCTCAAAGTCCTTCAAAATTCCAGAAACATCCCACAAAATTCCACAAACATCCCAACAAACTCCCTAAGTCTTCTCAAAACCCTAACAAATTCCAGAAACATCCCAGAAAAATCTCCACAAATTTCCACACATCCTAGAAAAATCCCTCAAAATTCTTCAAGTCTCCTCAAAATCTCACCAAATTCCAGAAACTTCCCACAAAATCTTTACCACACAATCTAAGAAAAATACCTCAAAATTCTTCATGTCTCCTCAAAGTCCTTCAAAATTCCAGAAACATCCCACAAAATTCCACAAACATCCCAACAAATTCCCTAAGTCTTCTCAAAACCCTAACAAATTCCAGAAACTTCCCAGAAAAATCTCCACAAATTTCCACACATCCTAGAAAAATCCCTCAAAATTCTTCAAGTCTCCTCAAAATCTCACCAAATTCCAGAAATATCCCACAAAATCTTTACCACACAATCTAAGAAAAATACCTCAAAATTCTTCATGTCTCCTCAAAGTCTTTCGAAATTCCACAAACATCCCACACAATTCCATGAACGTCCCAACGAACTCCTTAAACCTTCTCAAAACCCCACCAAATTCCAGAAACTTCCCACAAAAACTTTACAAATTTCCACACATCCTAGAAAAATCCCTCAAAATTCTTCAAGTCTCCTCAAAATCTCACCAAATTCCAGAACATTCCACAACATTTCAAAGAAATCGCACAACATTCCAGAAACCTCCCACAAAATTCTTTACATTTTCGCAAAACTCCACCAAATTCCAGAACCATCCCACAAAAACTCTTCCAATTTCCACAAAATTCCACAAACATTCCACAAAATTCCAGAAAAATCCCACTAAATTCCACAAACAACCAAAAAAAACTCCCTAAGTCTTATCAAAACCCTACCAAATTCCAGAAATATCCCACAAAATCTTTACCACACAATCTAAGAAAAATACCTCAAAATTCTTCATGTCTCCTCAAAGTCCTTCAAAATTCCACAAACATCCCACAAAATTCCACAAACATCCCAACAAACTCCCTGAGTCTTCTTAAAACCCTAACAAATTCCAGAAACATCCCACAAAAATCTCCACAAATTTCCACACATCCTAGAAAAATCCCTCAAAATTCTTCAAGTCTCCTCAAAATCTCACCAAATTCCAGAAATATCCCACAAAATCTTTACCACACAATCTAAGAAAAATACCTCAAAATTCTTCATGTCTCCTCAAAGTCTTTCGAAATTCCACAAACATCCCACACAATTCCATGAACGTCCCAACGAACTCCTTAAACCTTCTCAAAACCCCACCAAATTCCAGAAACTTCCCACAAAAACTTTACAAATTTCCACACATCCTAGAAAAATCCCTCAAAATTCTTCAAGTCTCCTCAAAATCTCACCAAATTCCAGAACATTCCACAACATTTCAAAGAAATCGCACAACATTCCAGAAACCTCCCACAAAATTCTTTACATTTTCGCAAAACTCCACCAAATTCCAGAATCATCCCACAAAAACTCTTCCAATTTCCACAAAATTCCACAAACATTCCACAAAATTCCAGAAAAATCCCACTAAATTCCACATACAACCAAAAAAAACTCCCTAAGTCTTATCAAAACCCTACCAAATTCCAGAAATATCCCACAAAATCTTTACCACACAATCTAAGAAAAATACCTCAAAATTCTTCATGTCTCCTCAAAGTCCTTCAAAATTCCACAAACATCCCACAAAATTCCACAAACATCCCAACGAATTCCCTAAGTCTTCTCAAAACCCTAACAAATTCCAGAAACATCCCAGAAAAATCTCCACAAATTTCCACACATCCTAGAAAAATCCCTCAAAATTCTTCAAGTCTCCTCAAAATCTCACCAAATTCCAGAAATATCCCACAAAATCTTTACCACACAATCTAAGAAAAATACCTCAAAATTCTTCATGTCTCCTCAAAGTCCTTCAAAATTCCAGAAACATCCCACAAAATTCCACAAACATCCCAACAAACTCCCTAAGTCTTCTCAAAACCCTAACAAATTCCAGAAACATCCCAGAAAAATCTCCACAAATTTCCACACATCCTAGAAAAATCCCTCAAAATTCTTCAAGTCTCCTCAAAATCTCACCAAATTCCAGAAACTTCCCACAAAATCTTTACCACACAATCTAAGAAAAATACCTCAAAATTCTTCATGTCTCCTCAAAGTCCTTCAAAATTCCAGAAACATCCCACAAAATTCCACAAACATCCCAACAAATTCCCTAAGTCTTCTCAAAACCCTAACAAATTCCAGAAACTTCCCAGAAAAATCTCCACAAATTTCCACACATCCTAGAAAAATCCCTCAAAATTCTTCAAGTCTCCTCAAAATCTCACCAAATTCCAGAAATATCCCACAAAATCTTTACCACACAATCTAAGAAAAATACCTCAAAATTCTTCATGTCTCCTCAAAGTCTTTCGAAATTCCACAAACATCCCACACAATTCCATGAACGTCCCAACGAACTCCTTAAACCTTCTCAAAACCCCACCAAATTCCAGAAACTTCCCACAAAAACTTTACAAATTTCCACACATCCTAGAAAAATCCCTCAAAATTCTTCAAGTCTCCTCAAAATCTCACCAAATTCCAGAACATTCCACAACATTTCAAAGAAATCGCACAACATTCCAGAAACCTCCCACAAAATTCTTTACATTTTCGCAAAACTCCACCAAATTCCAGAACCATCCCACAAAAACTCTTCCAATTTCCACAAAATTCCACAAACATTCCACAAAATTCCAGAAAAATCCCACTAAATTCCACAAACAACCAAAAAAAACTCCCTAAGTCTTATCAAAACCCTACCAAATTCCAGAAATATCCCACAAAATCTTTACCACACAATCTAAGAAAAATACCTCAAAATTCTTCATGTCTCCTCAAAGTCCTTCAAAATTCCACAAACATCCCACAAAATTCCACAAACATCCCAACAAACTCCCTGAGTCTTCTTAAAACCCTAACAAATTCCAGAAACATCCCACAAAAATCTCCACAAATTTCCACACATCCTAGAAAAATCCCTCAAAATTCTTCAAGTCTCCTCAAAATCTCACCAAATTCCAGAAATATCCCACAAAATCTTTACCACACAATCTAAGAAAAATACCTCAAAATTCTTCATGTCTCCTCAAAGTCTTTCGAAATTCCACAAACATCCCACACAATTCCATGAACGTCCCAACGAACTCCTTAAACCTTCTCAAAACCCTAACAAATTCCAGAAACTTCCCACAAAAACTTTACAAATTTCCACACATCCTAGAAAAATCCCTCAAAATTCTTCATGTCTCCTCAAAATCTCACCAAATTCCAGAACATTCCACAATATTTCAAAGAAATCGCACAACATTCCAGAAACCTCCCACAAAATTCTTTACATTTTCACAAAACTCCACCAAATTCCAGAATCATCCCACAAAAACTCTTCCAATTTCCACAAAATTCCACAAACATCCCACAAAATTCCAGAAAAATATTCTCAAAACCCTACCAAATTCCAGAAACATCCACCAAAATTCCACAAACATCCCAACAAACTCCCTAAATCTTCTCAAAACCCTACCAAATTCCAGAAACATCCCACAAAAATCTCCACAAATTTCCACACATCCTAGAAAAATCCCTCAATATTCTTCAAGTCTCCTCAAAATCTCACCAAATTCCAGAAATATCCCACAAAATCTTTACCACACAATCTAAGAAAAATACCTCAAAATTCTTCATGTCTCCTCAAAGTCTTTCGAAATTCCACAAACATCCCACACAATTCCATGAACGTCCCAACGAACTCCTTAAACCTTCTCAAAACCCCACCAAATTCCAGAAACTTCCCACAAAAACTTTACAAATTTCCACACATCCTAGAAAAATCCCTCAAAATTCTTCAAGTCTCCTCAAAATCTCACCAAATTCCAGAACATTCCACAACATTTCAAAGAAATCGCACAACATTCCAGAAACCTCCCACAAAATTCTTTACATTTTCGCAAAACTCCACCAAATTCCAGAATCATCCCACAAAAACTCTTCCAATTTCCACAAAATTCCACAAACATTCCACAAAATTCCAGAAAAATCCCACTAAATTCCACATACAACCAAAAAAAACTCCCTAAGTCTTATCAAAACCCTACCAAATTCCAGAAATATCCCACAAAATCTTTACCACACAATCTAAGAAAAATACCTCAAAATTCTTCATGTCTCCTCAAAGTCCTTCAAAATTCCACAAACATCCCACAAAATTCCACAAACATCCCAACGAATTCCCTAAGTCTTCTCAAAACCCTAACAAATTCCAGAAACATCCCAGAAAAATCTCCACAAATTTCCACACATCCTAGAAAAATCCCTCAAAATTCTTCAAGTCTCCTCAAAATCTCACCAAATTCCAGAAATATCCCACAAAATCTTTACCACACAATCTAAGAAAAATACCTCAAAATTCTTCATGTCTCCTCAAAGTCCTTCAAAATTCCAGAAACATCCCACAAAATTCCACAAACATCCCAACAAACTCCCTAAGTCTTCTCAAAACCCTAACAAATTCCAGAAACATCCCAGAAAAATCTCCACAAATTTCCACACATCCTAGAAAAATCCCTCAAAATTCTTCAAGTCTCCTCAAAATCTCACCAAATTCCAGAAACTTCCCACAAAATCTTTACCACACAATCTAAGAAAAATACCTCAAAATTCTTCATGTCTCCTCAAAGTCCTTCAAAATTCCAGAAACATCCCACAAAATTCCACAAACATCCCAACAAATTCCCTAAGTCTTCTCAAAACCCTAACAAATTCCAGAAACTTCCCAGAAAAATCTCCACAAATTTCCACACATCCTAGAAAAATCCCTCAAAATTCTTCAAGTCTCCTCAAAATCTCACCAAATTCCAGAAATATCCCACAAAATCTTTACCACACAATCTAAGAAAAATACCTCAAAATTCTTCATGTCTCCTCAAAGTCTTTCGAAATTCCACAAACATCCCACACAATTCCATGAACGTCCCAACGAACTCCTTAAACCTTCTCAAAACCCCACCAAATTCCAGAAACTTCCCACAAAAACTTTACAAATTTCCACACATCCTAGAAAAATCCCTCAAAATTCTTCAAGTCTCCTCAAAATCTCACCAAATTCCAGAACATTCCACAACATTTCAAAGAAATCGCACAACATTCCAGAAACCTCCCACAAAATTCTTTACATTTTCGCAAAACTCCACCAAATTCCAGAACCATCCCACAAAAACTCTTCCAATTTCCACAAAATTCCACAAACATTCCACAAAATTCCAGAAAAATCCCACTAAATTCCACAAACAACCAAAAAAAACTCCCTAAGTCTTATCAAAACCCTACCAAATTCCAGAAATATCCCACAAAATCTTTACCACACAATCTAAGAAAAATACCTCAAAATTCTTCATGTCTCCTCAAAGTCCTTCAAAATTCCACAAACATCCCACAAAATTCCACAAACATCCCAACAAACTCCCTGAGTCTTCTTAAAACCCTAACAAATTCCAGAAACATCCCACAAAAATCTCCACAAATTTCCACACATCCTAGAAAAATCCCTCAAAATTCTTCAAGTCTCCTCAAAATCTCACCAAATTCCAGAAATATCCCACAAAATCTTTACCACACAATCTAAGAAAAATACCTCAAAATTCTTCATGTCTCCTCAAAGTCTTTCGAAATTCCACAAACATCCCACACAATTCCATGAACGTCCCAACGAACTCCTTAAACCTTCTCAAAACCCTAACAAATTCCAGAAACTTCCCACAAAAACTTTACAAATTTCCACACATCCTAGAAAAATCCCTCAAAATTCTTCATGTCTCCTCAAAATCTCACCAAATTCCAGAACATTCCACAATATTTCAAAGAAATCGCACAACATTCCAGAAACCTCCCACAAAATTCTTTACATTTTCACAAAACTCCACCAAATTCCAGAATCATCCCACAAAAACTCTTCCAATTTCCACAAAATTCCACAAACATCCCACAAAATTCCAGAAAAATATTCTCAAAACCCTACCAAATTCCAGAAACATCCCACAAAATTCCACAAACATCCCAACAAACTCCCTAAGTCTTCTCAAAACCCTAACAAATTCCAGAAACATCCCAGAAAAATCTCCACAAATTTCCACACATCCTAGAAAAATCCCTCAAAATTCTTCAAGTCTCCTCAAAATCTCACCAAATTCCAGAAATATCCCACAAAATCTTTACCACACAATCTAAGAAAAATACCTCAAAATTCTTCATGTCTCCTCAAAGTCTTTCGAAATTCCACAAACATCCCACACAATTCCATGAACGTCCCAACGAACTCCTTAAACCTTCTCAAAACCCCACCAAATTCCAGAAACTTCCCACAAAAACTTTACAAATTTCCACACATCCTAGAAAAATCCCTCAAAATTCTTCAAGTCTCCTCAAAATCTCACCAAATTCCAGAACATTCCACAACATTTCAAAGAAATCGCACAACATTCCAGAAACCTCCCACAAAATTCTTTACATTTTCGCAAAACTCCACCAAATTCCAGAATCATCCCACAAAAACTCTTCCAATTTCCACAAAATTCCACAAACATTCCACAAAATTCCAGAAAAATCCCACTAAATTCCACATACAACCAAAAAAAACTCCCTAAGTCTTATCAAAACCCTACCAAATTCCAGAAATATCCCACAAAATCTTTACCACACAATCTAAGAAAAATACCTCAAAATTCTTCATGTCTCCTCAAAGTCCTTCAAAATTCCACAAACATCCCACAAAATTCCACAAACATCCCAACGAATTCCCTAAGTCTTCTCAAAACCCTAACAAATTCCAGAAACATCCCAGAAAAATCTCCACAAATTTCCACACATCCTAGAAAAATCCCTCAAAATTCTTCAAGTCTCCTCAAAATCTCACCAAATTCCAGAAATATCCCACAAAATCTTTACCACACAATCTAAGAAAAATACCTCAAAATTCTTCATGTCTCCTCAAAGTCCTTCAAAATTCCAGAAACATCCCACAAAATTCCACAAACATCCCAACAAACTCCCTAAGTCTTCTCAAAACCCTAACAAATTCCAGAAACATCCCAGAAAAATCTCCACAAATTTCCACACATCCTAGAAAAATCCCTCAAAATTCTTCAAGTCTCCTCAAAATCTCACCAAATTCCAGAAACTTCCCACAAAATCTTTACCACACAATCTAAGAAAAATACCTCAAAATTCTTCATGTCTCCTCAAAGTCCTTCAAAATTCCAGAAACATCCCACAAAATTCCACAAACATCCCAACAAATTCCCTAAGTCTTCTCAAAACCCTAACAAATTCCAGAAACTTCCCAGAAAAATCTCCACAAATTTCCACACATCCTAGAAAAATCCCTCAAAATTCTTCAAGTCTCCTCAAAATCTCACCAAATTCCAGAAATATCCCACAAAATCTTTACCACACAATCTAAGAAAAATACCTCAAAATTCTTCATGTCTCCTCAAAGTCTTTCGAAATTCCACAAACATCCCACACAATTCCATGAACGTCCCAACGAACTCCTTAAACCTTCTCAAAACCCCACCAAATTCCAGAAACTTCCCACAAAAACTTTACAAATTTCCACACATCCTAGAAAAATCCCTCAAAATTCTTCAAGTCTCCTCAAAATCTCACCAAATTCCAGAACATTCCACAACATTTCAAAGAAATCGCACAACATTCCAGAAACCTCCCACAAAATTCTTTACATTTTCGCAAAACTCCACCAAATTCCAGAACCATCCCACAAAAACTCTTCCAATTTCCACAAAATTCCACAAACATTCCACAAAATTCCAGAAAAATCCCACTAAATTCCACAAACAACCAAAAAAAACTCCCTAAGTCTTATCAAAACCCTACCAAATTCCAGAAATATCCCACAAAATCTTTACCACACAATCTAAGAAAAATACCTCAAAATTCTTCATGTCTCCTCAAAGTCCTTCAAAATTCCACAAACATCCCACAAAATTCCACAAACATCCCAACAAACTCCCTGAGTCTTCTTAAAACCCTAACAAATTCCAGAAACATCCCACAAAAATCTCCACAAATTTCCACACATCCTAGAAAAATCCCTCAAAATTCTTCAAGTCTCCTCAAAATCTCACCAAATTCCAGAAATATCCCACAAAATCTTTACCACACAATCTAAGAAAAATACCTCAAAATTCTTCATGTCTCCTCAAAGTCTTTCGAAATTCCACAAACATCCCACACAATTCCATGAACGTCCCAACGAACTCCTTAAACCTTCTCAAAACCCTAACAAATTCCAGAAACTTCCCACAAAAACTTTACAAATTTCCACACATCCTAGAAAAATCCCTCAAAATTCTTCATGTCTCCTCAAAATCTCACCAAATTCCAGAACATTCCACAATATTTCAAAGAAATCGCACAACATTCCAGAAACCTCCCACAAAATTCTTTACATTTTCACAAAACTCCACCAAATTCCAGAATCATCCCACAAAAACTCTTCCAATTTCCACAAAATTCCACAAACATCCCACAAAATTCCAGAAAAATATTCTCAAAACCCTACCAAATTCCAGAAACATCCACCAAAATTCCACAAACATCCCAACAAACTCCCTAAATCTTCTCAAAACCCTACCAAATTCCAGAAACATCCCACAAAAATCTCCACAAATTTCCACACATCCTAGAAAAATCCCTCAATATTCTTCAAGTCTCCTCAAAATCTCACCAAATTCCAGAAATATCCCACAAAATCTTTACCACACAATCTAAGAAAAATACCTCAAAATTCTTCATGTCTCCTCAAAGTCTTTCGAAATTCCACAAACATCCCACACAATTCCATGAACGTCCCAACGAACTCCTTAAACCTTCTCAAAACCCCACCAAATTCCAGAAACTTCCCACAAAAACTTTACAAATTTCCACACATCCTAGAAAAATCCCTCAAAATTCTTCAAGTCTCCTCAAAATCTCACCAAATTCCAGAACATTCCACAACATTTCAAAGAAATCGCACAACATTCCAGAAACCTCCCACAAAATTCTTTACATTTTCGCAAAACTCCACCAAATTCCAGAATCATCCCACAAAAACTCTTCCAATTTCCACAAAATTCCACAAACATTCCACAAAATTCCAGAAAAATCCCACTAAATTCCACATACAACCAAAAAAAACTCCCTAAGTCTTATCAAAACCCTACCAAATTCCAGAAATATCCCACAAAATCTTTACCACACAATCTAAGAAAAATACCTCAAAATTCTTCATGTCTCCTCAAAGTCCTTCAAAATTCCACAAACATCCCACAAAATTCCACAAACATCCCAACGAATTCCCTAAGTCTTCTCAAAACCCTAACAAATTCCAGAAACATCCCAGAAAAATCTCCACAAATTTCCACACATCCTAGAAAAATCCCTCAAAATTCTTCAAGTCTCCTCAAAATCTCACCAAATTCCAGAAATATCCCACAAAATCTTTACCACACAATCTAAGAAAAATACCTCAAAATTCTTCATGTCTCCTCAAAGTCCTTCAAAATTCCAGAAACATCCCACAAAATTCCACAAACATCCCAACAAACTCCCTAAGTCTTCTCAAAACCCTAACAAATTCCAGAAACATCCCAGAAAAATCTCCACAAATTTCCACACATCCTAGAAAAATCCCTCAAAATTCTTCAAGTCTCCTCAAAATCTCACCAAATTCCAGAAACTTCCCACAAAATCTTTACCACACAATCTAAGAAAAATACCTCAAAATTCTTCATGTCTCCTCAAAGTCCTTCAAAATTCCAGAAACATCCCACAAAATTCCACAAACATCCCAACAAATTCCCTAAGTCTTCTCAAAACCCTAACAAATTCCAGAAACTTCCCAGAAAAATCTCCACAAATTTCCACACATCCTAGAAAAATCCCTCAAAATTCTTCAAGTCTCCTCAAAATCTCACCAAATTCCAGAAATATCCCACAAAATCTTTACCACACAATCTAAGAAAAATACCTCAAAATTCTTCATGTCTCCTCAAAGTCTTTCGAAATTCCACAAACATCCCACACAATTCCATGAACGTCCCAACGAACTCCTTAAACCTTCTCAAAACCCCACCAAATTCCAGAAACTTCCCACAAAAACTTTACAAATTTCCACACATCCTAGAAAAATCCCTCAAAATTCTTCAAGTCTCCTCAAAATCTCACCAAATTCCAGAACATTCCACAACATTTCAAAGAAATCGCACAACATTCCAGAAACCTCCCACAAAATTCTTTACATTTTCGCAAAACTCCACCAAATTCCAGAACCATCCCACAAAAACTCTTCCAATTTCCACAAAATTCCACAAACATTCCACAAAATTCCAGAAAAATCCCACTAAATTCCACAAACAACCAAAAAAAACTCCCTAAGTCTTATCAAAACCCTACCAAATTCCAGAAATATCCCACAAAATCTTTACCACACAATCTAAGAAAAATACCTCAAAATTCTTCATGTCTCCTCAAAGTCCTTCAAAATTCCACAAACATCCCACAAAATTCCACAAACATCCCAACAAACTCCCTGAGTCTTCTTAAAACCCTAACAAATTCCAGAAACATCCCACAAAAATCTCCACAAATTTCCACACATCCTAGAAAAATCCCTCAAAATTCTTCAAGTCTCCTCAAAATCTCACCAAATTCCAGAAATATCCCACAAAATCTTTACCACACAATCTAAGAAAAATACCTCAAAATTCTTCATGTCTCCTCAAAGTCTTTCGAAATTCCACAAACATCCCACACAATTCCATGAACGTCCCAACGAACTCCTTAAACCTTCTCAAAACCCTGACAAATTCCAGAAACTTCCCACAAAAACTTTACAAATTTCCACACATCCTAGAATAATCCCTCAAAATTCTTCATGTCTCCTCAAAATCTCACCAAATTCCAGAACATTCCACAATATTTCAAAGAAATCGCACAACATTCCAGAAACCTCCCACAAAATTCTTTACATTTTCACAAAACTCCACCAAATTCCAGAATCATCCCACAAAAACTCTTCCAATTTCCACAAAATTCCACAAACATCCCACAAAATTCCAGAAAAATATTCTCAAAACCCTACCAAATTCCAGAAACATCCACCAAAATTCCACAAACATCCCAACAAACTCCCTAAATCTTCTCAAAACCCTAACAAATTCCAGAAACATCCCACAAAAATCTCCACAAATTTCCACACATCCTAGAAAAATCCCTCAATATTCTTCAAGTCTCCTCAAAATCTCACCAAATTCCAGAAATATCCCACAAAATCTTTACCACACAATCTAAGAAAAATACCTCAAAATTCTTCATGTCTCCTCAAAGTCTTTCGAAATTCCACAAACATCCCACACAATTCCATGAACGTCCCAACGAACTCCTTAAACCTTCTCAAAACCCCACCAAATTCCAGAAACTTCCCACAAAAACTTTACAAATTTCCACACATCCTAGAAAAATCCCTCAAAATTCTTCAAGTCTCCTCAAAATCTCACCAAATTCCAGAACATTCCACAACATTTCAAAGAAATCGCACAACATTCCAGAAACCTCCCACAAAATTCTTTACATTTTCGCAAAACTCCACCAAATTCCAGAATCATCCCACAAAAACTCTTCCAATTTCCACAAAATTCCACAAACATTCCACAAAATTCCAGAAAAATCCCACTAAATTCCACATACAACCAAAAAAAACTCCCTAAGTCTTATCAAAACCCTACCAAATTCCAGAAATATCCCACAAAATCTTTACCACACAATCTAAGAAAAATACCTCAAAATTCTTCATGTCTCCTCAAAGTCCTTCAAAATTCCAGAAACATCCCACAAAATTCCACAAACATCCCAACAAACTCCCTAAGTCTTCTCAAAACCCTAACAAATTCCAGAAACATCCCAGAAAAATCTCCACAAATTTCCACACATCCTAGAAAAATCCCTCAAAATTCTTCAAGTCTCCTCAAAATCTCACCAAATTCCAGAAACTTCCCACAAAATCTTTACCACACAATCTAAGAAAAATACCTCAAAATTCTTCATGTCTCCTCAAAGTCCTTCAAAATTCCAGAAACATCCCACAAAATTCCACAAACATCCCAACAAATTCCCTAAGTCTTCTCAAAACCCTAACAAATTCCAGAAACTTCCCAGAAAAATCTCCACAAATTTCCACACATCCTAGAAAAATCCCTCAAAATTCTTCAAGTCTCCTCAAAATCTCACCAAATTCCAGAAATATCCCACAAAATCTTTACCACACAATCTAAGAAAAATACCTCAAAATTCTTCATGTCTCCTCAAAGTCTTTCGAAATTCCACAAACATCCCACACAATTCCATGAACGTCCCAACGAACTCCTTAAACCTTCTCAAAACCCCACCAAATTCCAGAAACTTCCCACAAAAACTTTACAAATTTCCACACATCCTAGAAAAATCCCTCAAAATTCTTCAAGTCTCCTCAAAATCTCACCAAATTCCAGAACATTCCACAACATTTCAAAGAAATCGCACAACATTCCAGAAACCTCACACAAAATTCTTTACATTTTCGCAAAACTCCACCAAATTCCAGAACCATCCCACAAAAACTCTTCCAATTTCCACAAAATTCCACAAACATTCCACAAAATTCCAGAAAAATCCCACTAAATTCCACAAACAACCAAAAAAAACTCCCTAAGTCTTATCAAAACCCTACCAAATTCCAGAAATATCCCACAAAATCTTTACCACACAATCTAAGAAAAATACCTCAAAATTCTTCATGTCTCCTCAAAGTCCTTCAAAATTCCAGAAACATCCCACAAAATTCCACAAACATCCCAACAAACTCCCTGAGTCTTCTTAAAACCCTAACAAATTCCAGAAACATCCCACAAAAATCTCCACAAATTTCCACACATCCTAGAAAAATCCCTCAAAATTCTTCAAGTCTCCTCAAAATCTCACCAAATTCCAGAAATATCCCACAAAATCTTTACCACACAATCTAAGAAAAATACCTCAAAATTCTTCATGTCTCCTCAAAGTCTTTCGAAATTCCACAAACATCCCACACAATTCCATGAACGTCCCAACGAACTCCTTAAACCTTCTCAAAACCCTAACAAATTCCAGAAACTTCCCACAAAAACTTTACAAATTTCCACACATCCTAGAAAAATCCCTCAAAATTCTTCATGTCTCCTCAAAATCTCACCAAATTCCAGAACATTCCACAATATTTCAAAGAAATCGCACAACATTCCAGAAACCTCCCACAAAATTCTTTACATTTTCACAAAACTCCACCAAATTCCAGAATCATCCCACAAAAACTCTTCCAATTTCCACAAAATTCCACAAACATCCCACAAAATTCCAGAAAAATATTCTCAAAACCCTACCAAATTCCAGAAACATCCACCAAAATTCCACAAACATCCCAACAAACTCCCTAAATCTTCTCAAAACCCTACCAAATTCCAGAAACATCCCACAAACACTTTTCCAATTTCCACAAAATTCCACAAACATTCCACCAAATTCCAGAAAAATCCCACAAAATTCCACAAACATCCCAACAAACTCCCTAAGTCTTCTCAAAACCCTACCAAATTCCAGAAATATCCCACAAAATCTTTACAAATTACCACACAATCTAAGAAAAATCCCTCAAAATTCTTCATGCCTTCTCAAAACCCTACCCAATTCCAGAAACCTCCCACAAAATCTTTACCACACAATCTAAGAAAAATACCTCAAAATTCTTCATGTCTCCTCAAAGTCCTTCAAAATTCCAGAAACAACCCACAAAAACTTTTCCAATTTCCACAAAATTCTACAAACATTCCCCCAAATTCCAGAAAAATCCAAAAAAATTCCTCAAACATCCCAACAAACTCCCTAAAACTTCTCAAAACCCTACCAAATTCCAGAAACATCCCACAAACACTTTTCCAATTACCACAAAATTCCACAAATATTCCACCAAATTCCAGAAAAATCCCACAATATTCCACAAACATCCCAACAAACTCCCTAAGTCTTCTCAAAACCCTAACAAATTCCAGAAATATCCCACAAAATCTTTACCACACAATCTAAGAAAAATACCTCAAAATTCTTCATGTCTCCTCAAAGTCTTTCGAAATTCCACAAACATCCCACACAATTCCATGAACGTCCCAACGAACTCCTTAAACCTTCTCAAAACCCCACCAAATTCCAGAAACTTCCCACAAAAACTTTACAAATTTCCACACATCCTAGAAAAATCCCTCAAAATTCTTCAAGTCTCCTCAAAATCTCACCAAATTCCAGAACATTCCACAACATTTCAAAGAAATCGCACAACATTCCAGAAACCTCCCACAAAATTCTTTACATTTTCGCAAAACTCCACCAAATTCCAGAACCATCCCACAAAAACTCTTCCAATTTCCACAAAATTCCACAAACATTCCACAAAATTCCAGAAAAATCCCACTAAATTCCACAAACAACCAAAAAAAACTCCCTAAGTCTTATCAAAACCCTACCAAATTCCAGAAATATCCCACAAAATCTTTACCACACAATCTAAGAAAAATACCTCAAAATTCTTCATGTCTCCTCAAAGTCCTTCAAAATTCCACAAACATCCCACAAAATTCCACAAACATCCCAACAAACTCCCTGAGTCTTCTTAAAACCCTAACAAATTCCAGAAACATCCCACAAAAATCTCCACAAATTTCCACACATCCTAGAAAAATCCCTCAAAATTCTTCAAGTCTCCTCAAAATCTCACCAAATTCCAGAAATATCCCACAAAATCTTTACCACACAATCTAAGAAAAATACCTCAAAATTCTTCATGTCTCCTCAAAGTCTTTCGAAATTCCACAAACATCCCACACAATTCCATGAACGTCCCAACGAACTCCTTAAACCTTCTCAAAACCCTGACAAATTCCAGAAACTTCCCACAAAAACTTTACAAATTTCCACACATCCTAGAATAATCCCTCAAAATTCTTCATGTCTCCTCAAAATCTCACCAAATTCCAGAACATTCCACAATATTTCAAAGAAATCGCACAACATTCCAGAAACCTCCCACAAAATTCTTTACATTTTCACAAAACTCCACCAAATTCCAGAATCATCCCACAAAAACTCTTCCAATTTCCACAAAATTCCACAAACATCCCACAAAATTCCAGAAAAATATTCTCAAAACCCTACCAAATTCCAGAAACATCCACCAAAATTCCACAAACATCCCAACAAACTCCCTAAATCTTCTCAAAACCCTAACAAATTCCAGAAACATCCCACAAAAATCTCCACAAATTTCCACACATCCTAGAAAAATCCCTCAATATTCTTCAAGTCTCCTCAAAATCTCACCAAATTCCAGAAATATCCCACAAAATCTTTACCACACAATCTAAGAAAAATACCTCAAAATTCTTCATGTCTCCTCAAAGTCTTTCGAAATTCCACAAACATCCCACACAATTCCATGAACGTCCCAACGAACTCCTTAAACCTTCTCAAAACCCCACCAAATTCCAGAAACTTCCCACAAAAACTTTACAAATTTCCACACATCCTAGAAAAATCCCTCAAAATTCTTCAAGTCTCCTCAAAATCTCACCAAATTCCAGAACATTCCACAACATTTCAAAGAAATCGCACAACATTCCAGAAACCTCCCACAAAATTCTTTACATTTTCGCAAAACTCCACCAAATTCCAGAATCATCCCACAAAAACTCTTCCAATTTCCACAAAATTCCACAAACATTCCACAAAATTCCAGAAAAATCCCACTAAATTCCACATACAACCAAAAAAAACTCCCTAAGTCTTATCAAAACCCTACCAAATTCCAGAAATATCCCACAAAATCTTTACCACACAATCTAAGAAAAATACCTCAAAATTCTTCATGTCTCCTCAAAGTCCTTCAAAATTCCAGAAACATCCCACAAAATTCCACAAACATCCCAACAAACTCCCTAAGTCTTCTCAAAACCCTAACAAATTCCAGAAACATCCCAGAAAAATCTCCACAAATTTCCACACATCCTAGAAAAATCCCTCAAAATTCTTCAAGTCTCCTCAAAATCTCACCAAATTCCAGAAACTTCCCACAAAATCTTTACCACACAATCTAAGAAAAATACCTCAAAATTCTTCATGTCTCCTCAAAGTCCTTCAAAATTCCAGAAACATCCCACAAAATTCCACAAACATCCCAACAAATTCCCTAAGTCTTCTCAAAACCCTAACAAATTCCAGAAACTTCCCAGAAAAATCTCCACAAATTTCCACACATCCTAGAAAAATCCCTCAAAATTCTTCAAGTCTCCTCAAAATCTCACCAAATTCCAGAAATATCCCACAAAATCTTTACCACACAATCTAAGAAAAATACCTCAAAATTCTTCATGTCTCCTCAAAGTCTTTCGAAATTCCACAAACATCCCACACAATTCCATGAACGTCCCAACGAACTCCTTAAACCTTCTCAAAACCCCACCAAATTCCAGAAACTTCCCACAAAAACTTTACAAATTTCCACACATCCTAGAAAAATCCCTCAAAATTCTTCAAGTCTCCTCAAAATCTCACCAAATTCCAGAACATTCCACAACATTTCAAAGAAATCGCACAACATTCCAGAAACCTCCCACAAAATTCTTTACATTTTCGCAAAACTCCACCAAATTCCAGAACCATCCCACAAAAACTCTTCCAATTTCCACAAAATTCCACAAACATTCCACAAAATTCCAGAAAAATCCCACTAAATTCCACAAACAACCAAAAAAAACTCCCTAAGTCTTATCAAAACCCTACCAAATTCCAGAAATATCCCACAAAATCTTTACCACACAATCTAAGAAAAATACCTCAAAATTCTTCATGTCTCCTCAAAGTCCTTCAAAATTCCAGAAACATCCCACAAAATTCCACAAACATCCCAACAAACTCCCTGAGTCTTCTTAAAACCCTAACAAATTCCAGAAACATACCACAAAAATCTCCACAAATTTCCACACATCCTAGAAAAATCCCTCAAAATTCTTCAAGTCTCCTCAAAATCTCACCAAATTCCAGAAATATTCCACAAAATCTTTACCACACAATCTAAGAAAAATACCTCAAAATTCTTCATGTCTCCTCAAAGTCTTTCGAAATTCCACAAACATCCCACACAATTCCATGAACGTCCCAACGAACTCCTTAAACCTTCTCAAAACCCTAACAAATTCCAGAAACTTCCCACAAAAACTTTACAAATTTCCACACATCCTAGAAAAATCCCTCAAAATTCTTCATGTCTCCTCAAAATCTCACCAAATTCCAGAACATTCCACAATATTTCAAAGAAATCGCACAACATTCCAGAAACCTCCCACAAAATTCTTTACATTTTCACAAAACTCCACCAAATTCCAGAATCATCCCACAAAAACTCTTCCAATTTCCACAAAATTCCACAAACATCCCACAAAATTCCAGAAAAATATTCTCAAAACCCTACCAAATTCCAGAAACATCCACCAAAATTCCACAAACATCCCAACAAACTCCCTAAATCTTCTCAAAACCCTACCAAATTCCAGAAACATCCCACAAACACTTTTCCAATTTCCACAAAATTCCACAAACATTCCACCAAATTCCAGAAAAATCCCACAAAATTCCACAAACATCCCAACAAACTCCCTAAGTCTTCTCAAAACCCTACCAAATTCCAGAAATATCCCACAAAATCTTTACAAATTACCACACAATCTAAGAAAAATCCCTCAAAATTCTTCATGCCTTCTCAAAACCCTACCCAATTCCAGAAACCTCCCACAAAATCTTTACCACACAATCTAAGAAAAATACCTCAAAATTCTTCATGTCTCCTCAAAGTCCTTCAAAATTCCAGAAACAACCCACAAAAACTTTTCCAATTTCCACAAAATTCTACAAACATTCCCCCAAATTCCAGAAAAATCCAAAAAAATTCCTCAAACATCCCAACAAACTCCCTAAAACTTCTCAAAACCCTACCAAATTCCAGAAACATCCCACAAACACTTTTCCAATTACCACAAAATTCCACAAATATTCCACCAAATTCCAGAAAAATCCCACAATATTCCACAAACATCCCAACAAACTCCCTAAGTCTTCTCAAAACCCTAACAAATTCCAGAAACATCCCACAAAATCTTTGCCACACAATCTAAGAAAAATACCTCAAAATTCTTCATGTCTCCTCAAAGTCTTTCGAAATTCCACAAACATCCCACACAATTCCATGAACGTCCCAACGAACTCCTTAAATCTTCACAAAACCCCCACCAAATTCCAGAAACTTCCCACAAAAACTTTACAAATTTCCACACATCCTAGAAAAATCCCTCAAAATTCTTCAAGTCTCCTCAAAATCTCACCAAATTCCAGAACATTCCACAACATTTCAAAGAAATCGCACAACATTCCAGAAACCTCCCACAAAATTCTTTACATTTTCGCAAAACTCCACCAAATTCCAGAATCATCCCACAAAAACTCTTCCAATTTCCACAAAATTCCACAAACATTCCACAAAATTCCAGAAAAATCCCACTAAATTCCACAAACATCTAAAAAAAACTCCCTAAGTCTTATCAAAACCCTACCAAATTCCAGAAATATCCCACAAAATCTTTACCACACAATCTAAAAATACCTCAAAATTCTTCATGTCTCCTCAAAGTCCTTCAAAATTCCAGAAACATCCCACAAAATTCCACAAACATCCCAATAAACTCCCTAAATCTTCTCAAAACCCTACCAAATTCCAGAAACATCCCACTAAAACTTTTCCAATTTCCATAAAATTCCACAAACATTCCACCAAATTCCAGAAAAATCCCACAAAATTCCACAAACATCCCAACAAACTCCCTAAGTCTTCTCAAAACCCTACCAAATTCCAGAAATATCCCACAAAATCTTTACAAATTACCACACAATCTAAGAAAAATACATCAAAATTCTTCATGCCTTCTCAAAACCCTACCCAATTCCAGAAACCTCCCACAAAATCTCCACGAATTTCCACACAATCTAAGAAAAATACCTCAAAATTCTTCATGTCTCCTCAAACTCCTTCAAAATTCCAGAAACATCCCACAAAATTCCACAAACATCCCAACAAAATCCCTAAGTCTTCTCAAAACCCTAACAAATTCCAGAAACATCCCACAAAAATCTCCACCAATTTCCACACAATCTAAGAAAAATACCTCAAAATGCTTCATGTCTCTACAATGTCTACCAAATTCCAGAAACATCCCACAAAATCTCCACAAAATTGCACACGATCTAAGAAAACTCTTTCAAAATTCTTCAAGTCTGGTCAAAATCGCACAAAATTCCAGAAACATCCCAAAAAATTCCACAAACATCCCAACAAACTCCCTAAGTCTTCTCAAAACCCTAACAAATTCCAGAAATATCCCACAAAATCTTTACCACACAATCTAAGAAAAATACCTCAAAATTCTTCATGTCTCCTCAAAGTCTTTCGAAATTCCACAAACATCCCACACAATTCCATGAACGTCCCAACGAACTCCTTAAACCTTCTCAAAACCCCACCAAATTCCAGAAACTTCCCACAAAAACTTTACAAATTTCCACACATCCTAGAAAAATCCCTCAAAATTCTTCAAGTCTCCTCAAAATCTCACCAAATTCCAGAACATTCCACAACATTTCAAAGAAATCGCACAACATTCCAGAAACCTCACACAAAATTCTTTACATTTTCGCAAAACTCCACCAAATTCCAGAACCATCCCACAAAAACTCTTCCAATTTCCACAAAATTCCACAAACATTCCACAAAATTCCAGAAAAATCCCACTAAATTCCACAAACAACCAAAAAAAACTCCCTAAGTCTTATCAAAACCCTACCAAATTCCAGAAATATCCCACAAAATCTTTACCACACAATCTAAGAAAAATACCTCAAAATTCTTCATGTCTCCTCAAAGTCCTTCAAAATTCCACAAACATCCCACAAAATTCCACAAACATCCCAACAAACTCCCTAAGTCTTCTCAAAACCCTAACAAATTCCAGAAACATACCACAAAAATCTCCACAAATTTCCACACATCCTAGAAAAATCCCTCAAAATTCTTCAAGTCTCCTCAAAATCTCACCAAATTCCAGAAATATCCCACAAAATCTTTACCACACAATCTAAGAAAAATACCTCAAAATTCTTCATGTCTCCTCAAAGTCTTTCGAAATTCCACAAACATCCCACACAATTCCATGAACGTCCCAACGAACTCCTTAAATCTTCGCAAAACCCCACCAAATTCCAGAAACTTCCCACAAAAACTTTACAAATTTCCACACATCCTAGAAAAATCCCTCAAAATTCTTCAAGTCTCCTCAAAATCTCACCAAATTCCAGAACATTCCACAACATTTCAAAAACATCGCACAACATTCCAGAAACCTCCCACAAAATTCTTTACAATTTCGCAAAACTCCACCAAATTCCAGAATCATCCCACAAAAACTCTTCCAATTTCCACAAAATTCCACAAACATCCCACAAAATTCCAGAAAAATATTCTCAAAACCCTACCAAATTCCAGAAACATCCCACAAAATTCCACAAACATTCCAATAAACTCCCTAAATCTTCTCAAAGTCCTTCAAAATTCCAGAAACATCCCACCAAATTCCACAAGCATCCCAACAAACTCCCTAAGTCTTCTCAAAACCCTACCAAATTCCACAAACATTCCACAAAATTCCAGAAAAATCCCACAAAATTCCACAAACATCCCAACAAACTCCCTAAGTCTTCTCAAAACCCTACCAAATTCCAGAAATCTCTCACAAAATCCTTTACATTTTTGCGAAACTCCCTCAAATTCCAGAAACATCGCACAAAATATTTACAAATTTCCACACATCCTAGAAAAATCCCTCAAAATTCTTCAAGTCTCCTCAAAATCTCACCAAATTCCAGAACATTACAAAACATTTCAAAAAAATCGCACAACATTCCAGAAACCTCCCACAAAATTCTTTACATTTTCACAAAACTCTACCAAATTCCAGAAACATCCCACAAAATCTCCACAAATTTCCACACAATCTAAGAAAAATACATCAAAATTCTTCATGTCTCTTCAAAGGCTGCCAAATTCCACAAACATCCTGCATAATCCCTCAAAAATCCCACCAAATTCCAAAAACATTCCACGGAATTCCTCAAACATCCCAACAAACTCCCTAAATCTTCTCAAAACCTTACCAAATTCCAGAAACATCCCACAAAAATCTCCACAAATTTCCACACAATCTATGAAAATACCTCAAAATCCTTCACGTCTCCTCAAAGTCTTCCAAATTCCAGAAACATCCTACAAAATCCCTCAAAAATCCCACCAAATTCCAAAAACATCACACAAATTCTACAAAAATTTCCACAAAATTCCACAAACATTCCACCAAATTCCAGAAAAATTTTCTCAAAACCCCACCAAATTTCAGAAATATCCCACAAAATCTTCACAAATTTCCACACATACTAAGAAAAACCCTCAAAATTCTTCATGTTTCCTCAGTCTTTCAAATTCTAGAAATATCCCACAAAATCTCCACAAATTACCACACAATCTAAGAAAAATACTTCTAAATGCTTCATATATCCTCAATGTCCTTCAAAATTCCAGAAACATCCCACAAAATTCCACAAACATTCCAACAAACTCCTTAAGTCTTCTCAAAACCCTAACAAATTCCAGAAACATCCCTCAAAATCTCCGCAAATTTCCACACAATCTAAGAAAAATACTTGTCCTCGGTTGCAGTATATTCTATCACCATCCTCATGTACTGTTGAAACCAGGTGAGGCAGTGCTCCCTGCCTCCCCCCCCCCCCCGGGCTACCTTCTTTTAATGGGCCCACCACTGCCTTGCTGCATGACTCAGAGATAACTTCCTCCTGGACTGTTTTCTGTTAATGGCTCATCAAGGCCTTATCTCATGACTCACCATCCCATTGTGAGATGCTCCTCCCCGAGGGAGGAGCCAAGCATTCCATACTGGATATAAGCTGAGAATTCGAACACCACAGCAGCCCTTACCTACGGGACTTCCAGAGGACAGGAGCTACTGCTGGACTTTCAGCTGAAAACCAGACCCCCTTTCTTCCAGAGGATCACGCTTCAACAAGACCACCTCATCTGGACGACTACCATCACTCTAACAGGGTTCCAGGCTGTATTCTGACTCTGTCAGTGTTTTTGATATTATTGCATTTGTTCTTTTTATCATTTTCCTATTAAATTATAATTCTGACTTGCGATCTCTCACTGGTTTGATTTCAAACTAGTACATATTTTGGCGCCCAACGTGGGGCATTAACCTGAGAGAAAGTCAGAATTGCAATTTCATATTAACAGAAACCTATCCACCATGGTGGTTGGCTTGTCTATATGGGTACTGTATCTTGCTCTCTATATTTTCCCTCACATGGGGAACTACTTGCCTGTTGTATTGCTCCTGTTGAGACCAGGGAATGGTATGAGAATTGCTTTATTGGTTTATTATGCTTATGGCATGATAACCTGTGAGGCAATGAATACCATTCGGAATATATACTCAATTTTGTTTGCTTGTCCTAGTCTGGGCTGCTACATCTGGGACCTTCTCAACAATCGCACCCTGCCCTTGGTGGGAAGAGTGGAGAGTGGTTTCTTCCAGCCTTTCAGGTCAGGCACAGCAGTTTTTAAAAATATTGAGTTCTCTCTGGATGCCAAGGACAGCCTAGTCTTGCTGTTTTGTTTTCTCTGCATGGCCTGCACCATGTACACCATGCTTAGAAACAAAGCACTGTTTGGTGTGGTACAGCGTCTTCTTGAGGAGGAAGAGAAAAGAACCAAGAGCAGAGCAACAGCATCCATGACCACACAGACTGCCACAGAGGAGAAAAGAACCAAGAGCAAAGCCACAGCGTCCGTGTCTACGCAGACTGCCACAGAGGAGAAAGAAACCAAGAGCAAAGCAACAGCATCCGTGTCCACTCAGACTGCCACAGAGGAGAAAGGAACCAAGAGCAAAACAACAGCGTCCATGTCTACGCAGACTACCACAGAGGAGAAAGGAACCAAAAGGGCCATGAGCACCTCCACACAAACAGTCACCGAACCAGAGCAGCCTAAACCGGTAGAAGTTGCCCCCATTCAGAAAAAGAAATCAAAAAGCAAATCAGTCCGCATAGTGACTGATGAGGGTGAGGCAGGACCTTCACACGCAGCGGAGGAGACAGAACCAGAGATTATCACTCGCTCTCTATCCCTAGGTGAGCTGCGTGACCTGCGGAGGGAATTCACCCGCCAGACGAACGAGTCCATCCTAACCTGGCTGCTCCGCATCTGGGACGCTGCAGCAAACGACACCATCCTGGATGGAAGTGAGGCCAGGCAACTGGGATCGCTGTCCCGGGATGTGGTCATTGACCAGGGGATTGGGAGAACCCAAGAAACTCTCAGCCTCTGGAGGCGACTGCTGACAAGTGTAAGGGACAGATACCTCTGCAAAGAAGACCTCCAGGTGCACCAGGGAAAATGGAGCACAATGGAACAGGGTATCCGATGCCTGAGGGAGTTGGCTGTGCTGGAGATCATTTTTGCAGAAGATGAGAGATTTCCTAAGAGCCCAGATGGTGTCCAGTGCACGTCACAGATGTGGCTGAGATTTGCACGGCTTAGACCAGAGATGTACTCCCGTTACCTGGCAACACTGCAATGGAGGGAAGGTGAGGACAGGGTGGGTGTCCTGGCCAATAAACTAAGAATCTACGAGGACACTGTCACTGCCCCGTTTCGCACCCATGTCTCATCTGTGGAAACAAGGCTGGCTGAGCAAGTCCGGAGCTTGATTGAAGAGGGCCATCAGAAACTAAAAAAGGAACTTAAGGAAGAAATTTACCACGTCTCCCCAGAACCAACAAGAGTCTCTGCTATTAGGAGTAGGCATTCCCCAGCCAGGGAGAAAGGATACACCCCACGAGGTAACCTCTGGTTTTTTCTCCAGGAGCATGGAGAAGACATGAGGAAGTGGGATGGAAAACCCACCTCCTCCTTAGCAGCCCGGGTACGTGAACTAAAAAGAGGGACAACTACCACAAGGAGCTCATCTAGAGCCAGCGCCGCTCCGGTCTCTCGTGGCCAGAACATCAGAAGGTATAGAAATGATGATATGAGTGATCCTCTTGAAGGGACATCAAGAGCATATTCACCGGAGGAGAGCAACGTGCACCATGACCAGGATTAGAGGGTCCCTGCCTCTAGCCAGGTAGAGGAGAGGGACAACCGGATCTATTGGACAGTGTGGATCCGATGGCCTGGCACATCTGACCCACAAAGATATACGGCTTTGGTTGATACCGGCGCTCAATGCACTCTAATGCCATCAAGGTATGTGGGAGCGGAAGCCATTTCTATTTCTGGGGTGACAGGGGGATCCCAGGAGCTCACGGTACTGGAAGCTGAAGTGAGTTTAACTGGGAATGAGTGGCAGAAACACCCCATCGTGACTGGTCCAGAGGCCCCATGCATCCTCGGCATAGATTACCTCAGGAACAGGTACTTCAAAGACCCAAAAGGTTATCGCTGGGCTTTTGGGATAGCTGCTCTAGAGACAGAAGGCATCAGACAACTGAGTACCTTGCCTGGTCTCTCAGACAACCCTTCTGCTGTGGGACTACTGAGAGTTGAAGAACAACAGGTACCAATTGCCAGAACAACAGTGCACCGTCGGCAATACCGCACCGACAGAGACTCTGTGGCCCCCATCCATACGATGATTCGTGAGCTAGAGAGCCAAGGGGTGGTCAGCAAGGCTCGTTCACCCTTTAACAGCCCCATATGGCCAGTGCGTAAGTCCAGTGGAGAACGGAGACTGACGGTGGATTACCGTGGACTGAATGAAGTCACGCCACCACTGAGTGCTGCCGTACCAGACATGCTGGAGCTTCAGTATGAGCTGGAATCCAAGGCAGCAAAGTGGTACGCGACCATTGATATTGCAAATGCGTTTTTCTCCATTCCTCTGGCAGCAGAGTGCAGGCCTCAGTTTGCCTTCACCTGGAGGGGTGTGCAGTATACCTGGAACCGATTGCCCCAGGGGTGGAAGCACAGTCCTACTATCTGCCATGGACTGATCCAGACTGTGCTAGAAAAGGGTGAGGCTCCAGAACACCTGCAGTACATTGATGACATCATTGTGTGGGGGAACACGGCAGCAGAAGTATTTGAGAAGGGACAGAAGATCATCCAGATTCTCCTGAAGGCTGGTTTTGCCATCAAGAGGAGCAAAGTCAAGGGACCTGCCCGGGAGATCCAGTTCCTGGGGGTAAAGTGGCAAGATGGACGGCGTCAGATTCCCACTGAAGTCATCAATAAGATCACTGCGATGTCTCCACCGACCAACAAGAAAGAAACACAAGCTTTCCTAGGTGCCATAGGCTTTTGGAGAATGCACATTCCTGAATATAGCCAGATTGTGAGCCCTCTCTACCTGGTTACCCGCAAGAAGAACAATTTCCATTGAGACCCTGAACAGCAACAAGCTTTCGCCCAGATCAAGCAGGAAATCGCTCATGCGGTAGCCCTTGGTCCAGTCAGAACGGGGCCAGAAGTGAAAAACGTGCTCTACTCTGCAGCCGAGAACAATGGTCTGTCCTGGAGCCTTTGGCAGAAGGTGCCTGGTGAGACTCGGGGTCGACCACTGAGATTCTGGAGCCGAAGCTACAGAAGATCCGAGGCCAACTACACCCCAACAGAGAAGGAAATTTTGGCCGCCTATGAAAGAGTCCAAGCTGCCTCAGAGGTCATTGGTACTGAAGCGCAGCTGCTTCTGGCACCCCGACTGCCGGTGCTGGGGTGGATGTTCAAGGGAAAGATTCCTTCCACGCATCATGCCACCGATGCTACTTAGAGCAAATGGATTGCCCTCATTACACAGCGTGCCCGTATTGGAAACCTGAACCGCCCTGGGATTCTGGAAATTATAACAAACTGGCCTGAAGGTGAGACTTTTAGATTATCTTCTGAAGAAGAAGAGCAAGTGACACGTGCTGAAGAAGCCCCACCATATAATGAGCTACCGGAGAGTGAAAGACGATATGCCCTCTTCACCGATGGTTCCTGCCGAATTGTAAGCACTAACCGGAAATAGAAAGCTGCTGTATGGAGCCCCACACGACGAGTTGCACAAGCTACCGAGAGAGAAGGTGGATCGAGTCAGGTCGCAGAACTTAAAGCTGTCCAGCTGGCTTTAGATATTGCTGAAAGCGAGAAGTGGCCGAGGCTCTATCTCTACACTGACTCCTGGATGGTAGCTAATGCTCTGTGGGGATGGCTAGATCGCTGGAGAAAAGCCAACTGGCAGCGCAGAGGGAAACCCATCTGGGCCGCTGAGATTTAGCAGGACATCGCCGCTCGAGTAGAGAAGCTGATCGTGAAAGTTCGACACGTGGATGCTCATGTACCCAAAAGTCGGGCTAATGAAGAGCACCGTAACAATGAGCAGGTGGATCGAGCTGCCAAGGTGAAAATATCACAAGTAGATCTGGACTGGCAGCACAAGGGAGAATTATTTTTAGCTCGTTGGGCCCATGATGCCTCTGGTCATCAGGGACGAGATGCAACGTACCGATGGGCTCATGAGCGAGGGGTGGACCTTACTATAGACAGCATCTCACAGGTTATCCACAACTGCGAGACCTGCGCTGCAATCAAACAGGCCAAGCGGGTGAAGCCTCTGTGGTACGGTGGAAGATAGTCCAAGTACAGGTATGGGGAAGCCTGGCAAATTGACTACATCACCCTTCCCCAAACCCGCCAAGGCAAGCGCTACGTGTTGACCATGGTGAAAGCAACCACTGGATGGCTGGAGACATACCCTGTGACTCATGCTACTGCCCGGAACACCATCTTGGGCCTGGAAAAGCAAGTCCTTTGGAGACATGGCACCCCTGAGAGAATCGAGTCAGACAACGAGACGCATTTCAAGAACAGCCTCGTAAGTACTTGGGCCAGAGAACATGAAATTGAATGGATCTATCATATCCCTTATCATGCACCAGCTGCTGGGAAAGTTGAACGGTGCAATGGACTACTCAAGACTACCCTAAAAGCACTTGGTGGAGGAACCTTCAAAAATTGAGAAGTGAACTTAGCAAAGGCCACCTGGATGGTTAACACCAGAGGATCCATCAATCGAGCTGGTCCTGCCCAGTCTGAACCCTTGCACACGGTGGATGGAGATAAAGTCCCTGTGGTACACATGAGAGGTATGTTAAGAAAGACTGTTTGGATTAATCCCACCTCAGGCAAGAGCAAACCTATCCGTGGGATTGTCTTCGCTCAAGGACCTAGTTGCACTTGGTGGGTAATGCGGAAAGATGGGGAAACCCGATGTGTGCCACAAGGAGACCTCATTTTAAGTGAGAACTGTGTGTAAGGTTCCATTGTATATATATATATATGTGTGTGTGTGTGTGTGGAGTTTAAGGAAGGTACTGATTTGGAATTATGTAGATGGTAATAGAATAAGGGGTGGATTATGTCCTGGGTTGCAGTATATTCTATCACCATCCTCATGTACTGTTGAAACCAGGTGAGGCAGTGCTCCCTGCCTCCCCCCCCGCCCCGGGCTACCTTCTGTTAATGGGCCCATCAATGCCCTGCCCCATGACTCATAGATAACTTCCCCCTGTATTGTCCCCTGTTAATGAGCCCACCACTGCCTTGCTGCATGACTCAGAGATAACTTCCTCCTGGACTGTTTTCTGTTAATGGCTCATCAAGGCCTTATCTCATGACTCACCATCCCATTGTGAGATGCTCCTCCCCAAGGGAGGAGCCAAGCATTCCATACTGGATATAAGCTGAGAATTCGAACACCACAGCAGCCCTTACCTACGGGACTTCCAGAGGACAGGAGCTACTGCTAGACTTTCAGCTGAAGACCAGACCCCCTTTCTTCCAGAGGATCACGCTTCAACAAGACCACCTCATCTGGACGACTACCATCACTCTAACAGGGTTCCAGGCTGTATTCTGACTCTGTCAGTGTTTTTGATATTATTGCATTTATTCTTTTTATCATTTTCCTATTAAATTATAATTCTGACTTGCGATCTCTCACTGGTTTGATTTCAAACTAGTACAATACTCTAAAATGCTTCATGTCTCTTCAAAGTCTACCAAATTCCAGAAACATCTTACAAAATATCCCTCAATTTGCACAGAATCGAAGAAAAATCTTTCAAAATTCTTCAAGTCTAGTCAAAATCCCACGAAATTCCAGAAACATCCCAGCAAACTCCCTAAATCTTCTCAAAACCCTACCAAATTCCACAAACATCCCACAAAAACTTTTCCAATTTCCACAAAATTCCACAAACACTCCACCAAATTCCAGAAAAATCCCACTAAATCTTTACAAATTACCACACAATCTAAGAAAAATACCTCAAAATTCTTCATGTCTCTTCGAAGTCCTTTAAAATTCCAGAAAAATCCCACAAAATTCCACAAACATCCCAACAAAATTTCTAAATCTTTTCAGAACCATACCATATTCCAGAAACATCCCACAAAATCTTCACAGATTTCCACAAAATCGAAGAAATATCCCTCAGAATTTTTCAAGTCTCCCCAATATCCCACAAAATTCCACAAAAATCCCACAAAATTCCAGAAACATCCCACAAAATTTCACAATTATTACACAAAATTCCACAAATATCTCAGAAAATTCCAGTAAAATCTGATTAAATTGTTAGCGTTCAGGAACACACATAATCACAGATGATTATATGCGGGTGCTTTATTAAGTGATCTGGGTGTCAGGGGTACACATACCCAAATCTCTCCCATCTTGGTTTTGAGTTGAACATATTTTCATAGTCTAGCATTATATAACTCACATATTAATTATTAAACTTACATTGTTCTATTGTATGCATTGTTTTTACCCAAGCATGGATTGCTCCTGATCCGCTCCAGCCCCCTAACATTGTTCCTCACGTTCTTTAAACAATAATTACAGCTAATCACATCTAACAATTGTATCATGATCATCTACTGATTACACACGTGTAATTTTGACCTGATTTTTAGCAAGTACAAGGCCTAACATTTCCCAGGGCCTACTTTTCCAAGGCCTTTCCAAACCTAACTAACTTTATAAGTCCCCGGATTTTCTAACATTTTGAGACCTTTTACTATCACTTACAGGACTTGTGTGCTCCAGACCCCTCACCAGCCTTGTCCCTTCTCTGGACACGCTCCAGCCCATCCATGACCTTCCTAAATTGGGGGCCCAGAACTGGACACAGCACTCGAGTTGCTGCCCAACCAGTGCAGAGTAGAGGGGAGGAATCCCTGCCCTGCTCCTGCTGGCCACACTGTTCCTGATCCAGGACAGGAGCCATTGGCCTTCTTGGCCACCTGGGCACACTGCTGGCTCATGCCCAGCCTGCTGTCCATCAGTGCCCCAGGTCCCTTTCTGCCTGGCTGCTGTCCAGACACTCTGTCCCCAGCCTGTAGCACTGCAGGGGTCGTTGGGGCCAAAGTGCACGACCCGACACTTGGACTTGTTAAACCTCACCTTGTTGGGTTTGGGCCCTGGATCCAGCCTGTCCAGCTGCCTGTGCAGAGCCCTCCTACCCTGCAGCACATCAACACTCCCAGCCAACCTGCTGTCACCATGGTTCCATGGGGCCCTAGAGTGTCACAATGGTCTCCAGGATTCCATGAAGCCTCCCACCAATCCAGTTTTGGATCATACTGAGAGTGACTGGACTCATACTGGGAGTATCTGAGAATGACTGGGAACATACCATGCACATCATCCCCCATACTGGGGGTGACTGGGAGCAACTGGGAGCGTGCTGGGAGCCAAAGGCATCATACTGGGACTGACTGGGTTGATCTAGTCCGAGGCAAATGGGACCATCCTG